>NC_090335.1:63920907-64238907 GCF_035084215.1 Heptranchias perlo
ATTCTGCAGAATTTTATAGGCTAAACAATGGAAGGTTATTGCTTTGATTTTCTTCAAGTGAATAACATATTTGTCACGGTAATGCTGTTCCATTTACTTGGTAAGTGAATTATGATGAGATTCTTTCACTAACAACCGAGTTTGCTGTAACAAGGTTCTTCAGTATTCATAATTGCTGTATCTCCAAATAAACTTTTGCATTTTATTCAAAAAATAATGCAAGTTATGTATGATACATAAGTTTGACAGTTGTTTTTAAAAAATAATTTATTTGCAATATTTGTACATATGTGTACAAAATAAGGTAATAATTTTAAAAGTTGTGATGTTTGACAATGCTAGAATCTGTCCTTTTAGTAGGAAACAGAGTTGACCTGTGCTTTTCTCGAGCTGTTTGGGGCTGGTAAGTCACGCATGGAACAGTTACAACCCAAGTTCTTGCTTTTAGTGATCTTTTGAAATGTTGGTTTGCAAAAGTATAAGTTCAGGCACAACAGAATCAAAGACACAGTTGCTTCTGTTTGCAAATGTTCTCACTGCTGTTTCACCATTGAAAGGTGAACGTTATTTTCTTTTAAAGCCAGGGAGGTATAAGCACTTAATACTGATGGTACTTAACCCAGTTACTTGCAATTGTGCAATCTGGTCTAAATTGGGAATCTTACATCATCTTGGGAAATGTGGGCAGAAACTTTCAAAAATTGTTTTTGTGGCAAATACTTGTACTCTACCCAGAACCCTAACACAGACTACAGACATCCAGTTCAGTCAGCTTAGGAACTAGGGCCAAAGTCAGCATTAATACCCTCAGAATGGCTGGTCTGTCTGTGACATTGCAACACATAAGAGGGAGACCCCATCAGGTTAAAATTAATCAAGCCAAGCATGCTTCTTTGAATTCAACTTTCAATTGAAATTTTCAAAACTGAGATTGATAGATTTTTGTTAGTCAAGAGTATTAAGGTTTACGGAACTAAGGTGGGTAGATGGAGTTAAGAGACAGATCAGCCATGATCCAATTGAATGTCGGAATAGGCTTGAGGGGCTGAATGGTCTACTCCTGTTCCTAAGTTCTATTTTATCCCATTGTCTGCAGTGAGTGGACAATTCTAGATGCAAAGCTGGTATTCCATGGAGGAAGACAAGGGTATTAGATCTAGATATCTGAATCGTGAGCAGATATGTTTTTAAAGCATATAGTGTTTCAAAAAGTATACACTTTGGAAGAGCAATTTTAGTTTAAATTGTATTGAAACATGAATGAGTACCAGTGACAAGATGTATAAAATATTTTTTAACAACACTATCGAAATTCTAACCTATTTTCATACTAAGCAAAAAATAGCACAGTACTCAAAGTTTGAACTTTGTAGCAATATGCAGTTTTTAATTTTGCTTTTTAAAAATTAATGCATTTTTTTGAAAGCTGAATCTTGAATTCTTCAGTGGCTCAGCAGGTAGAACTAAGTAGAATCATAGAATGATACAGCACAGGAGGCCGCCATTTGGCCCATTGTGCATGTGCCGGCTCTTTGACACAGCTATCCAATTAGTCCCACTCTCCTGCTCTTTCCCCATAGCCCTGTAAATTTTTCCACTTCAACTATTTATCCAATTCCCTTTTGAAAATTATTATTGAATCTGCTTCCACCACCCTTTCATGATGTGGAGATGCCGGTGATGGACTGGGGTTGACAAATGTAAGGAATCTTACAACACCAGGTTATAGTCCAACTGTTTTATTTGAAAATCACAAGCTTTCGGAGGCTTTCTCCTTCGTCAGGTGAGCAAGTGTGGGATTCCATGGAAGGTTACCGCATTTATAGTCAGAGAACAATACCTGGTGATTACAGATAATCTTTCCAACTGCCCGTTGTCAAGGCAATCAAAGTGTTCAGACAGAGTGATGTTACCTACAGGACCACCGAATACACAAACGGCCATAACAAAAGACAGACAGACAGACAAAGAGAGAGAGAGAGAGAAACATCCGAAAGGAAGAGAAAGACAAAGAATGACCCGTTGTGTTAAAAACAGATAACTTTTTTTCGCTGGTGGGGTTACGTGTAGCGTGACATGAACCCAAGATCCCGGTTGAGGCCGTCCTCATGGGTGCGGAACTTGGCTATCAATTTCTGCTCGGCGATTTTGCGTTGTCGTGTGTCTTGAAGGCCGCCTTGGAGAACGCTTACCTGAAGATCGGTGGCTGAATGTCCTTGACTGCTGAAGTGTTCCCCAACTGGGAGGGAACCCTCCTGTCTGGTGATTGTTACGCGGTCTCCGTTCATCCGTTGTCGCAGTGTCTGCATGGTCTCGCCAATGTACCATGCTCCGGGGCATCCTTTCCTGCAACGTATGAGGTAGACAACGTTGGCCGAGTCACAGGAGTATGAACCATGTACCTGGTGGGTGGTGTCCTCTCGTGTAATGGTGGTGTCTGTGCCGATGATCTGGCATGTCTTGCAGAGGTTGCCGTGGCAGGGTTGTGTGGTGTCGTGGACGCTGTTCTCCTGAAAGCTGGGTAATTTGCTGGGAACGATGGTCTGTTTGAGGTTGGGTGGCTGTTTGAAGGCGAGTAGTGGAGGTGTGGGGATGGCCTTAGCGAAGTGTTCGTCGTCATCGATGACCTGTTGAAAGCTGCGGAGAACATGGCGTAGTTTCTCCACTCCGGGGAAGTACTGGACAACGAAGGGTACTCTGTTGGTTGCGTCCCGTGTTAGTCTTCTGAGGAGGTCTATGCGATTTTTCGCTGTGGCCTGTCGGAACTGTCGATCGACGAGTCGAGCGTCATATCCCGTTCTTACGAGGGCGTCTTTCGGCGTCTGTAGATGTCCATCGTGTTCCTCCTCGTCTGAGCAGATCCTGTGTATTCGCAGGGCCTGTCCATAGGGGATGGCCTCTTTGACGTGGTTAGGGTGGGAGCTGGAAAAGTGGAGCATCGTGAGGTTGTCCGTGGGCTTGCGGTAGAGTGAGGTGCTGAGGTGCCCGTCTTTGATGGAGATTCGTGTGTCCAAGAAAGAAACCGATTCTGAGGAGTAGTCCATGGTGAGCTTGATGGTGGGATGGAACTTGTTGATGTTATCGTGTAGTCTCTTCAGTGGTTCTTCGCCATGGGTCCATAGGAAGAAAATGTCGTCGATGTATCTGGTGTATAGCGTTGGTTGGAGGTCCTGTGCAGTGAAGAAGTCCTGCTCGAACTTGTGCATGAAAATGTTGGCGTATTGGGGTGCGAATTTGGTCCCCATGGCTGTTGCGTGTGTTTGGGTAAAGAACTGGTTGTCGAAGGTGAAGACATTGTGATCCAGGATGAAGCGGATGAGTTGTAGGATGGCGTCTGGGGATTGGCTGTTGTTGGTGTTGAGTACTGATGCTGTTGCAGCGATGCCGTCATCGTGGGGGATACTGGTGTAGAGTGCCGAGACGTCCATCGTGGTGAGAAGTGTTCCTGGTTCAACTGGTCCGTGGGTGCTGAGTTTTTGTAGGAAGTCTGTAGTGTCGCGACAGAAGCTGGGGGTTCCCTGTACGATGGGTTTCAGGATGCCCTCGACGTATCCAGAGAGGTTCTCACAGGGTTCCGTTGCCTGATACGATAGGACGTCCGGGTATGTTGGTTTTGTGTATCTTTGGGAGGCAGTAGAAGTCTCCCACGCGGTGAGTACGTCGGATGAGAGCGCGTAGGATGCTTTGAAGGTCTGGATCGAAGGTCTTGATCAGTTTGTTGAGCTGGTGGGTGTGTTCCTTGGTCGGATCTGCGGGTAACCGTCTGTAGCGTTCCTGGTTGTCCAATTGTCGGTATGCTTCTTTGCAATAGTCCATTCTGTTCTGTATGACGATGGCTCCTCCTTTGTCCGCTGGTTTGATGATGATGTTGCGGTTGGTCTTGAGAGTGTCGATGGCGTTGCGTTGTGCTCGGGTGACTTTCTGGACTGTCTTGTGAGTGCGGCTGATGAATCTGGCATTGACGCATTTCCTGACTGCTTGAGCATACATGTCAAACTTAGGGCAGCGACCGTTCGGAGGAGTCCAGTTTGACTCTTTCTTCTTCGGTTGCTGTACCGCGGATCCCTCTGATGCCGGTGATGGACTGGGGTTGACAAATGTCAGAAATTTTACATTTTATGGTTATGGCCGTTTGTGTATTCGGTGGTCCTGTAGGTAACATCACTCTGTCTGAACGCTTTGATTGCCTTGACAACGGGCAGTTGGAAAGATTATCTGTAATCACCAGGTATTGTTCTCTGACTATAAATGCGGTAACCTTCCATGGAATCCCACACTTGCTCACCTGACGAAGGAGAAAGCCTCCGAAAGCTTGTGATTTTCAAATAAAACAGTTGGACTATAACCTGGTGTTGTAAGATTCCTTACATTTGACCACCCTTTCAGGCAGTGCATTCCAGATCATCATAACTCCTGCGCAATTTTTTTTTTACCTTATGTCGCCACTGGTTCATTTGTCAATTACCTTAAATCTGTGTGCTCTGGTTACCGACCCTTCTGACACTGGAAACAGTTTCTCCTTATTTACTCTATTAAAACCCTTCATGATCATGAACACTTATCAAATCTCACCGTAACCTTCTCTGCTCTAAGGAGAACAACCCCAGTTTCTTTAGTCTTTCCACATAACTGAAGTCTTTCATCCCTGGTACTATTCTGGTAAATCTTCTCTGCATCCTCTCCAAGTGTGGTGCCCAGAATTGGACTCAATACTCCAGCTGGTGCCTAACCAGTGTTTTATAAAGTATTAGCATAACATCCTTGCTTTTGTACTCGATGCCTCTATTTATAAAGCCACGGATCCCGTATGCCTTTTTAACAGCCTTCTCAACTCTTCCTGCCCTCCCAGGACACTCTGTTCTGCACCACCTTTAGAATTGTACCATTTGGTTTATATTGCTTCTCCTCATTCTTCCTACCAAATGAATCACTTCACACTTAAATTTCATCTGCCATGTGTCTGCCCATTTCACCAGTCTGTCTATGTCCTTTTGAAGTCTGTTATTATCCTCCTCACTGTTTACTACATTTTGGAGTTTTGTGTCATCTGCAAACTTTGAAATTATGCCCTGTATACCCATATCCAGGTCATTAATATATATCAAAAGGAGCAGTGATTCCAACACCGACCCCTGGGAGACACCACTGCACACTTCTCTCCAGTTTGAAATATATCTGTTCACCCTACTCTGTGCTTTCTGTCCCTTAGCCAATTTTGTACCCACGCAGCCACTAGGAACATAGGAACAGGAGTAGGCCATTCAGCCCCTCGTGCCTGCTCCGCCATTTGATAGGATCATGGCTGATCTGTGATCCAGCTCCATATACCTGCCTTTGGCCCATATCCCTTAATATCTTTGGTTGCCAAAAAGCTATCCATCTCACATTTAAATTTAGCAATTGAGCTAGCATCAATTGCCGTTTGCGGAAGATAGTTCCAAACTTCTACCACCCTTTGTAGAAATGTTTTCTAATCTCACTCCTGAAAGATCTGGCTCTAATTTTTAGACTGTGCCCCCTACTCCTAAAATCCCCAACCAGCGAAATAGTTTCTCTCTCCACCCTATCCGTTCCCCTTAATACCTTATAAACTTTGATCAGATCACCCCTTAACCTACGAAACTCCAGAGAATACAACCCCAATTTGTGTAATCTCTCCTTGTAACTTAACCCTTGAAGTCCGGGTATCATTCTAGTAAACCTACGCTGCACTCGCTCCAAGGCCAATATGTTCTTTCGAAGGTGTGGTGCCCAGAACTGCTCACAGTCCTCCAGGTGCGGTCTAACCAGGGTTTTGTATAGCTGCAACATAATTTCTGCCCCCTTGTGCTCCAGTCCTCTAGATATAAAGGCCAGCATTCCATTAGCCTAACTGATTATTTTCTGCACCTGTTCATGACACTTCAATGATCTGTGGAACTGAACCCCTAAGTCCCTTTGGACATCCACTGTTTTTAACTTTTTACCATTTAGAATGTACCCTGTTCTATCCTTTTTTGATCCAAAGTGGATGACCTCACATTGGTCTACATTGAATTCCATCTGCCACAGTTTTGCCCATTCATCTAATCTATCAATATCCCTTTGTAATTTTATGTTTACATCTACACTGTTTACAATGTCACCAATCTTTGTGTCATCGGCAAACTTAGCTATGAGACTTTCTATGCCTTCATCTAAGTCGTTAATAAATATTGTGAATAATTGAGGCCCCAAGACAGATCCCTGCGGGACTCCACAAGTCACATCCTGCCAATGTGAATACTTACCCATTATCTCTACTCTCTGTCGCCTTTCGCTCAGCCAATTTCCTAACCAAGTCCGTACTTTTCCCTCGATTCCATGGGCTTCTAACTTAGCTAACAGTCTCTTATGTGGGACCTTATCAAATGCCTTCTGGAAGTCCATATAAATAACATCCATTGACATTCCCCTGTCCATTTCTTTAGTCACCTCTTCAAAAAATTCAATCAGGTTTGTCAGGCACGACCTACCTTTCACAAATCCATGCTGGCTCTCCCTGATCAACTGAAAATTCTCGAGGTGTTCAGTCACCCTATCCTTAATTATAGACTTCAGCAATTTCCCCACAATAGATGTTAGGCTAATTGGTCTATAATTCCCCGGTTTCCCTCTCTCTCCTTTCTTAAAAAGCGGAGTGACATGTGCAATTTTCCAATCTAGAGGGACAGTTCCTGAATGTAGAGAACTTTGAAAGATTATAGTTAGGGCATCTGCAATGTGCTCACCTATTTCCTTTAAAACCCTGGGATGGAAACCATCTGGTCCTGGGGATTTGTCACTCTTTAGTGCTATTATTTTCTTCATTACTGTTGCTTTACTTATGTTAATTTTATCGAGTCCCTGTCCCCGATTCAGTATTCGTTTTCTTGGGATTTTCAGCATACTATCCTCTTTTTCTACTGTAAATACTGACGCAAAGTAATTATTCAACATGTCCGCCATTTCCCCATTGTCAATGACAATATCACCACTTCCAGTTTTTAAGGAGCCAACACTGCTCCTGACCACCCTCTTTTTCCTAATATAACTATAAAAGTTCTTCGTATTGGTTTAGATATCCCTTGCAAGTTTATTTTCATACTCTCTTTTTGTAGCTCTTACTATCTGTTTTGTGACCCTTTGTTGATATTTGCATCTTTCCCATTCGCCAGGATCTGTGCCATTTTTTGCCCTTTTGTATGCCCTTTCCTTATGTCTTATCCTGTCACTTACCTCTTTAGTTGTCCATGGCTGTTTTTTTTGGCAAGTAGAGTTCTTGCCCCTCAAGGGTATAATCTGGTTCTGTATCTCGTTAAATGTTTCTTTAAACATTTCCCACTGATCATCAGTCATTTTACCCATTAACAGATTTGCCCAGTTTACTGTGGACAGTCTCTGTCTCATCCCATTGAAGTCGGCCATACCCAAGTCTAGAAGCTTAGCAGCTGATTCACTTTTTTCCCTTTCAAACACTACCTTGAACTCGATCATGTTATGATCGCTATTGGATAGATGTTCACGCACAGTTAAGCTGTTAACTAAATCTGGTTCATTACTCATTACTAAATCTAGTATGGCTTGCCTTTTAACATTTAGTAACTTTTTTAACAACACTATCTAAATTCTAACCTATTTTCATACTAAGCTGAGGTCCTTCTATCTATAGTGAATTGCTCTGGGGAGTTCTCTGTGATAGGCATTATTCGAATAGTGAGGAAGACCTTCTTTGAAGTTTCCATGCCAAAACTGATGCTATTTTTTTAAAAACTGAAGAAATAAGGTGGGAGTTGATATTGTTCTCTTCCATAAAAAGGGTGAGTAATTTGAATAAAACTACACTCTCTCTCCCTGACTTTCCCCTTTAAGAAACTTAAAGAGCTGATCTGTTTCTCCATATTGTAGACTGGAACATAGTGCTGAATTCATAGAATCTTATAACACAGAAGCAGGCCATTCGGCCCATTGGCATTCTGCCAACTCTTTGAAAGAGCTATCCAATTAGTCCCACTCCCCTGCTCTTTCCCCATAGCCCTGCAAATTTTTATTTTTCAAGCATATATCTAATTTCCTTATGAAAGTTACTATTGAATCTGTTTCCACCACCCTTTTGGGTCATGCATTCCAGATCATCATAACTCGCTGTGTGAAAACAATTTCTCCTCCTCTCCCCTCTGGTTTTTCTGCCAATTATCTTAAATCCGTGTCCTCTGGTTACCAGCCCACCCGCCACTGGGAACAGTTTCTCCTTATTGACTCTTATCAAACCCCTCATAATTTTGAATGTCTTTATTAAATTTCCTTTGACCTTCTCTGCTCTAAGGGGAACAATCCCAGCTTCTCTCGTCTCTCCAAATTAGATTTTTAAAAAACCTAATCGTTGTTTGATTTCTTTCAAATCCAGTTTAAATAATCTCTTCGCACCAACACTGTTTATAGACTTGATACTTTTAATGCAACATCTCAGAGTATTACATATTGAGCAAAAAATATTGGTGGCAGTTGTATCATGAAGGGAATAGAATTGACCCAGGGAGACTTAGAAAGGGGCAAGGAAGTAGCAGTAGACTTGCCACTTTCAATGTTGAAATAACGTGGAGAAGTAATTTTAAAAGCATTTATGGGATACATAGCCAGACAGAGGTTATGATGAGGCTTTGTAATAGACTGGTTAGATTACATTTGCAGTTACATTTGTCATCACACTTCGAAAGGGACATAGAAGGTGGAAAGAAAAGCAACATAAATGATTCTAAATGTAAAATGGGTGAGGTACGAGGAGGGAAGTTTAAGTTACTCAGTCTAGAAATGGGAGAGTGGACCTGATTGATCTATATACAAGTATGCAAAAAGAAAGATGAGAAAAGATACATCAGTGCTAACCCTACCCATTTTATGCATCACCCTTCCGACTTGCTAGTAATGCTAACTCAAGTAGGAGGCAAAAAAAAGCCTGTGGCCACTTTCTGAAAAAATTCAGAAGTTTTTCCCTGACTTCCTAAGGCAATCAAGCAGGAGATGTTGTTACCCATGATACATCATTAGATATACGGAAACAATACGCCCCCTTCTCCCCCCCCCCCCCCCCCCCATCCTAAATTTCTTAGGAAGTTAGGAGTATACAGAACTGGAAATGAACATTTACATCTATCAGACCAGCCCCAAAGTTCAGACTTCTTACTTTGGTCTCCAGTAGCCCTGTCTGCCAAAACTGTATCTATCGTCCCATTAAAATTAATAATCTTGATTCTGCTGCCTGCCTGGGTAAGCTACTTCACGTGTTTACTACATTCTGTGTGAAGAAGTTATATTTTAACTTTTTCATCATCTAACTTTAAACCCTGTACCCTTATCTTAGACATTGAGTTAATAATGAACATTATTCTGGGATGCAGTTTATCTATTCTCTAGAAAATCTAAAATACCTCAAAAGATATATTAAATGCTGTACTATAGCTGGGATAAGGTAAGTCCAGCCAGTAAGACTAGAACATATAAATTTAAATCAGTGAAAAGTAAATTTAAAACAAATGCATTAGAAAAAGCTTTACTGGGAATGAAAAGCATTTGGAATAATCTACCTGGCAAGGTAATTGAGTTGAAGACATTAGGGCTGTTTGAAAATGCAGTTGGATGCTAGGCTGAGTACGTACTAGAGAGATTAACTTTGGACTTTCTTGCCCTTATACCATAATCTTTTCTTATGTTCTTTAAATAGTTGTAGGAAGTAATCCATCTTGGGTTCTTACCATGATATCGTGAAATTTACCTCGTGGATAAATGACCATTGAGGGTATGATTTGAAGGGGAGCCAGTGCTGTGCTACTGGAGAAAGTTTTTTTTTAGTGTCCTATATTTTTCTTAAATTTTCTTAATTGTTCCATATTTTTAGCCTGTCACCATGTCCTATTTCAGTTGTCAGATTTGGTTGTTTGGATTGTGGTCATCTCAACTGCTTTTTGTTAGCGCTGCTAAGCATTTTGCTAAGCAGCGTGCTTTGAAGTGTGAATCTATATGCTTTTAACCAAATATAATGTACAATAAGTGCTTTTAATGGTTTTGTGACTTTAATTTGTGTTGTCCACTTTTGTCATAATAACTGTACTTAGTCACACAACTGAGAGAGGCATAAAAGTGTCATATTTTCTATAACTTGTAGTTTGTTTTCTTCTAGTGAGCAGTTCTGGAGCTCTGCTCTAGAACTATAATGGTCTATGAATCCATAGTTTTATAAGTGAGGCAAATTAGCACTCTTTAATTCTATACCTGCTTAATCAGCAACAATTTTGGTTGTTTTGTGATATCATAAAATCCACATATGTACATTATGGTGACAATTTTGTTCATGTACATGTACAGCTGGTTTTATACCTGTGGTTTATGCTTTCAGGAGCCACAACAGAATAAAACTGAATTATATTTTTTTAACTGTTTTCAGAAACTGATTTGGGCCTGCAACACTTGATGTGCATGTCACTGCACAGCCTTTAACTAAATCTAATTTATAATTCAACTTAAAATGCCAAAAACTAAGGGAAAGATTTACTTAAATCTTTTTTTAAAAATTGCAAATCAAATGTCTTGTATAAATAGATTGTGTCTGGCACCGATAGCTTACCTAAAATAAATCATTTGTCTCACAATTGTTACAGCTGCCTCTGTTATGTTCATGAGTCTGCAGTTGCATATCTTGGTTTATTTTTCATAAAGCCCCATGTCTAATGTGTATCTTTATAATTCCATTTTTCTTTCCATCCCCTGAACCCTTTGATTTATACCATTATGGGTGTTTGTCAGCACATTCTCCTTCAGATATGGTGGTGGGCTGTGAAAGAAAGCCAGGTGATGGGTATTAACTATGTGTACAGCTCACCCCTACTTTTTTTACATTTTTAAAAATTGCTTGTTTTGGTATATCATAATGTGTGTTAAAATGTTTAAATAGCAGTTATGTTTTGGTTTTCCAGCCATCTAATTTTTATTTTATTTGTGTAAGCTTAATAAAAGTGTAATTCTAATATCCTCTTTGTCTTTTGTCTTTGCTGTCTTACAGGGGTGTAACTCTATTCCTCACTAGACCTGTCAGCAACAGCTAAGAAATTCAACACCAACAAATTAAGCACTGACAGTCTTGTGGAATGCTACTAAAAAGAGCATGAGAAATAGTCAGAAGTGAAGTTAACAAGATAAATAGTAGTTGCCATCCCAGTACCTGTACAACTGGAATCCCATAATTTCGATCAGGGCAGCAAACTAAAGGACAAAATATTTTACCATTCTGTATTGTGTGTTCTTTTTCTCCCCTTTTTATTTTGTTGCTGTCAAGTAACGGGTTTGGCCATTGCCTGAATATCCTTTGTAAACTGAATTAAATCTGCTGTACTGTAATAAAATGTTTGGCTTTATGGAAACAGCTGACTTGGCTGTTGTAGGATTTTATTTTGTTCTCGTATTGTGCATTGGGTTTTTTGCGATGTGGAAGTCCAACAGAAGTACTGTGAGTGGGTACTTTCTTGCAGGACGCTCCATGACCTGGATGGCAGTAGGTGCTTCATTGTTTGTGAGCAATATTGGCAGTGAACATTTTATTGGGTTAGCAGGATCTGGAGCTGCCAGTGGGTTTGCAGTGGGAGCTTGGGAGTTCAATGCAATGTTGCTTTTACAGGTATTAGGTTGGATTTTCATCCCTGTCTATATCAGATCTGGTGTGTACACCATGCCGCAATACCTTTCCAAACGGTATGGTGGAAACAGAATAAAAATCTATTTTGCTTTGTTGTCCTTGCTATTATACGTTTTCACAAAGCTTTCCGTTGACCTGTATGCCGGTGCACTGTTCATCCGGGCATCACTGGGCTGGGACCTATACCTTTCGATCATCATTTTGATTGGGTTGACTGCAGTGTTAACTGTCACAGGAGGACTTGTAGCTGTCATCTACACAGACGTCCTGCAGGCCATTCTTATGATTGGTGGAGCTTTAACATTGATGGTTGTCAGTATGGTCAAGGTGGGAGGCTTTGAAGAACTCAAACGACGATATATGCTGGCTTCACCAAATGTTACAGCAGTCATTACTTCTTTCAACCTAAATTCTACCAACACCTGCCGCATCCACCCAAAAGAAGATTCCCTAAGGATGTTACGTGAACCAACTGATGAGGATATTCCTTGGCCTGGTTTCCTGTTGGGTCAAACACCAGCCTCAGTTTGGTATTGGTGTGCGGATCAAGTCATTGTGCAGCGCGTCTTGGCAACAAAAAACATCGCTCATGCCAAAGGAGCCACTCTGATGGCTGGTTTTCTGAAACTCTTGCCCATGTTTATCATAGTCATTCCAGGCATGATTTCCAGGGTTCTCTTCACTGATGAGGTTGTTTGCATTAATCCAGAGCACTGTATGCAAGTATGTGGCAGCAGAGCAGGTTGCTCAAATATTGCCTACCCACGACTGGTATTGGGAATCTTGCCTGTAGGCCTTCGTGGCCTAATGATGGCAGTCATGATAGCAGCTTTAATGAGTGATTTGGATTCCATATTCAACAGTGCCAGCACCATATTTACCCTTGATGTTTACAAGCATCTTCGAAAGACTGCCAGCTCTCGAGAACTTATGGTAGTAGGCCGTCTGTTTGTTGTCTTCATGGTAGCTATAAGCATTGCCTGGGTTCCTATAATCGTAGAGATGCAGGGAGGACAAATGTACCTTTACATCCAAGAGGTAGCAGATTATCTCACCCCACCAGTGGCAGCGCTGTTCCTTCTTGGTGTTTTCTGGAAACGCTGCAATGAGCAGGGGGCTTTCTGTGGAGGGTTGGTTGGATCCATTTTGGGAATTACCCGCTTGATTCTTACCTTTGTGTACCACGTGCCAGAATGTGACCAGCCTGACACCAGACCAAATTTTATCAGAAACATTCACTATATGTATGTGGCAGGAGCTTTGTTTTGGATCACTGTCATTATAGCAATAGTAGTGAGTCTGCTGACACCTGCTCCTTCCAGAGACCTGATTTGCACCACCACATTCTGGGCATTAAAAGACACAGAAATTATTGAAAGCTGCCAGAAAGAAGAATCTGATAAATTAACAGACAAAACTGTGTCAAAATGTAGTGATAGTGCTAAATGTGCAGATATTTCTGATTGTAAGCACAAAGATAATGATTCATCTCCACTGGCTGATCGAATAGAATTAGTTCTGTTAATGCCTGAAAGTGATGATCCCAAATCTGTGAACTCATCATGTATCTCTGAAGATCTGACACCGAGTGACTGTTACATAAATGGCCAAACAACCCCTGTGGACCAAATGACCAAAGAGGAACCTGAATTGAAAAGGAAGAACATGTGGTGGAGAGTTTTTGATCAGTGTTGTGGAATCAAAAGTTACAGTATGAAAAAAGCAGCAAAAGATTCTGTAGAAAGTGAAGTTGTTTGCTTACAAATGTTGCAGGAGAGTCCAAGAATTAAATTCTTACTAAATGTTGGACTTCTTGTTGTATGGTCTATTGGCATATTCATGTTTATCTATTTCTCTCTGTAGAATGATTGCAGTTATGTGACAGTGTTGTTTTCCCTTTTCCCCTGCCCTGAGGTGATATTTGTTTTTTGGTCAAATTTGAGAAAGTTAAAAAGGAGGACTAAAGTTCAGACTTTAGTATCAGCATTGGTGTCACTTTGGTTAAGTGAAGATACATTTTTACATTGTGTTCATTGAATTATCTGTTTTGTTTGTAGCTTGTAAATGGTTTTAGGTACTGTGAGACAAGTATTTGGATCCCTTGTTTGGTAATGTAACCAGGCAGTATCTGTGTTTCTTCAAAATGATGGTATATGTTTTATTAAACAGTTGTTGGCTAGGGTGAAATCAGAGGTGTATGGATCTGAATTGGTTTCAGGTGTAGCTGATGCAACATGAAGTCCCAAAACCAACATGGGACCCCACATATCTTGTAAATTATTTCTTTCTCCATAATTATATTCAGCCATTTGCTTTATATAATTTAGAGGTTAGTTACTTTTTTCTTTCTTGTCTTATATATAATCTGTTTAACAGAGCTTGTGTTGTACCAGAGTATGTGGCAGATAAGTTGTCGCTGGAAAAGGACAGTGAAGATGCAACAAACTGATAGTTGTAAGAGAATAATGTATGTTCTGTTGTACAAATGTCATTTTAGAATGATTTGTGGGGGGGGAGGGGGATGACTGTAGAGTAAATTGCTGTGCAAGGAACATTTTTTAAAAATATAATGTTACTTGCACAGCAAAAAAAATCCAAAACTTAACTCTGAATAGGATTTGCCAAAGTACTTACCCCTTCACCAGCACTTGGCATAATATGTTTTCTGAAGGTTTTGCATCAAATTATGCTTGAAAGTTGAGATGTGAAAATCTAACCACCTAATTGTGTAGCTTACAAAAGGTTGTCTGTTATTACCCAAATGTCCTCTTTAATTATCCCCCTATCTCTAACCTCTCTTTCCTCTCCTCTTTGAACATGTCTCCTCCCAGCTCTCTGCCCATTGCTCCTGAAGCTCCCTGCTTCAGTTTGGCTACTGTCCTCTGACAGCACCAAAATGGCACTTGCCAAAGTCTTGAATAACATTCTCCGTAACTTCGATCATGGTACTTTAACCCCTCTTTGATCTATCCTCCTGGATCCATCTTACGGTTGATAACTCCATCATCCTCCAGTGCCTCTTCCCCATCGTTCATTTCAGTGGGGCATTGCTTGTGTGGTTCCATTCCAACCTATCCAATTGCAGCCAGTGTATCTTCAGAATTGGCTTCTCGTCCACCTTTGAATTGTCAACTCTGGAGCTCCCATCCCAAGGATCTATCTCCTTCTTCCTTCTCTCCTTGATGTATGTTCTGCTTCTTGGCAACATCATCTGCAAGCATAGATTAGCTTCCACATGTATGTTGATGACTCCCAACTCTAACACCTCCAATTTTCTCAACCCCTTGACTACCTCAGTGCCTGTCAAACCGCTTGTTTGATAAATCCTATATGGGCCACATCTTTCTCCAGCTCAACATTGTGAAGATCAATGTCTTTAACATCCGCCATAAACTTGTTCCCATCTGTTCCCTAGCCATTTGTAATCTTTGCATAATATTTGAACCTGAACTGTGCTTTAAACCCCACATCCTATTTATCACTGAGGTTGCTTGCTTCCACCTCTGCAACATTACCTGTTTTGGCTCCCATCTCTGCTGAAATCCTTGTGTATGCTGTTGACACTTCTGGATTCAACTATTCCAATGCCCTCCTCATTAGTCTGCTATCCTCCTCCATTCATAACTCCAACTTGTCCAAAACTCTACTGTTCTGCACGAAGTCTTATTCATCCATCACTCTCAACTTGCTAACATCCAGTGAACCCTGATCTCCCACTGAATTAAATTTAAAACCCTTCTCTACGAATCATTCTATGTCCTTATACCACTCTGCAAGTTCCTCCAGCCTTATAACCCCTCCTGAAAACTTTGGTCCTCTGATTTCTGCCTTCTATTTATTTTCCCTTAATCTGCCGCACCATTGGTTTTCAGCTCCATCAGTCCTGTTCTCTGGAGCACTCTTCTGTGACATATTTGCCTCTCCACCTCCCTCTTTTTCCAGCTTGAAAAATCATCTCAAAACATATCTCTTCAGCCAAGCTTTCCACCCCATCTCCTAATCGCTCTCCTGGCTCAGCGTTCGTTCACAACACCTATCTGTGAAGTACCATGGAACGTTTACTACTTTAAAGGCACTATACAAGTTCAAGTTGTTATCAACACAATTAGTTCAGAACAAATTAAGCATAGCAATTTTTAGCTTCAGGTAGTTGATTTAATATTCCAACCTGAACTATACGATTCAGGCAAACTGATCTGATATTTGTATCAAATAAAAGACCATGATTTCTGAGTGCCAATTTTTTTGGTTTCACTTTGTTATCCCTAATGCAAGTTCCAAACTTTATTTGAATTTTTTTATATTTAATTTGACTGAAACTATAATTTTTAATTGTTGCTGGGTTGTCTCCCAACTGCCTCTCGTGTTTACAAAAAAATGCAATTTCCCACATAAAATGTGTGCTGCAGAATATCATTCTACTTATTTAGCTCTGGAGTTTGCCTGCCTGCCCACCATGTACTCCTGTTCTCTCCAAAAGGTGGGAAACATCACACACTCAAGACAGTAGTTTAGGCTAAAGTTACCAGTAGACTTTATTTGCACGATCTATAACTACACAGAAGCAAAAGGAATGCAATAGAATAATCAGCAATACAAATGCTTCTTGCGAGCTATTTAAAACTGTCTTGAATATGACAAAATGTCCACAATCTTACTAGCTTTGGCGATTGTAATGTGGGCACTTTTTCACTCCACGGAGTCCTGTCTCACTACAATGTGGAAAACAAGTAGTTAACATGAAAACTGAGAACAAAATGAATAAGAAACGCTAGCCACGCTTGGGCTTCTCCATGCTGGCTTTTGACACAAATCAAAGGAGTTTTTCACATTGGGCTCGCAAATGTGCATTTAATCTATTTTAGTGTCAGGAATGAACTGACAACTTCCGGCATTTGAAACGATCTGGTTATCCTCTAATACTTGCATGTCAAATAGCTTTGACCTAGAGAATGGCTCAGTGAATATTTCACATCTGCAAACTTCATATGCAACCAGCATTTCAAAGCCAGGAAGAAATTCCTGATGCAAATAACATGTTTTCCTCTCTTTGCTCATGCACCTCCCAATTTAATGCAATTAATGTGTGCCTCCTTTCACCCATTCTGAGGAGACATTCGCAGATAATATTTGTGTATAGATTTAACTCACTTCCTTCTCTCCTGCCCTGTCCCCCACTATGCACACAAAAAAGTACTTTCAGAAAGCAGCTCACAGCATATCACTTTAAATTCACAATGTATTGGTCTATCAAAATTTAATTTAAATATAAAGATAATGTGGTTTTGATGCTTTCATTTTTGTCATTGTTTGAATATTGAAAGTAATTCAGCTGATTTGAGTGCTATTGGAATATGTCATAAACCAATTATAGAATGCTACATATGTGAACTTTGCATAAAAAAAGTGAGCCATAGCAATGAAAACCTACATACTGCTTTGGTAATTTGTTTCGAACACATTAATGAACATATGCTAGTGAAGGGTTAAGGATGGGCTGCAATGAGGGATGGATGCTCAGTGTGGAAAATTCTGCAGTTCCTGAAGAATTTCTGCTAACAGTAATGGTAACAAGTCTTTTTTTCTAACAGACTTTTTTGGGCGGGGGAGAGGAAAGTGAAATTGAACCAACCTTGTATCATTGCCTCCATGGTGAATTCAGTGACTAATCTGACTAAATCACCTTTGTAGTGCAGTTGCAGACTAAGCAATAACTTTGCATCGCTGGAAATTAGATGCAGTAAGTTTTATGATCTAATATTGGATATTTGGCAGCCTTTCTGGCTGGCTGTGTACACATCGCACTAAAGATAAGAGTTGAAAAATAAGTTACTAATTTTTATGCTTTTAATAGAGAAATGCAAGCTGGACTGAACACCTACCTGTTCTTGGTAACTAGGTGCTGGAAGAAAAGCCGTAAAAATAAAGTGGAACAAAATCTTAGAGCCAGCAATATTAGAACCATTCTTCCAAAAATTGATGGTCGATCTCGGGTTGCTGGCAACACTGTGTGCAAGTTGAGCATGGTGCAGGCAAGAAGGTGGTAGAAATATCAGTGGGAACTGTCTTGTGGCATTGCTAAGTTCTGTATCTATGAAGGCCTGGATAAAGGAAAGAGTGGGAAAATACCTTTGTGGAAGGAATATTTCTAGGCACCAGGCATTATTGCTCAATTTGATAGTGTAGTATTAAGGTTTTCTTCTCTGTACAGCTATGTACAACATCCCCTTTTTCTCTCATAATATTGACATTTGAGATTTTACTGCTTTTCTAAAACCAAATTCATTATATATGTAAGGTCTTTGAGCCGTCAGCACTCCTGTGGCTGAGGTACAGCTATGTTTTTTTGAAAAGGTTGACTCTTGACATACTTCCCATAACTGGTAGGAATCATGCGCACTCTTATTAATGTATAGGGAGCTATCAGTTAGAGCTGTACTTCTACTGGAGCTGGCAAGTTCTGATTGGTAGATCGAATTGAGATGCTACTGCATTTAACTGGACCTCTGTCATATCCCTGTTTCATACCACACTTTTTGGTCAGTTTTGACCCTCTTGACTCCATGTTGCCAGACTCCAGTAAAATTGAGAAAACCAGTGCATGCAAAGCCAGTATGAGTAAATGTAAATGAATTGCATTGTGGGAGCACTGATAATGGTGCAATTATTATCAGTTGAAAATTCCTTGTGATTTTGGATTCTGCGGGATTGTCTGTTCAGTTTAGGTGCTACAAGGATTTATTGAGTTTGATGCTAATGTAGTTTCTAACAAGTGGGCGCTTTGAGAATGAGCTTTTAAATATTTGACCTTGGAAGATGTGATTAGTGGTTGACCAGGAAAGTTACTTTGGTGACTTCATGTGTAGTTGGGTTAGAGGTATTGCAGCACTCGGGGCTTTCAGTGAGAGGGATAAAGGTTTGACAGTTATCACTCTATTTTAGCTTGTGGGTAGTTGATTTGGAGGGGGGGGGTTGCTGAAGTTGGAGTGGCAGGATTAATCTCAAGGTCCTGCATATCATGCTTTTGCCAAAATTACTCTTTTTCTCATCCTAGTGCAGGAACACCAATAGCCTGAATCCTCTGCTTACTGTTTGGTTTTCAGGTGGGTGGGATCATACACTTTTGCATAGAAATGAGGTGGTGATGATATGTCTGATTTCCCATCAATACCGCCACAACTACACCCAGTCAAGGTTGCCAAATACAACAAAAAAAAGGCAAACATGGATTTAAAGAGCCTAGCAGCTTTATTGTCAGGCTTTATCAAAACCTTATTTCACATGATTTTGTTGATTTTTCTCATTTTTGCAGTTGCCAATTGCTTAGTATGTACCTTTTGTACCTTTTGCTGTGGAGCTGTTATCTAGCCCCCTTCTTTCCCTCTTCCCCCCCCCCCCCCCCCCCAACACATGCCGCACACATACACACGCATACACTACTATGAGGGCACAATGGATTTCCCATTGATAATTCCCCTGTATCTTTGTTTCCTCAGAGGAAGAGGGGCAATTGAGGGAGGCCAGGTTGGTTAGGCAGCACCAAAGGTGCAGGGCACACATCCCCTAGTGCCCTCATGCCTGAATATATAGATCAAGATGCTTCTACTTCCAGTTGTCCTAGGAGTATTGCTTCTGCTGGCTGCACTTCATGAAGGAAGCCACCAGCGAGTTATGCTAAATGCTACAACCTGACTACAGCTTACCTCCATCATAAGTGCAGCATTGTGTTGGTAAAGGCCACTACAGCCTGAACTATCATGCTACTAGGACATGACTCGCAGCCAATCAGCACAGATGCATAAAACAAGTCATGGATGCACTGTTTGCTAGAACAAGCAGTTTCATCCACTTCCCCCATGGATAACTTGATAGGACACTGTAATTTTATACAATCCAGGGAGTCATAGATTGCACCCTTGTTGCCATTTGTGCTCCCTTGATCAATGTCAGCATTTGTATAAAAATGAAAAGTTCCACGGCCTCTATGCAGCTTCTTTGAGGCCAGCAGCACTGCATCATGCAAGTGAAAGCTCCCTTCCCTGACAGCTGCCATGATGCATTCATTTTAGGGCATTCGAGCATGTCAGCACTTAACTCCTGAAACAGAAGTCTTAAGACGGCTGCTAGTGGATCAGGGCCATCTTCCTGCAGCAATGGTGCATGACACCTGAGTGCCATCCCAGGATCTGAGCTGAACACCAGTACAAATGAGTTCTATGTGGCCACAGAAGTACACTTCAAGTGCTTGCTTCAGTCTGGATCCTCTACAATAAAGGCTGACTAATCTTGTGCATTGTGGTTGTGATTCCAGAAACATAGTCTGCATACCCAACTTTAGTGCCACCATAATTTTAATGAAAGTCCATAGTGTATGTATGTGCCTATTGGTTCTTACCATCTTGCTTTCTTTTAGTACTGTGTGTGAAGTGTGAGCTCTAAACCTTAATCTCGTGCTCTTCTGAGTTGCTACCCGTGTGGCAGGAAAGTGTGATGTGGCTGGCTGCTGTGTTGATGGGAGCTTCTTGGGACTGAGATGACCCTTGTCTCATGGCAGCTAAGGCCTGAGATAGGTCTTTGGAAAGTTGCACCTCTTGTGCTGCTGCATCGGCAACCTGGCCCTTGCTCGTTTCTGTTACATGGCGTTTTTGGAGGTGGCTTGCAGCTGGGCATGCATATACTGCTGACCTTAGAGATAGCACCATTATTAAAGTGCCTTCCTGCCATGCTATTAATACTAGGCACAGATGTGTGGGAAAGCAGACCTAATTGACCCAGTGAGATCAGCCCTACGTGATGCTTGCCTGCAATCAGTCAGCTAGCCAGTCGAAACCAGAAGAGACAGCCCTCTCCAATCTGGCACCAAAGCCTCCGATAGCCATCTGAAGAAGGAGAGACTGCTTTTCGGGCCTCTGTCGTGGGTGCCTCCACTGCAATTATCCCTGGAGCTGTCCCACTCAATGGTGGACTGCCTGATATGGCCCCATTGTTTGGATCAATGCTTGATGCTCTACAAGCATCATTATTTTAAATGCAGGGCTTGTGAGATGCAGGTTGCCAAGCTGTTGCGAGTGGCTGGCTCTGACCAGCCAGCAACAGCTTTCCTCCTTATGTGACCAGTCTTCCTCCTTATGTGACACCAACAGCTGCCTCTGCTCGTTAATGCATTGCGTTTCACTCAGTGTACTTCACTCTTAATTATCTAACTCCCCCAGAATGGATGTCTGAGAGCTAGTGCTTGGGATGACTGGAATAGAGTGTGAGGGTGGGTGAGTGTATGCTGTGAAGGCCTGGCATTGCCAATGTTGAGTCTGTTTATGGTATGGCATCGCATCTATGGAAGTAAGAGATTAGAATGGTTTAATGAGAAGCTAACCTGCATATCACTTTTAATAAAAGGTGTGACATGTGGATTTCATGATATGGTTCACTGATAACTAATGAAGGGTACAATAGGAAGACAAGCAGAATGTCATGACTAGCCCTGTGTTGGCGCATGCCCTCCTTCCCCATTACTGGCCCCCCCCCCCCCATTTTTCCTGCTCATGATCAGCATGGTATCCTCCTCTGGGTGAGATTTCCCGTTTAGGTGCCTGCCACCTGTGGCTGATCTCATCCAAGTGTCTGGCTGCTTTCTTCAAAAAGAGAACACTGGTCAAATTAGCTTTAGCAACCATGAGCTGCAACAAAACCCAAGTGTTTGCATGCTGCCCATATGGTTATGCTGAAAGGTGACTACAGCAAGCAATTGTATCCCATGTGAAGATAGTATGATGATTGCATGTAGGATGAGTGAAAGAACATTTCCAGATGAGGTTGGGGGTGTAAAGAAAACTGTGCCACCTCCTGAGCATCAATAGTAAGCCAATGAAGCCCTTCAACATAGTGGGAGGGGAGGTCATTGTAAGTGGCAAACATGCTTCAATATAGTGCATTCTTGGAAGGTGTGGCTGACTTCTCTTGCCTTCTCTGACCTATTAAAGTTATTACATTTCTGGCACTGAGTGACACTGTGTTTTGGGGTTTGCAAATCTGGGGGATCTGTGCTGTCATCAGTCCTGTTCAGCATTTTCAGAGGAAAAAATTTCTGTATTGCATCCAAAACTAAGTTCTGATCTGTTCTGTGTACCCCTTTAAGCTGCTACAGGTCTTTGAGAACCCCCAAACAGGCAACCTCCCAATTGGAGGCTAACCAACGCCCAGAGCGTATCTGATATATACAAATGACTACAGTGGAGTCATGCTTTGAATGGGGAGATAGCCTTCTCCACCACACTTTAGGTGGTGATTGCTAGCCCAAGGAAAACCCAACATAAAACTCCTGTAGTGGCCTCACCACTGAGATGAACTAGCTCAGCAGAAATCGGTGATCATGACGTGGGACCTCCCTGTTTGTTACTGTACTAAGTCCATTTTATCTATAGAACTGTTCAAGTGAATCTAAGGCTAACCTATACACCCCTAGAGTAGACCTGGACATTTTTTTAAAAGATGCTTATGTTCACCTTGGTGAATTAAATGCAGATGTTAATCTTCGACGGGAAATTTTAAAATTATGCTTAACTTCAGATTGATAGGCTCTCTGTCCCTTAGATCCGTGGTTCCCAGTTGGTTAGTAAGGGTGGTTGCTGAGTTAGCTGTACGTTATTGAATGGCAGAGGCTGAATATCAGTGATGGTGTACTATTTTCTCCATCTACACAGGTTCTATTCCAGTATTGACATGATCCAGGTGTGTAACTTGCATGTGAGTTGTATTTATTGCTACATTGGTAATGTTGACTGTCTCTGACTGTGCTTCAGTCATCTTGTCCCTAAACTCCTTATTGGGTAAATCTGACTCAATAGTTTGAGGAAAAATGCAGTTATTTTTAGACAAATCTTCAGAGCCCTTTTGTGGTGAGTCCAGTAAGGATCCAATAAGATGTTTTTGTATGAGCATTTCATAGCCTGTTTGGCTTTGCTTGCTGAATGCACTTCAACTTGAAGCATGACTATCAGAGATGGAGCCTTGGTGAGATACGGTTTTTACCAGGAGGAGATTGAACGCATTGGTCTCAGGTAAGGCGGAGCATCTCCTCCGATTTTTATGAAACAGAATCTTATAACGAGCATGGGAACAAGTTTTCCCATGAATTCTGGCTTTTTCTTAAAAAAATCTAACCTGATTTAGAAAGTGAAAATGACCCCTAATTGTACCTGCACCAATGGCCTCCTCCTGTCAGCAGTTGCTTGCTGCCCAGCTTAAGATGTAGCAGCTGGGGGTGTATAATATAGGTTGTTTCCCACATGAA
Organism: Heptranchias perlo; assembly: GCF_035084215.1. NCBI lineage: Eukaryota > Metazoa > Chordata > Chondrichthyes > Hexanchiformes > Hexanchidae > Heptranchias > Heptranchias perlo. The sequence goes on from NC_090335.1 coordinate 63,943,881, forward strand.
TAAGTGATCCATATGGATGCCCAGTCAAAAGTGATTGTTGTAGCTGAGTGGTTGTCTGTGGGTAAAGTTTGGGTCCAGATTCATTAAATTCCTTGGTTACAGTTGTTCCTATGCTCGAAGATTTGTTTATTTTTTATTTTGGGACTCTTATACTTTTGGCTTAAGAGAAAAAGAGAGAATCCAATGGATTGTGTTGCCCTATATTGCTGGTGAACTACTGGATTCAAACCTAGGTTTCCAGACCTTCCAATTTGAGGAAAATTTTAAGGGTGGTAAAGGTGTGGGATGCAGACAAATTTGCTGGAAATTTGGGGCTACTTTAGACCCTAAGTTGCTTTGGTTTGTGACAAACCCTTCATTCTGTTTGAATCAAAATATACACTGTAACCTCGCTATAACAAACTTGTTCAAGGGACATCAAATTTGTTCGTTATAGGAAGGTGTTTGTTTAGTGAATGATTCAATGCTCAGCAGTATTTGGGTGGTGGCTTGTGGGAAATGCCAGGCAAGTGAGAGAATGAGTTACTGCCTACTTTTCATTGTATTTTAACACCTAATTTAATTTTACTGTTTAAGCCCAAAATTTCTCCCATTTGACAAGTGAGTAAAGTTAATTCTTAGAGCATCATTCTGCACATTGCTGCCAGCTAATGTTGAAAGGTCAGTTAGTGCTGCACCGCTGATCTTACAGCTGGGGTGCTGGCTTACCACTCATCGCTCCCCCATGAATCTTTGAAATCAATAAGCTTAAAGTGCTTTTAATAGCATACTAATACTTTGATTATTGGTGCTGTATTAATCATTAATGATGGCACTGGAACTGTTGATTTTATGGCAGGGGGGCTAACAATAAATAAGCAATCAACTTTATTCACTGAAAATGGAGAAATCTTTTGCTTATAAGTGCAGTTTAAAAAATGGATTAGGTGTTAAAATGTTTCAATTTTATTTGTATAAACCCAGAAAAGCAGCTTGATCTGGCACATTAATTCAGATCCTTTGTTTCTGGAATCTTCAAGATTTCATATCAATTGTACAAAGGACTTAAATTTAAGTTTAGGGGAACACGGCTCTCAATCATTACACCCAATTGCACATTATAACGAAATTTGTTACAGCGAGTTCTACAAGGTATCGGTAAACGAAGTAAACTAAACTACATCAAATGCAAGTAATTGAGCAGAAATGAGGATTAGTTGGAAGGTCTGGGTTTAAGAGATGAAAGGCAATGTACACCAGCCCACCCTCCATCCAGCTTTTCTTTTTAAAAAAAAATAAGCTTCTTAATTTGTTAAAACTTCTCATTTAATTTTATTCCAGTCAATCTCCTATGATATGCTCTAACCATTTTAGTTGTATCATTTTATTAGGGATTTTAGGGTAAAAAGCATCTGAAAATATACTTTGTAGATTTGTGTGCTTTTTGGGGTTTAAAATTAGCTACATGTCATATGTGCCAAACAAAAAAACTTTGTTCAAGCATAATCCTTTTTATCTATACGTAAATCTCTAAATTTTATAATTACAGGAGATTGCAATACTTAAATTAAGCTGGTTTGATGATGAGGCTCCAAATATTCGTGTTCTGGTTTTCATGCTACTTGATTATGTATTATCTACATAATTAAGAGTTGTTTCTGCTATAGTTGCATAAAATTATGGGTAAGAGAATATTTTGTTGTGGATGCAACTGAAGGCCTTTATTGTGAGGGAAAAGTGCTTAAAGAAGCCATATTTGTCAAAGTTCTGGAAATTACTTGCATGAACTGCCTTCTTTGGCATTCCACAACTAGTTAAACCTTCCTCTAAGTAGAAAGGTTCACTGTGAATGTGCAAGACTGCATTTTTTTTTTGTAGGTAAAATATGAACTTTTCCTTGCTGCCATTTTTAACTGACCCAATAGATACATTCATTGAAAATGAAGAATCCTATTGTTCTGAGCTACATGTATTCCATCATAGTATAAAATCAGTGTGCACACAATGTTGGTAAATGTTTTATGATTGGTGCCCTTAGAAAGCCCCTGCATCATGTTTTTACATTAAGTTAAACTACGTAGAGGCTAGATGGTTTTATATTCCTTCTAATTCTAGATTGACATACAGATGAAAGCCAAAGTCAGATCAATGTGGAATCATTTGATTTAATTCAGTATTTAGCTAATGGAAGCATTGCCTTATGTCAAAGAGAATTTGTTTACATCCTACTTATACTTTTTGAGCTATGGTTTGTGTTAGTAATTTGGCTATAAATTCAACTAGTGAATCGGTGAGCGCTTGAGGACAAAATCTGTTCAATCATCTGGCTTAACTGGTTTGGAGTGTCTTGGCAGTTAAAATTTAACTAGACCAGAGTGATACTGATTGGCTGAGCACTTTTTCTGTTCCCTTCAAAATTGTTTTAACAAATGTTCATAGTACAACGGTATCTCTTTTACTTTCAGGGGAAATATTTGTGGAGACTCTGAAGCCATACCGGGAAGTGCTTTGAAAGTCAAGCTACACATTAAAATTTTAAAACCAAAAAGCACAAACAATCACAACCCTCTGAAGCAAAACAACTGAACACAATTTCCATTATATTACATAGAATTTACAGAATGCTGGTGTTTATACTCTGCACGAGCCTCCTCCCACCCCTCTTCATCTAACCCAATCAGCATAACCTTCTATTCCTTTCTCCCTCGTGTTTACCTAGCTTCCCCTTAAATGCATAATTTCTAGCAGGGATAATAGATAGTGATTAGGACCAGGAACCCGATTTTCCCCTCCCTAACTCGGGCTACTGAAGCTAATTGTAGCAACTCGACCAGCATCCTGGCTTGAGATTAGTTACTGCAGTACAGACTGAGGGTCAACTTCGGGACCTTGCTGTTCAATGTGCAAACCCTGGCATGACTCCTGAACTTGACATTTATCATTTTGTACCTTCTTTCCCCCCTTGTGCTACAGTTACTGTTTAACTTGAATCAGTGCTTTGGATTAACATTTTCTATTCCACTTAGTATCTTGTATTAACCTCTATAAAGTTCACTCTTCTTTCCCTCCTTTCAAGAGTGAAGTGTCAGGTTCTCTCCTCATAACTCAAGCCCGCTGACACAAGGGATCAATAACAATTTGCATTCATATAGCGCCCTTAACGTAATAAAATGTCCCAAGGCGTTTCACAGGAGCATTATCAAACAAAAATTGACACCAAGCCAACGAAACACTAGGACAGGTGACCAAAAGCTTGGTCAAAGAGGTAGGTTTTAAGGAGCATCTTAAAGGAGGAGGGAGAGGTTTCGGGATGGAAATCATTCCTGAAAAATTTACATGGAACCCAGTGTTCCTGGAAAAACAAAGCCCTGTACCTTTTGGGAACTGATAGATGCTGCATCTTGCCCAGCTTTTTGTATATAATTTTTTTTAAACAAAATCTTCATGTAAAGTTTAAAGCCAGCATAGACAAGCATCAGTCCCTAGCCATTGTCCTGTGTGCTAAAATGACTTGTCTTACAATTGGATGATCATAAGCTCCGTCATTAACCCATTCGATGTCCTTATTGTGACAATTCAATTGTTTCTCCAACTGCAAGTTACTATTTTACAAATTTTGTAATTGATCCACTTTGTATAGTTAGTACTTTACAGATTGGTAAGAAACTGGTATTCTTTTACTGAACAAGCCAATATGAATAGGTGTTTAGCTGATACTTCTCCATAATTCACTGATTCTGACATCTGATTAATGAACTCTAATACATTGGACCATTTGTCTTATGGCTACCCTTTCCTGTGAAAAATTTCTGCTTTCGTATTGCGCTGCCTCTGTGGAGGTAGGTAATGTAGTTTATTTGATATAGAGGTTGTCTTGACTCTAATAGATATAGCGATACCAAGTTTAATGCGTTTTGAGTCTGTTTTTTGTAAATATTTTCTTAAAAACCAGATCTGGACTTTCATTGCTTTTTTAAGATAATTTAGCTTAATATGCTTATTCTTTACTTAGATACTATTAAATACTTGCATGTGGAAGATATAGAATGAGGTAAATGGTACCATACCAGCTGTTACTGGAATTATATTTTGTGGATTTTAATTTTTTTAATTATAAATTACTATGAATTTCAGACACAGTTAAGTGACATGTATGTTGCTCTGCAGCAGATATTGAGAATACAGTAATAAAACAAGTGTGTTAGTCAGAGCTGAAAAGAATGCCAGTTGGTTACTTATAGAATGGCAATTACAGGTACTTCCTATAGAAACTGAGCTGGTTTGATTTATCAATTGGTCACAATGTTAACAGATTTGCTTCAGTTTACAGTATGTGGGGATCAGTTCTTGCGTATATTCTACAGGTTTACATTATCCAGAGCTGATTTAGAAGCAGACTAAATGTGGTGCGTTGATGCACAAAAGGAACAACAATAACACAAGGTCAGACATTCTCCACTTTCTTTGGCAGATCCTATCAATCGTGACTTGCAGCCTGACTGGTTGGGGTGGGTGGATGCATGTGTGTGTGTTGCATATGATCTTGCCTGGGGGCGTGGGGGGTGGTCAGGGAGAGGATGAAGCTGTCTATTGCTGTTTCCATGGCAGCACAGCGAGTTTAAGTTCCAGGTTCAATCCTTGGTCTGCTTAGTTAGTTAATCTCAGCTGGAGCAGTGGTAGGGACACTATAATTGCCCTCGATGCTCCGAGTTAAGTATGGGAAAATTGCATTGGGTTCCTTCTCCTAATGCCATCCAGTAACCCCTGCTGGAAGTGCACAAATGGATGTTGAGTGAGGATAAGGTCAGATTTGGCTGTGACCTCCCTCGCTTCTGGTGAAGTAGCCTGTCAACGCTCGCTGACTAGATTGAAACATGAATAATGGCCACTTGGATGAGGTACCAGAGAGTACCTGTTACTTGTGGAACTGTACCTCAGCAAGGAATTAACCCCTTCAGGAGAGAAAATTTTGGCATGGGTGGGGGGGGGGGGGCGGAGGGAAGTTGGAAGCTGTACAATACTGTCCGTGTGCTGTCTTATTGCATTGAAGCCTGCATAAGAAAATACTTTAACAGGACTAGCTATTGATAGGTTGGTTGCCTTCTTATCCTGAATGAAAGTGCAAAATAATGAACTACTTGTAAAATTTTCAGAATGCTTGCAGAACACAGCTGGTGATATCTCTTTATACAAGGGCTATGTCAGTAAGTCTCAAAAAGAACTAAAATGAGTATTAAAAGGGAGTAAGATGCACTGGAAAAGTGGATTATTGGCAGCAGCAAGAAAGAAATGTTTTTTTTAAAAGAGTTTTGTAGAAAAATTGTGAAGGACCAAATGGAATATTTAAGGGACATAAGTTGGGTACAAATATCGGCATCAAGAAATGATGGGATGTGGAATATTTCTTTAAAATCAAGGTTGTGAACCAATTCCCGAACCAAACATGTTGAGGTCGGTAAAGCATTAAATGTCAGCAGCACACCATGAGAGAAAAATGAAGGAGTTATACACTAATCAGTATTGCATGAATAGCGGGGAAATGCTTCTGAACTTACGGGATATCTCTAAAGAGCAAAGGCGATGAGGGATAAGACGTCTAATGGTGGTGCATTGGATAAGATTTAGTAGTATTTTCAGAATGTATTTGATAAATTCTGCATTTGAAGCTTTTAAAGATGATAAATGTACATGGAATTAATGGTGTACTCGTTGTTTGGATTGAGGCTTGGATGCTGAGAAATGAATGCAGCTCTGTTGGGACGAACAATGAATTTTGGAATTCTGCAGGAAATTGTACTGAGTTTCCTGTTGTTTACACTATTCCAAAACAATATGGAGGCGGGTACTATATAATAATGGGGAAATAGATTTGGATGTAATGATTGATCATTAAAAGTATCCAGTGAATATGAAGCTGTTAACAATGAGGGTCGATAACGGGGATGCATTTTGAAGGTATTTGGTTATAAGGCAAAAAAGATTATTTTAAAACTTATTGATAAGCCATAAACTGTATGCAATATTGTATGCTTTTCAACACTTTTCAAAAGGATATTGATGTATTGGAAAGAGTTCACCAATGAGTTGCCTGGGATATATCTAGCATTTAAGTGTTCTAGAGACTCACTGAATTAAATTTCTTGTCATTGGAGGATAGATTTGAGAAGTAATATGATTCAGGTCCCTTAAAATGCTGAAAGACATGGACAAGTAGGGATTTATTGAAGACGTACTATTTGTGGGCGTACTATATGGTAAATTTCCCATTTTTATAATTTTATTTCCTTATTTGCTTGCCTAACCTCACTCCTCTGTGCATGAGGTGGATGCAAGGCTTGTTGCCTGGGCATCAATACCCCTTGTAACTGACTGAAAAGGAGGTTCCAGGGACCATCTAGGTATGATTGACCTCTCTAATTTTCACTCCCCTTCCTGGGAGGTGACATATCTTCAAGTCCCACTTCACTCAGTTTCTGATCTGAGTCTATTCCTGCTCTGTGGCAAGGAGCATTATTTTGATTGCAGAGAAGCCTCAGACAAGATCAGTAGCATGTCCTCGAACCACAGAATAGTAAATGTGTTGAACAGGTTCACATGATTCAACTGCTTTTTAAAAAGGAGTGGATGAACAGTTGGTCCAATAATGGGGTTTTAAGGTTAAAAAGATAAATGGAAACTTAAATTAATCAAACATTCCAGAATGTTATGGTTCCAGTCCTGTTAGGGCTATGGAACTGCGCAAAGTACAACTAATCAGGGTTCAGCTTCTAGTATTTGATACGCTGGGGTCATCACTGAAATTACTGTCAAATCAGGAACTGTTCACATCAGGAGATTAAATAAATTGGGGAGTTTCAATGACTGAAAATTGTATATGGCCGATTGGGAGGGACGAGCTTGAATTGCTTTTTCTTGTTATATACTTTATTACTTTGTATTTGTTTCAATTTAAGACATTAGGGGCCCAATTTTTCCATTTGTGTTCAACACAAAAAAAATGCATTAAGCAAAACCATAGACCAAACTTAGAATTTTCTTAGCAAGTACAGGGTTCTTGCATGTCACTGTGGAGAGGGTTATAAAGACCAGAATCAGTTTGGGTTTTAATTCTGGGCTTGATTGCTCAGTTTTTTTTTCTTCCTTTTTACTTGTGTACAAGAGATCTTAGTTCCATGTCTAATACAGACCTGCTTTAAACTGATCATAGTTGACAACGTGGCTCAGTTGGTAGCACGCTTGCCTCTGAATCAAAAGGTTGTGGGTTCAAGCCCCATTCCAGGACGTGAGCACATAATCTAGGCAACATTTCTGTGCATTATTGAGTGACTGCTGCATTGTCTTTCGGATGAGAGATTAAACCAAGTTGTATCCATCTATTCAGATGGATGTAAAAAAATCTCATGGCAATGTTGAGAGGAGGAGCAGGGAGTTTGCCCGGTGTCCTGGTCAACATTCTTCCCTCAACACCACCACCAAAACAGACTAACTGGTTATTCATCTCGCTTACTGTTTGTGGGATCTTGCTATGCTGCTGCCTACCTAACAACAGTGACTCCGTGCAAAGTAATTCATTGAATTGAGAATTGCCTTGGGACATCTGAGGACATTATGTCACTATATAAATGCAAGATCTTTTTGTAACTGTTCAGCTTTTTAGCTGCAATCTATGCCTTCTTCCTGCTTCCTCCACCAAAAAGGTGTGCATTTGGCAATTGAGAAGTGGAAGTTAAGCCTGCTTAATTGGATGTGCGTTCTGTAGATATTTCTTCCTTTTGCCAATACTTGTTCATGTCAACTTTCTTTGTATAATGCTCTGGGCACCAAAGGGAAATGGAAGATTTGTACATGTGCAGAGTTATATGATTTAGTGTGTGTACAAGAGGAAAAGTTGGGCCCTTAAAATAGTGGAACTTAATAATTGGAACTTGGAGTGTTAATTCAAGATGATTACTGTAAAAAGTGTTTTAATGAAAAATGTTATTTCTGTTGGTAATGGAGTGTTCTAAAAAATCTTTTTCTCTTTTAGGAAAAGAGTATGTTGTGTAAGCTCAATTTCATGTGTACTGTAAGCAATTAATGATTATGGAGAAGTGTATGTGGAGTTTATCATGTATCAGTTAATGTCATGTTTTATTACACAATGTTTTTTCTGTATCCTACTATTGTGTGAAGGCATTCCATTTTTTTTTAGTTCAGTTTCAAACTGTTCAATGCTATTGAGATAACTTTCATATATGAGGCTATATCGTTGAAAGCTATTCCCAGTTGCCTTATGTGTACTTGAACCAAGGTTCCCTCTCAGTTGTGCTCAAATGTTGTCAGTTGTGCTCACACATTGATTCTTGATTGAAATTTTTCTTTTTATGAAAATGTTTATTGCTTGACTCAATAATGTGAAGTATGAAATTATGTTTATGGTGTGTACTACTGTTAGCAAAAGCTATAAACCCACTTCTGTGCTCTTCGTATTTTATAGAATAGAGAGTAAGCACAGAAAAATGCATAATGTGTTAAGTGATTTTTCATTCTCTTGACCTTTTGTGTCTTTTAAATTTCAGAATCTTTTGTCAAGATCCATCTTTTAAAAAGAGGATGTGTACACAGTCTGAAGGTTCCCATTTGAAGCAACTGGCATCCAGGAAATGAATGGAATAAAGTGAATATAATTTTTTAAATACAATTTGAAAAGCCCATCAAAGGTAGTTTATCCTCCTTGCCCTGGCCTAGTGACAATGAAATTCTTACTTGATACCTTATTCAAAATTATGTCCAAATATATCAACTTGGTGTTTAGCAGAAGGTGTGTTGAGTTCTGCTCTGCCTAATTATTTTTCTACACAGGTGGTACTATGCAGGTACCTGTGTTATTACAGCCAGCTAGGTTGACCCATAGATGACTGTAATAGCCATTATAACATTTTACCGACAAACTGGCCACCTGCATACTCCATTTAATGGCCCACTTCACTCGGCCATTTTGTATTGACTCTTACTATACTTCATCTTTTTATATTAGTCAGAGAGAGCTGAGTGGAACCCAAATGTTGGAGTGCAGTTGGGGATTCAAACTCCTGCTGCCAGAAAAAAAGTTGTTATATTTAGACATAATTTTGGACACGCTAAATGGTTTTATAACAGTAGAAATATTTGAAATTGATATGCCTCATACATCGCCAAAGTTTAGAGGGAACAGGACTATTCAGAGCACAGCATTTAAAAAAAACACACAAGTAATTCAAACACCTGCATGGTGCCTTATGAGGTGACTCCTTGCCAGTATGGGATTTTGTGGTGATGGATAAGGCAGAGCAATTTCAAAGCTGCAGAAGCAGTACAAGCATTTCTACATTTCTAAAACTATCTAGTGTCTTCAAAATTATACCTATACATGTCAAGTTAGTGACTGGCAGCAGAAGTGTCATGTTTTGCTCTGCTGAATTTTTTTTTCTATACGTACCGTACAGGTACCCACCCATTTATTACCACCAATCGGACCACTTTCTTAGTTGACCATAGTAGATTTGGTTGCATTGTTGAACAGTTCCGAGGGAGAATGCTGTAGCGATGCAATCTAATCCCTTAATTAGAGTTGTTGACTCAAAAGTATGAACATTTACAAATCAGTCCCCTGTTCAAAATATTCCACAAACATGTGTATTGACCATTTACGCAGTTTTGACAACTTGATCCAATTGCAAAAGACCTTTTTGAGTTGCTTCTGACTGTAGTATCCAATCTGATTGATTGACAAAGGTGTCATTTTAAAAAAAAACATAACAGGCTTTAGCTGGGTAGCAAAAATTTTCTATCCTGTGTTGTAGTTTAAACTGCAGAAGGGAAGCTGATTAAAATTTACATTTTTCCCCATTTTGGATGGAGATATTTGATAAAATCTTCAGTTCCTTGGCTGATTGACTTAAAAGATTGGCTTAATAGGGAAATCTGGTATGGAGAGCAAAACGCACAAGGATATGACATTATAGGTACATGCAATATGTCTTAATTTATGATAAAAGTTGTGGGCTGCAGCAACAATATGCCCAAGGATTTGAATTAAAGGAAATAACTTTTGACTTCACGTGCGTGTGTGTATATATGTAAAATTTTCCTGAGTAATTGCTTCACACATGATCAAGAATGGGAGCCTCCAGAGAAAGTACATCCAGTCCTTTATTTTTTACTAAAGGTATGATTCGTGAAATTGCACATACAACATGTGGATGGAACACCATTCAGGAAAAATTTTCATACTCGTGCTGTTTACTTAATGTAGAAATGTGAATTTGAAGCATATTGTAAACATTTTTAAGATGCTGATATTGCGACCTATTTTTCTTCGTTTCAATGGTATTCTTAAAAAAAACTGAAAACTAATAAAATTCAAATTAGTCATTCAAGTATTTAATTGTCTAATTTTTTCCAATCTCCTAGGTTTCTAAAACCTACGGAAATGCCTGGTAATAATATGGAAGTGTACAATAGTTAATATAATTTCAACAATTTCTGGCCTATCTGTAAATGCTAGCTGTTATGTACTTGTGCATATTTCTAGAAGTTCTGCAAATCTTGCTGGATGTGAAAGTTTCTCAATGATTTGAGCATCCAAAAGTGATTTTGGGAGGCAGGGGAGGAAGAGGAAAGAATTCCAGGAGCTGGATGGATTTAAAATCAGGATTACTGCCATTGACTTAGGGATGCACTGTTGTGCCAGGTAGAACTCCAGCCACGATCAAGAAGTGCTGGATTTCTGCAGAAGTGCAAATTCCTGACCATGGTGCAAGAAGGAAGAATTCAGATTCCTGGTGCTTTGGGATGAGTTGTGGGGCAGAAATTAATTGTACTGACACAACTGCATATATCTGAAAAGAGTTTGTACAAATATTCTTGCAGAGGAGTCAAGTAGAACTGTGGGGAGGGGAAAATGCAAGAGAGTAGTATATGATGAAAATTTGGGGGGGGGGGGGGGGGGGGGGGTGGGAAGGAAGAAGAAAAAAAAACTGCCTCCATCATGCAGGGGCTGCCAATTAGGCCCCAGCGTCCAATGTAGTAAAACCAATGGACAGGATGAACAAAGAGGGCTTTGTGCAAGCACATGCAGCGTGGCCATGTACAGGGCCTGTCAGCAAAAATTTAAAAATTTTATGCTTAAAAAAAAATGTTCTTCAGGTAGCTCAACGGTTGACTCTTCTACTGTGGCAGATCTCTCAAACCTACCACAGCACGTCTCTGTCCTAGTCTGACACAACTCACTGGAAGAGGCCACGGAGACTGCGTCTTATCCTGGAAATGCAATAAGTGGGCCATGCGAAACCTCACTTCACATAGTTTAATTATTCAAATGAGGTTCTGCCCACTGCAGGCTCCTCATTCATATAATTGGTTCCACCATCTGTGACTTGACTTGAATCCATTCAAGATCAACTATGTGGTCTCTCCCTTTCCCATATGGGTCCTAGGTAAAATAAGTTTGACAGAGTCAACCTAGGTCCATAGCATGAAGTTGCTTGTAGTTCAAGATTATGATCACTAAATTGATGACTTTATTCAAGAGGATATCTGGGAGAGGAAGTTCTGATGTAGCTGGCCAGGAGTGTCCAGCCTTTCAGAACAATGGGCTAGATTGTCTGCTACAATTTGTGCGTGGATCATGTGATTAAATTGTTGTGCCAAACCAAAAGGTGTTCTGTATGACGCAACTAATTATTCAACAACTCCCATCCAACTATTGAATCTATTTTAGAATCCATGACCTACACCACTTCTACCTCCTTCACTTTGTGTATCACATTCCTTTTTTAATCCTCGTTCATTCTTTTTCTCTTTCCCTCCCTCCTTCACTTTCTCCTGTTCGTTGATCTCTCTGTCCTCCACTCTGTTGTGTATCAAGTGACGTCTCTTTGTTTCACACTTATCTTGTTTGTGTCTCTTTCGGTCTGACCCTTTCTCTTGCTGTTCTTTTCATGCCAGCAGTCTGCTTTTGCCCAGGAAAAGTCAGTCACAACATTTACGGATAATAACGGCCCAGATGACTCCGAACCTGCTGCTGGGTGTTTCTTTTTCACTTTAAGCTCTGTGGGGTGGACTGGCAATTGAAATGTATGTATAGTGAATTTCTGCCACAGGTGATCTGGTCACCATGCTCTGCAACTTAGTGAGCAACAAGTACATACACTTCCATACTGGTATAAAGTGTCCATTCATACTGTGGACTACATTGAGCCACCAAGTAACAGCATCAAGTGCTTCCTGTTCAGGTAGAGCAGGGATTTCCACTACTCATCTTGTGGGCCAAATCCAGTATTGAAAATTCCCATTCTATCTGACATGCTGATACTTGGTAAGTGGAAAAGTACTCCCAAGAGTTCCTCACTTCCAGCCCAAAATTAAAAATATACTAGTCGTTCTCACATGGTATTGTTCACGTATAGTTTGGGACCTGGAGGGCCATTTCTTATTCTTACTCTTCCTTAATATTTCTATTTCCATCCAATAATTTAAACTTAAATAAGGGTAATTATGAGGGCATAAAGACAGAACTAGCTAAAGTGAACTGGGAAATTAGGTTAAGGGATAGGTCAGTAGAGATGCAGTGGCAGACATTTCATAACATTCAGCAAAGATACATTCCAGTGAGAGACTCTAGGGGAAGGACGTACCATCTGTGGCTAACTAAGGAAGTTAAAGATAGAATCAAATTGAAAGAAAAGGCTTACAATTCCGCAAAGATTAGTGGCAGGTCAGAAAATTGGACAGAATATAAAAAACAGCAAAGAATGACTAAAAGAATAATGAGGGAGAAATTAGATTACGAGAGAAAGTTAGCTAGAAAAGATAGTAAGAGTTTCTACAGATATTTAAAAAGGAAAAGAGTAAGTAAAATGAGCGTTGGTCCTCTAGAAAGAAAGTCTAGGGAATTAATAATAGAGAATAAGGAAATGGCGGATGAATTGAACAGATAGTTTGCATCCGTCTTCACTATAGAGGATACAAATAACATGCCAGAAATAATTGTGAAATCAAGAGTTTAAAAATAAGGGGTCTCCCATTTAAGACGGAGATGAGAAGAAATTTTTTCTCTGAGGGATGTGAGTCTGTGGAACTCCCTTCCCCAGAGAGCGATGGAGGCAGGGTCATTGAATAGGGAGTCAAAGGTTATAGTAGGTAGACGGGAAAGTATGGTTGAGGTCACAATCAGATCAGCCGTGATCTTATCAAATGACAGAGCAGGCTCGAGGGGCCGAATGGCCTACTCCTGCTCTTAATTCATATGTTCCTTTTTCCTTTAATTGGTTTTAAATCTTTGACTCTGTTCTCAGAATTGCCTTTCTTACTTCTATGAACAATTTTCCTCTACCTTTTTGTTCTTTCCTTCTTCAGTCCTGTTGGTTCTGGTGCTTTTTTGCATTATGACCTTACTTTATGTCCTCTTGCATATTTGGGTAAAAGGATCAGTGAACGTCCCTGAAGAAATATGACATCAGGCACATGGAGCAATCAGTATTTCCATACCAGACGTCCCTAAAATAGTTTGGGGAGGGCAGGGAGAAGTAAGAGGAGGAAATGGAAAATTGGCATAGTGCCCACAGGCTTTCTCACTTTATTTTAAGGGATGAGATTGGTCTTTTTTATTGCACTAGGAATTTTTTGAGAGAATGAAATCCTGAGACAGGCGATCTGTTGTGATTAAATGTTTTGATTGGCTGCTTTTTTCAATATATTACAAATCTTACATCTGCCATGCCCTTCCTGTCTACTTGTGGTGCCTGGCATTAACTGCTGCAAAAAGGAATCACCATTAACCCTGACTATGGGGCCAGTGCAATTTTGAAAGGGGCGAACCACTGAGCGCACATCATGCCTGCCTGTCTCAGGCAGTAGGCTCCTTTGTGACATGCAAACTGGAGTGCTAAGACCCTGATTGCCATTTTAGGTTGGAACTGGTCGCAGTGTGAACCGTGCAGGCTCCATATAGCGAAGAGGTCCAACAAAGGTACGTTGAAATTATTTTGAGAGGCTTAGAGGCAAGAATACTACCAACTGAACCAAGCTGACTGCATCTAATGGCTTCCAGGTGAGAAGGTACAATAAGGGGGCAGAACTCAAAAAAGGAAGATGAAGAAAACAAGATGGGGATTTAAAGGATAGGATTTGTACCTTTTTATTTCAATAAAATATATGCAAATACTCTAATTTTTAAAACTGCAATGAAGCACTTGTACTGTCCAAAAGGTTCAAATGAATGTTGAGAATGGCTTCATTTTTTCTTTCAATTATTCAGATAGATGCCTCAATCCTGGTGCAATAACTATTGATGCTTGGTCTAAGGTTCAGACACAAAGAAAAGAAAGACTTGCATTTAAATAGCACCTTTCACGACCTCAGGACGTCCCCAAGCGCTTTAGAGCCATTGAAGTACTTTAAGTGTAGTCACTGTTGTAATGTAGGAAACATGGCAGCCAATTTGCGCACAGCAAGGTCCCATAAACAGCAATGTGATAGCAGATTTTTTTTTAAAATGTTGGTTCTAGAATAAATATTGGCCATGACACCAGGGGGAACTCCCCTGCTCATCAAAAGAATGCCATGGGATCTTTTACGTCCACCTGAGTGAGCAGATGGGGCCTCGGTTCAACATTTCATCCGAAAGACGGCACTTCTGCATTGGAATGTCATCCTAAATTTTGTGCTCAAGTCTCTGGAGTGGGATTTGAACCCACAACCTGCTGTTTGAGGCAAGAGTGCTACCACTGAGCCACGGCTAACACCTAAGACACTGATCTAAAGAATGCAAAATTATGTATAATAATGTGCACCTGTATCTGTTGGGTGATTCCTCTTAGTGATTGTTCTACAAATAAAGAGCAATCAATCAGTTTAAAACAGTCAATTTTTATACAACAGATTTAACAAAATGAATTTCCACTGTAAGTGTTCATTAAATAAGTGCTTGCCACAACTGTTTAATACACAAGTTTGTTGAGAACTTTATTTTAGGGTAAATGAGTTACATTTAGTTGATAATGTATGATTTGAACACAGCACAAGATCAGAAAATACATAACCCAGTGCCACGGTGAGCTGTGCTGATCAGAGCACATTGCGATTGTATAGGGTATCTGGCTTTCTTTTTCCCAGTATCTGGCTGCTTCTTCAAGACTATCAAGTTAAATGCTCAGTTACAGGAATTTAGAAGCTCTCTCTTCTGTTTCTCTAGCTAGTTTGTGCTGTATACAGTTAACAGGAGTTTGAAGTTAACTAATGCAGCGAGGGTTCTCCATGTAGATTCACTATATAGTCTCCAAGGGAAGAATTATCTTTTTCCATTAGATGAGGGTCACTAAGTACTAACTTGCACATGTTTATTTTCCTTTGTGAAAATACACTTAAACTAAGAAAATGTAACTCTGCCAAGAGAGAGAAATCACATATAATATGTAGACTGAGTGTTCAAAGTGACAATAAGAACAATTAACACACATAGTATGCTATTATAGTAGCTTAACTGTGCACTCGGACAGTGGTTTCCAATGCAAAAAACATGTAACATTTGGCTATATATTGTCTAGTTTGTCCTAGGAGATCCATACATCTCAAACATTAACAGTGAGTCTGACAAAGGCTTTTCATACTTCAACAATGTCCCTATCATACACATTTAGTACAGCAAGAGGTTTGGCTCAACCTCTGTAGATGCAGTATTCATGTTAATTCGGTTGCCACAAGTTACGTTTCAAGTTCTTATAAATGACATTGTTTTTAACAGCTCACAGCAGCAATATTTTTAGTATTTTAAGAGAATCCCTCCCCAAGGAAAAATTAAATTTTGTTACATAATGACCACCACAAACGCTAATTGAAACACCAATGTGCTGTACCACGACAGTGAGTAAATGCAAGTTTGACCACACCTTCCTCTACCCCTCTCCCTCTTAGTATCTAGTTGTTGATTTTAATTATACTGTTTAGGGAGGCTCCAAACAGGGCAAGTGCCTTCTTAGGAGGATGGGAGTAATTGGAGGGATGAGTCATTCCTGACATACTGTTAGTAAGCTACCAAGATGGTGGCTAAGAGCAACATTTGTAGAGGTCTGGGATTAAATCGTTTGCTTGCTATTGGGACTGTAGGTGCTGTAGGGCCAAGGTACACCAAGGAAAAACAGAAAATGTAATATCCTCTGAGTGACTGTTGGCTTCAGCTGTTCACCATTTAAAAATCAGCCCATTGATGCACATCTTTGAAATAAAAATTATTAGTGTAAAGTATGATAATAAAGTGGCTGTATCCCTTTAACCAAGTTACTGTATTGATTCTAATGCATGACAAATAGGATTATATGTTTTAATCCACCAACACTTGTGAAAAAAGGTAAAATTAGTATTTTCAGTCAAATGAGAATGATTACAAATATTGATTTTTTTTTCTCTAACATCTGCAATATACTTATGAAGTTTTAATGTACTTAAAAATAGGCTGAGAAATATAAGAGAGAAGTACTTGGACATACAGCCACTTTAATGGTACAGAACAAGGCAAATGTTTACTTCATGAGGGCAGAGCCTAAACACGTCTATTTCCAAGGTCGTGTGTTTAGCTTTGTTCCCTTATCATTGTTCTCTCAGTGGTATGAAATAGTGGCTTTAGAACATGCAACTGTCCATTAAAGTCTTCTATGACATTCATTAGTATATATCAATAGAGACTGGTTACAATAACAGTAACAACATACAAATAAAAATTATACAACAGACTATGCGCTGGTTTGACAGTTTTGAATTGCATTCTAAAAGTGCAGTTTCCAGTTTAAAAACTCGAGTTTTTCTGCATAATTTGTTCCTCAATAAGATGTGAAAATTTTTAGCTTTTTATATAAATTATACTAGTTACATTTCAGATTAATCTATTTATTACAGACAATATTATCCAAACCAAACTATAACTATACCATTATTTTGACGATAAAAGTGCACAAAGAGCTGAATGACACAACCAGCATGGGAGTGTTCACATTCTAAATAGTAACACTGGAAACTGCTTCTGTTAGTTGTTAAGATTGATTGACCACAACTGTTGCAATAAAGTATGGCAGCAAGGAACAGCCATAACAACCAAATCAAGCCACACTGCAAAAGCTCGAGAACTCGTGAGGTTTAGAATTGCTCACACACAGTGTATGGCTCTCACTGAGTTGCCATTATATTGGCTTTCCAAAGTTAAACTGAGAATTCACATAATTGTAAGAACACAGGATGCAGGGTTCCCATAAAGATCTTTGAAAAGCTACGGCCCATTTCCAAACATTCATAAGAGTATTTTAGTTTTCCCTTGCAAATGTTTAAGTGCACACTGCACCTATATGTTTTTGTCCCAAAGTGGCCAATGTGTAACTACTAATTTCACTATTTCCTGTAACTTTACACCTCAAGGTACAGAAGAATATTTGAATAAACTAGCATTTTATTTTAATGAGAACTCTGCACATACATTTACTGTCCTACAGAGATCTTCGAAACTCTGAAAAATGCGAGCAGACCCTACACCATCCTCAAAGCCTTTAACTTGAGCACCTAACAGTTAACTTGAAAAACAAATATCCTAAAAGTACTTCCCATTTGACTGAGTCCTTCAGTCACAGAAAGAATAGTTAACTAGACCAAATCCAGTATGAATCTGAGAAGGAGGGAGTCAACAAGCCCATAGTAACTTGTCAGATGGGACTTAGGACAGCATATTTCATGAAAGGGCCCCTTCATAACAATTCCAGCAATGAGCATGAATATGGAACTGCAGCTGTATGTTACCACATTTATTTACCACTCAATGTTTCACAATACATTGAACAAATAATTTGTACAGTGTGCAAGATGTTGATTAGATTAGATATTATTTATTTAGGATTTCCTATTTGACAATCTGAGATAAAGAAAAGATAGATTTCAGAATTGCCTGTGTGAAAGCTCATAAAATACACACAATTTCTTATTCACCTATCCTTTATCAAAAATGGGAAAAAATATAATTGCACTCAAAAACTACAATAGGAGTCGTGACCAGGTCCTGCAAAATAAAATTAGTGCAAAATAATAATTTTCTATATGGGAAATAAAACATTTATGGTGTAAATATGAATATTTCTTAATTCTATGTTGAGTCACAAAATATTATTAACCCTTTAATGCAAATATACCTAGGGCATTTATAGGTAAATTAGCAAAACAGACTTAGCCGGGTAGTTATTCACTGGAATGATAATTTAGAATAAGACAGGGCTCATTTTCTATATCTGTTACTGATTTTTTTAAAATTCAAAGTGCAATGTGATTGTCATATTTTACACTGCCAATCATGGTCATATTTACAAGTAATGGGAACAGTAATATCAGAATCCAGTGCTGAAACAAGGTCACAAATGAGGCTGGTTAAGATCTAGTAAAGGATTTTGACGTCACTGAGATGATACACGAGTGTTTGCAGAAAGACTTATATACGCACTTATAGACTTATATAGTTCCCCATAACAGTTTGCCTTTACAAATGAGAATCTACTCAGCAGAAACTGGTGAATAGCTGGTACGTTTTGTAGACATTGAAAGCTCTACTAATTTTAATTACACGTTCTATTATAATTTTAAAAATGTTTCCATGGCCCATAAACCACAAGCAGAATTATCTGCTTAAAAATACAACAGGAATTAAATTAACTTCTTTTTCTTCTCAACTTTTTAAGTGATTTTTTTTAAAAATGAGGAATGGTCCATCAAAAGGTAGTCAGTCAAGACTAAGTAATGTGCTTCACATGTAAAATCTGGTAACAAAATATCTGTGCAAAAAGAGACAGCAAACTAGAATATTAACTAAAGCCGTCCCCCATCTGAAGATGAATTGGAATTAGAATATGCATGTGTGTGGAAATAAGACTGGCTTGCCCATCTTTTTGGATGTGATGTTTAAATTAATCCTATTCTCTAACCTGTAGTTCTTTCATTTTTATATTTGCACTATCTAAATATCATAAATTTATTCAATCATACAAGTTCTGGGCTTTTGAAATCTAAGGATATATTTTGCTGACGTGACCACCTAAACTAAGAATCAGTGTTGTACTTCATTATACTAGCTATAAGCATGAGTACAGTTACGAGTTTTAAGTGGGACAAGCTTACAATTGACATTAAAAATCAAATCTACCAAACTTTTCAGGTTACTTAATAAAACATTTATTTTGAGGGGGATGGTGGGGATGGGGGGTGAAATTTGAAGAACAGGTCTTATGCCTTAAACCTCCATTCTGGAAGCAAAACAATTATTTAAGAACTTTGATAAGTCAACACAAACAAAGGGTTTTGAACAATGAGCGGTTGTTTATCATTTGTATTTACAAATGAAAATCAACAATGAACAAACAATGGCTGCTTGAACTGGCTTTTACCAAATTTTGCAGTTCATTAAGATTGTGTTACCCTTTCACATACTGTGGAAATATTTCAACACCAAAATATAAACTAACATTGCCCATTTGTGAAAAGCATCCAGTGTATAATAGGAGTGTGCATAAAATCTGCTAAATTAAAGCAATTGAAACATAAGTTTGTTCAAAATCTAAAAGTGCATTAAAGATACCAAGGTGTTAAGTTGGCAATTATGTACACAGACATAGTTTTTATTTTTTAAATTACTGATAAATTTTCCTGCTCCCCTGCACTCAAGCATTATTTCTGAGTGGATGGGAACAGGTCAGCCCTGACAAGGATTGTCGATGTCACTCCTCATTCAGCCACTCAGAGCTGCTGTGACATTGCAGGTAAATCTTCTTCCCTTTAGCCTAGTATCTCACCTCTGTGTGGTGCTTCAGCTGGTGAACTGGTTGATACGAGGAACCTGCCCTCTTGGGGGTGCCCAGTTAGAAAACTCAGCAGAGGCTGAAGCTCAAACCCAAATCTCCAAGTCCCTACTCAATTACTAAAGGAACTCTCTATTTGATGAGGGAGACACTTGCAAAAGTTTATTAAATTCTAATACAGTAAACATGTTAACATTATTCACATGACAAGGAATCACAAAATCATGAATCCCTCTCTAATGTGCTGTACAATAGTCACAGACCCCACTTTAGTCAACTGTGCACCTGGATATTTGAGTTACTGACTAAAATTTCTTCTGAAGTGGTTTATATTAACTCATGACACTCCATCTTGACTTGGCACCTTGTTTTTAAAATGTTGCTCCTAAAATGTTGGAATCAAGCGCTCAGAGGCAAAATGATTTACTTTATTTAATGAAGTACACAGTCTAAAATTTATGTTTCTCTCCCCCATCCAAAGAAGGTTACCAAAAATACAGTTTGGCTTCTGTAATTCCCCCTATAAAAACTTGTGCAAGCCACCAAAACTTTCACCTCACAACCAAATCAGTTCAGTTTAGAGCCACCGGTCAACGTTTAGAAAATCAAATTCAAGCTCCGCATTAGTATAATGTTTATCATCACATAGTCTGAAAAATTGACAGTGGAATGTAGAGATGAGAAAGCTATGCACTAACAAATGGAGGGGACATCTACAAACTCTAATTTCATGTCTTTAAATGTTGTGTATAAAACAGTAAACAAAATATGTTCCATGGATACTGCAGCATCAGGAGTTGCAGCATTCCTAGACAGCTTTTGCAGGTACTTGATAAAGTTGCCATATGTGGCTTTTCAATGTACAGAAATTTCCATATATATTACCCTTATGTTTCATCAAAAAGTTGCAGATCCAGGCGAACAACTATCTCACCAGTGGGGACTTCGTGCAGCAAGAGTCGCTTTGAAACAGGACCTTTGGAGCCCTGATCTTTTTTGATATCAGCAACACGAATTTCTGTGCGCCCCAAAAAATCTATGAGGGGGGGAGAAAGGACATTTATAGTGAAGTCTTAAACTACTGAACCAGTAAAGAAAGAACTTGCATTTATATAGCGCCGTTAATAAAGTGCATTACAGCCAATGAAGTACTTTCGAAGTGTAGTCACTGTTGTAATGTAGGAAACGTGGCGGCCAATTTGCGGCACAAGGTCCCACAAACAGCAATGAGATAAAGACCAGATAATCTTTTTTAGTGACATTGGTTGAGTGATAAATATTGGCCAGGACACCAGGGAGAATTCCCCTGTTCTTCTTCGAAATACTGCCGAGGGATCTTATACCTCCACCCGAGAGGGCAAACGAGATCTCGGTTTAACATCTCATCCGAAAGACGGCACCTTTGACAGTGCAACACTCCCTCAAATCTTCACAATTTCTTTGTCCTTGAATTTCCTTATTCAAAACAACACACTTATCAGTGCGACCTCAGCAATTATGCTTGTACTCACTAAGTTAGAATTATGAATCAGAAAGCCCAGGAGCTCTTGTGACATGTGCTGGTCTCACATCCCAGGAAATGGGTCAAATCCTACAACCACTGTCCATTTAAACCCACCTATGCTTTATTGGTTAGTTTTGCAAAATTTTAGCCAAGCACCTGGCAGTAGCAGGGCAGAGGCACTCATCCCTCTCTTAAGCACAACTCTTATTAGTTGATATGGAGTGGAATGTTGCCCCATGCCGTTGGCACGTGGAGAACATGCATGTGCAGAGACCAAGGAGATGCCTGTAAATAGCAGTGTCCAAGACTTTTTTGTCTTTGTAGGTGACTTAGGTGCACATGCAGCCTCGCGGGCAACATATAAAGTTTCAATCAATATTCCTATTAGTCTGCATATATCTAAAACTGTAAACTAAAAGATCTCGGTGTTCTGATTCAAGATTTATACACCAATGAAGCAATAACACTAAAAACAGCCTTTTCCAAACCTCCAGGTCCTTGCAATTCAAACAAGACAAATCAGTGAATAAGAAACTAAGCTTCATGGGCCGATTACTGGGGCTTATGAGCCAATTTTTGCAGGACACTGGTTGGACACCACAAAAGAGTAGAAAAGGAAGACATTTAAAAAAATTAAACAACAAGCTGATCAGATTTCATTTTGATTGAAACCAAAAAATAACATTCCACTACCCAGTGGCACAGCAGATTAGCACAATGTCCTGTGAGCAACCTTGGTGAAATTAGTTTGGACAGTCTAAACTCAGGTCTTAGTGAGCACAAGCCCACCGCACAAAGCTGCTCTCAATGTGCCACTGAACGTCATTTCCTCACTCAGGGGCCACAAAGATGGCTAATGTGGGAAATGAGAAAAATTGCACTGGTACAAAGGAGGCACATTCTGGGTTTTCTGAATTACATTCCCGGGACAGGGAAAAAGAACAACTACGTTGATCTGTTGATGCTATTGCATACAGAAGCTTTAATACTGTGCCACATAAGTGATTAGTCCACAAGTAGGAAGGCACGGATTGGAAGCAAGCGTCTGCTGTGAAAGGGTGAACAATTATTGGAATACAGTTTGCACTTATTCAGGGAAATGTAAAAACATTAGATAAATCAGGATCCAATTATTTCTTCTGAAAGAGAATCTACAACAAAGGGCAATATTTCTTAAAACCTGAAAGGTAGGGCTGGGCATGCTTCCCATGTCCTGGACAACCACAGGTGCAGGAAGTGTCGTTAGCTGGAAGAGCTGGAGCTCAGGATTTCGGAGCTTGAGCAGCAGCTGGCGTCACTGCAGTACATCCGCGAGGTTGACAGCTACATGGATAGCACGTTTCAGGAGGTGGTCACCCCAAAGCTTAAGAGAGTGCAGGCAAAGAGGGACTGATTAACCACCAGACAGACAAGGAGGACTAGGCAGGTAGTGCAGAAGTCCCGAGGGCAACTCGCTCTCCAACCAGTATTCAGTTCTGGGCACTGGTGGAGGAGAGGGTTCCTCTGGGGAGTGCAGCCAGAGCCAAGAGCTTAGAACCATGGGTTGCTCAGCTGTACAGGGATGGAGGAGAAAGGTCAGCAGAGCAATAGTGATAGGGGATTCTATAGCTAGGGGTGCAGTTAGGCGTTTCTGCAGCTGCAGACGCGAGTCCAGGATGGTATGTTGCCTCCCTGGTGCTAGGGTCAAGGATGTCACTGAGCAGCTGCAGAACATTCGGGGGGGGGGTGGGGTGAACAGCCAGAGCATGGTCCATATTGGTACCAATGACATAGGTAGAAAGAGGGATGAGCTCCTGCAGGAAGATTTTAAGGAGTTAGGAAAGGAACAGGACCTCAAAAGGTAGTAATCTCCGGATTACTCCTGGTGCCATGCGCTAGTGAGTATAGAAATAGGAGGATAGGGCAGATGAATGCGTGGCTGGAGAGATAGTGCAGCAGGGAGGGATTTAGATTCCTGGGGCATTGGGACCAGTTCTGGGGGAGGTGGGACCAGTACAAGCCGGAAGGGTTGCACCTCAACAGGTCCAGGACCAATATCCTTGCGGGGAGGTTTTTTAGTGTTGTTGGGGAGGGTTTAAACTAGCTTGGCAGGGGGATGGGAACCTGAGTGTATATTCAGATGGGACAGAATCAGAACTGGAGATAGAAGGCAGAAAATTAGTAAATGATTTAGGAAAGCAACAGAAAAAAAGGTTAGAAAATAAACAGCAAGGGAGTTTGGCAGAGCTTAAAAGTATATATATTTTTTTTATTCGTTCACGGGATGTGGGCGTCGCTGGCGAGGCCAGCATTTATTGCCCATCCCTAATTGCCCTCGAGAAGGTAGTGGTGAGCCGCCTTCTTGAACCGCTGCAGTCCGTGTGGTGACGGTTCTCCCACAGTGCTGTTAGGAAGGGAGTTTCAGGATTTTGACCCAGCGACAATGAAGGAACGGCGATATATTTCCAAGTCGGGATGGTGTGTGACTTGAAGGGGAACGTGCAGGTGGTGTTGTTCCCATGTGCCTGCTGCTCTTGTCCTTCTAGGTGGTAGAGGTCGCGGGTTTGGGAGGTGCTGTCGAAGAAGCCTTGGCGAGTTGCTGCAGTGCATCCTGTGGATGGTACACACTGCAGCCACAGTGCGCCGGTGGTGAAGGGAGTGAATGTTTAGTGTGGTGGATGGGGTGCCAATCAAGCGGGCTGCTTTATCTTGGATGGTGTCGAGCTTCTTGAGTGTTGTTGGAGCTGCACTCATCCAAGCAAGTGGAGAGTATTCCATCACACTCCTGACTTGTGCCTTGTAGATGGTGGAAAGGCTTTGGGGAGTCAGAAGGTGAGTCACTCGCCGCAGAATACTCAATGCAAGGAGTATAGTGAATAAGGCAGATGAGTTGAGGGTACAGATAGACATGTTGCAGTACAATATCTTAGCTATTACAGAAACATGGCTTAAAGAGGGGCAGGAATGGCAGCTGAACATTCCTGGTTATAGGATTTTCAGGCAAGACAGAGAAGGGGATAAAAAAGGAGAGGGGTGGCAATTTTGGTTAAAGAAACAATTACAGCTGTGAGGAGGAATGATATGTTAGAAGGATCATCAAATGAGGCCATATGGGTTCAGCTAAGGAACAAAAAAGGAGCAGTCACACTACTGGGAGTGTACTATAGATCCCCAAACAGTCAAGGGGAGATAGAAGAGCAAATATGTAGGCAAGTTTCTGAGAAGTGCAATAACGGTAGGGCAGTAATAGTAGGAGATTCCAACTACCCTAATATTAACTGGGATACAATCAGTATCAAGGGTATAAAAGGCGCAAAATTCTTAAATTGCATTCAAGAGAACCTTTTTAGCCAGTACGTAGCAAGCCCAACAAGAGAGGGGGCAGTTCTGGATTTAGTTTTAGGAAATGAGGCTGGGCAGGTGGAAGGAGTATCAGCGGAAGAGCATTTTGGTGGTAGTAATCATAGTTCAGTTAGTTTTAGCATAGTTATGGAAAAGGACAAAGATAGAACAGGAGTTAAAGTTCTCAATTGGGGAAAGGCAATTTTACTAAGCTAAGAAGTGATTTAACAAAAGTGGACTGGAAACAGCTACTTGAAGGTAAATCAATTTCAGAGCAATGGGAGGCATTCGAGGGGAAGATTCAAGGCGTGCAAAGTAAACATGTTCCCACAAAGATAAAGGGTGGGACTGCCAAATCCAGAGCCCCCTAGATGTCAAGGAGCATACAGGGTAAGATAAGGCAGAAAAGGAAAGCTTATGTCAGACAGCGAGAACTCAATACTACAGAAAGCCTAGAGGACTATAAAAAGTGCAGGGGTGAAATTAAAAAGGAAATTAGGAAAGCAAAGAGAGGGCATGAAAAAATATCGGCAAGTAAAATCAAGGAAAATCAAAGATGTTTTATAAATACATTAAGAGCAAGAGGATAGCTAAGGAAAGAGACCAAAAAGGTAACCTTTGTGTGGAGGTGGAAGATGCTGGTATGGTTCTTAATGAATACTTTGTGTCTGTCTTCACAAAATAGAGGGACGATGCAGACATTGTGGTTAAGGAGGAGGAGTGTGAAATATTGGATGGGATAAACTTAGTGAGAGGAAGTATTAAGGGGATTAGCATCTTTGAAAGTAGATAAATCACCAGGGCCAGATTAAATGTATCCCTGGCTGTTAAAAGAAGCAAGGGAGGAAGTAACAGCAGCTCTGACCATCATTTTCCAATCCTCCCTGGATACAGGCGTGGTGCTGGAGGATTGGAGGACTGCTAACGTTGTACCATTGTTTAAAAAGGGAGCGAGGGATAGACCGAGTAATTACAGGCCAGTCAGTCTAACCTCGGTGGTGGGCAAATTATTAGAATCAATTCTGAGGGACAGGAAAAACCGTCACTTAGAAAGGCACGGAGTAATCAAGGAGAGTCAGCATGGATTTGTTAAGGGAAGGTTGTGTCTGACTAACTTGATTGAATTTTTGAGGAGGTAACAAGGAGGGTCAATGAGGGTAGCAAGGCTTTTGACAAGGTCCCACGTGGCAGACTGATCAGAAAAGTAAAAGCCCATGGGATTTAAAGGAAAGTGGCAAGTTGGATCCAAAATTGGCTCAGTGGCAGGAAGCAAAGGGTAATGGTCAACGAGTGTTTTTGTGACTGGAAGGCTGTTTCCAGTAGGGTTCTGCAGGGCTCAGTACCAGGTCCCTTGCTTTTATGATATATATTAATGATTTGGACTTAAATGTAGGGGGCATGATTAAGAAGTTTGCAGATGATACAAAAGTTGGCTGTGTGGTTGATAGTGAGGAGGAAAGCTGTAGATTGCAGGAAGATATCAATGGACTGGTCAGGTGGGCAGAAAAGTGGCAAATGGGATTCAATCCAGAGAAGTGTGAGGTAATGCATTTGGGGAGGGCAAACAAGGTAAAGGAATACACAATAAATGGAAGGATACTGAAAGGTGTAGAGGACGGGAGGGACCTTGGAATGCATGTCCATAGATCCCTGAAGGTAGCAGGACAGGTAGATAAGGTGGTTAAGAAGGCATGTGGAATACTTTCCTTTATTAGCTGAGGCATAGAATATAAGAGCAGGGAGGTTATGCTGGAACTGTATAAGACACTGGTCAGGCCACAGCTTGTGTACCACATCCTTCCTGTAATGTCACCACATTACAGGAAGGATGTGATTGCACTAGAGAGGGTACAGAGGAGATTTACAAGGATGTTGCCAGGACTGGAGAATTTAGCTATGAAGAAAGATTGGATACGCTGGGGGTGTTCTCTTTGGAACAGAGGAGGCTGAGGAGTGATTTAATTAAGATGTGCAAAATTATAAGGGGCCTAGATAGAGTGGATAGGAAGGACCTATTTTCCTTAGCAGAGAGGTCAATTACGAGGGGGCATAGATTTAGAGTGATTGGTAGAAAATTAGAGGGGAGCTGAGGAAAAGTTTTTTCACCCAGAGGGTGGTTGGGGTTTGGAACTCACTGCCTGAAAGGGTGGTAGAGGCAGAAATCCTCAACTCATTGAAAAAGTACCTGGATGTGCACCTGAAGTGCCGTGACCTACAGGGCTACAGACTAAGTGCTGGAAAGTGGGATTAGGCTGGGTGGCTCATTTCAGCCGGTGTGGACACGATGGTCCAAATGGCCTCCTTCTGTGCCATGTGCTATGATTCTCGGTACTACATTACGTATATTTACATAGAATTTACAGCACTGAAACAGGCCATTCAGCCCAACATGTCCATGCCGGTGTTTATGCTCCATACGAGCCACCTCCCACCCTATTGCATCTAATCTTATAAGCATATCCTTCTATTCCTTTCTCCCTCATCTACTTATCTAACTTCCCCTTAAATGCATCCATGCCATTTGCCTCAACCACACCTTGTGGTAGTGAGTTCCACATTCTAACCACTCTCTGGGTAAAGATGTTTCTCCTGAATTCCCTATTGGGTTTATTAGTCACTATCTTTTATTTATGACTTTTAGTTTTGGAATCCCCCACAAGTGGAAACATCTTCTCTACGTCTACCCTACCAACCCCCTTTATAATTTCAAAGACCTTTATCAGGTCACCCCTCAGCCTTCTCTTTTCTAGAGAAAAGATCCACAGCCTGTTCAGTCTTTCCTGATAGTTATAACCTCTCAGTTTCTGGTATCATTCTTGTAAATCTTTTTTGCATCTTCATCAGTGCCTCTATATCCTTTTGGTAGTGTGGAGACCAGAACTGTGCATCGTATTCTAAGTGTGGTCTAACCAAGGTTCCCTATAAGTTTAATATAACTTCTCTACTTTTCAATTCTATTCCTCTAGAAATGAACCACAGTGCTTTGTTTGCATTGTTTATGGCCTTGTTAACCTGCATTGTTACTTTTAATGATTTGTGAATGTGTACCCCATGATCCCTTTGCTTCTCTACCCCATTTAGACTCTTATTTTTCAAGAAATATATTGTCTCTTTATTCCTCCTACCAAATGTACAATCTCACACTTAACTATATTAAAATCAATTTGCCATTTACACAACCATTCTGCAATGTAAATAAAGGGCAGCAGAGGGAGTGCTGAGTTACTGTAAAAGTAGAGAAAGTGAGTATAATCCAGTTTAGGCTGGTGAGTGTTTGTAGAGTTTTCACAATCCAGCTGGAAGCTGAAAAGCTCCTGGTAAACAGGTAAATAAAGTTATAATCTGAAGATCTCTGGTATTTGAGGCTAATCCAGAGGAATCATCAGTCCAGTAATAAAAATAGGTTATCAGCTAACAACACAACCATTGCCTTGATGCATCTGTCCTACAATCTTAAGGTTTCAGATTTTTATTTAAGTGAGGATATGGAGGCTGGCAGCGAGATTGGGTTACGTTGTTATACACTTTTTTTTCAGTTGGGCCAGATTATATTTAATGCCATTGGCATGTCATTTCATGTATGTTACGTACCTGCTCCAAGTTTCACAGCAAACAGCCCATTTCTCATGGCCAAATATATGAAAATTGAACGAACAGTACCAGTATAGCAGACTGAAAGATGAGGGGTCGGACTTGTGCTTTGAAGGAGATAGGATAGTTCAAATGGTTTTTGTGGTGTCGTGAGCTTCTTTAGTTTCTGCGACATTGTGCCACTTACAGCCGTATTGCCAAAAAAGCACTACTTGAGCGTCAGAGTACTTCACTGGCTGGGTCTTGCTGCAGCCGAGTTGGCGAACCGAATCAAAATAGTGGAACCAATTCTAGCTAGTTTAGGTCCGGCTTAGGTTCATGAGCAAAAAGGATCCATATATGGAGACAGATCTTTACACGGGAAATATAATCAGATCCAGATTTTCACGTAGGTCTGAGTAAATGGAGACAAATCATTCTTACCATCTGGTGAGAATTGGTCACGCTCGAATACAGTGATGCAGAGCACATCCTGTTCCAGGTCTTTAATGAAGAACTGACAGTTAGAATTCCACTTGGGGTTCAGAGTATCCTGAATGGTTTTTGTGATGTGACACTGAGATCCCATGGTCACTTCACAGTAAGGATTACTCTTTCCTAAAAGGGAGATGAAAAAAATATCCTGATTAAAAATCCTACTTTGGCTTGAATGGAATATATAAATCAGTTATTGTGTTTCCTGGGTACCTTAGCGATAATTATAGTGAACATCTGCTGGAAATATACTTTGTCAGAGGTTCTTTCGGAGTTTTTTTTTAAGCTGCATACTCTTGCTCAGTCTTTGTTGTCAAACTGTCTGATTTCAACTTTTTCAAGGACATGTTGTTACCGGTGCAGTTTTATGAATGTGTTGATATTATTAAGCAATATTATTTGCCAAATCAAGGCCACTGTCATCTGCAGCATTTTCTTACAAATGAACAGGAGGTTAAAATGTTAATTTTATCTAGTCTTAAAAGTGCTAACTAACGGTGGGGTACACTTTAATGTGTAAGCTTGGACAGTGAATGGCGGAAGGTTAGTCAACTATGCGGGAGTATCACAGCTGAAACCAATCCTTAGATGCGCATCTTCCTGTAGGTGTCCTGTGTAGCAGTCAGAATTGGGGGCCCAGATGATTTTATTTTCCTCTGTCCAGCTGGGGGAATACTGAGATCAGTTGCAGAGACCCTAATGCTGTCCCCAATGAGATCAGCTAACTCAGCCCAGATCAAATATCCAATCTGGGACATTCTTGGTTTAGCAACACGAGTAGACCATTTGACCTATTGTGCCTGCTCCGCCATTTTGTAGCCACAGCGGCTCTTTTTTTAATCCCATATCTCCATCCTTTCTCCATATTCCTTAATACCTTTACTTCACTATTAAGTATCTATCTCTTTTTTTAAAACTTCAGTTGATTTTGCATCTACAGCTTTCTGGGGTAATGCATTGCTGCAATTTCACAACCTGTTTGAAGAATTTTTTCTTGTATTTGCTTTTAACCAGCTTAGTTCAAAATCTAAGATTACATCTTGTTCTGGATTCCCCTACCAGAGAGAGGAGAGTCATTCCCTATTTGTCCTGTCAATTCCCTTCATTATTTTGAACTCCTTGATCAGATCGCTCCTTAACCTCCTCATTTCCAGAAATATAACCTAAGTTTACATAGTCTCTCATCATAGCTCAGTCCCTTCATCTCGGGTATGATCTTAGTGAATCTTCGCTGAACTTCTCCAAGGCCTGTAAATACTTCCTAAGGTGAGGCGTCCAAAACTGAACACAATATTCCAAATGAGCTTTCATGTGTCTCAATTCGTATTTTCAGTCTTGCATTCCTACTAAGCCTGACATTGCCAGATCATCATCTGCAATCTCTTTCCTTCCCATGCGTGCAGGGTCACCAGTGATGTGTCCTTGACCTACCCTTGACCTATCCTTTCCTCATATGAAAGCTGCCTCAGTGACATTAGCTGTAAGAATAGGGTCAGCTTCAATATGTATGTTGATAACACCCAGCCTTACCACTTTGATCACCACCGCCCACCGCCCCCCACCGCCGTTCCACGACTTTTCTATGGTGTCTGGTTGCCAATGTGACAACAAGTTGGGGAGGAGCAGAACTTCATTCAACTAGACATTAGCGAGACTGAAGCCATCCTGTTTCTCAGGGTTTCAATGGCTCTTCCACTGAAGTTAAATCAGGTGAGCTGGAGAACCCTCCACGGAAATTCACCCCCATACGTTACAAAGATCATTACATTTCATTATTTCATTAGATAGCTCTTGGGAATTGAATTGATGGCTTTTTGGTTGGGAGTAAAGTGCTAAATTGTTTGAGTTACAAGGCTGTCCTTTAAAGGAAGTTTTATTGAATGACTATTGTATAACAGGTTTATTTGTGCAAATTTCAGAACATGCAAACCTTTTTATCAAGTGAGTTGCCATACCTGTTAGAGAAAATACTCTCCTCCCTCCCAACTCCAATTCCATGAATAATTCTATAAGAGCAGGGGAATGGGACTGGAACTGGATTGCTCTTATAAAGAGCCAGCAGGGGTTCTATGGGCCGAATGGCCTCCTTCTGTGCTGTAACCATTCTATGATTCTAATTAGCCCAAGCAGCTGCTATCATGTTAAACGTGAGCGTTGGCAGGCTATTATTTCCATAGAGTGCATCATAGCCTAGCCCAATCCTGTCTTTACCTTAACATACATGTAGACTTTCAGTATGGGTTGTTGGATAGTGATCAGCAGTGGGAACTCTAGCCAGTTTTCTCCTCCCTAACCCAGTGGTGCTGAGGCCAATTGCTGCACACCTACCACTGCTCCAGCTTAGATTAACTAACTGAGCACAGATCAGGTGCTGAATCTGGGATCTTCCTGGTCCACCTGGATCAGTCACTCACTGGCTACGCTCCCTGAGCCATCAGAGAAGCCCTGAAAACCAACCTGTTGGAAGTATGACAGGCAAATCCAAATGATCAACCCAATGTCTCGAGTGGTTCAGCACTTGACTTTCAGCCGGAATCTTAAACTTAAACTAATTTCCTTCTGTTAGATGAATTTTGCCAGATGTAGCAATATATAATAGTACAGTGTTCCACTTCGAGAATGCAAATCATCAGTACTCTTCCAGCTGATATATTTACTCTCAGGACTGACGTTAAACATAAAAAACAGATAAATATTTCAAGAAAATTAGATTCTTACCATTGGATCGACATGCTTTCAGCTCTATACCTTCAACTATATTCACCATTAGCCTTCCAATTCCTGTAGCCCTTTGAGAACGCACTGTGGAAAAGAAAACATGAAGGGAACTCGTACATGGATATGAATTGTTGTTGAAGAAATTGTGTTTCCATGCATGTACACACTGCTTAACTTACCCAAATAAGCCTTTTCTCGCTTCTTTTTTTCAGTTTCTATGTAGAGTTCTGAAGCAGCTTTAATTTTTTGTACCCAAGCAGTTCTGTAGAATGATAAGGCAATGAATAGTTAAGGGATGCATGCAATAAAAATAATGTTGGGGGAAACTGGCCTTTCATTTCTGGGACTTGGTTGAAATCCAGCCCAGGCTAATAGGATGAGAATCTTCTCTGTCTGCTGAAAGTGTCCTGTGTGGAATGAGTTTGGGCAGCCTTAATCCAGGACTCCAACACAAGATTGTCCTTAATTCAGCACTAATCGACAATGTCAGTCAGGTAGGCCACAAAATAACTGGTATGGTGCCGTCAGGTTGGGACTGAGGCATATTATTGGGTCAGAGTAGGAAAAGCTTTACTCTGCATTTGGGAGTGCTTAATGGTGAAACTAGGTACCTGAAATTGGAATGTTTCATTCCCCAACTCTCACATCCCTTACCTTGAGCACAAAAATCCCAAAATGTACTTTTGTTGAAAAAAATGTTACACTGAGAATTTTTTTTTCTAGGATAATGAAACAGAAAATGCTGTAAATACACAGGCAGGATAATCTGCACCTCAAAGACAAAGGAGGAACCCCTTCATTAGAACTGAAATGGTAACATGTCTTTCTCAGATGTTGACTGATCCCTAACCTGCTACGAATTTCCAGCATTTTCTGTTTTTATTTCAGATGTCCAATTTTCCTTTTTATCTTTGCCTTTGCAGAAATCCATAAAGGTTTGTAATATAAATGATTCAAAGCTTTTTCTCAGAAAAAAAGAGGGGTGGTTACAGGATGACCAATCTCCAGCATTACAGGACAGTTTTCCAGACGTCTGGGTCAACATGTTCCTGCTATGCTGACTGTCTTGTTAAAGCCTCAGTAATTAATCTGCAATATTTTCAAGATTTGAAACCCAGAGGAATTCCAGCAGCACAGCAATTAACACATCAACTTTCCAGTCATGGGTTTAAGTCACAGTATGTATTTATATCAATGCTACATTAGAAGTCTCTTAATTAGTATTTTATTAAACATAGTGCTTTGCTTACCATAGTCTATTTCTATAAAGAGATCTCTAGCAAATGTGATAGAGGCTCACTGCTGCACAATCATAAATCACAGTTTGTAGTAAAAAATTATTAAATTACTGGAACATTATCATTCAATAAAGCTAAACTGTCAAAAGAATTGCTAAAATAAAGAGTGATTTATAGTTAAATATATTCCATAACCTGGGAATATTGAAGCCTGCTGCAGCAACATATTAGATAAGAATGGGGAGAGTCAGTTGTACCATTATACCCTCGCAATAGTACATCAGAGAATTCTCCTTACTGATGGACCATGTCAATCTACTTGTTCTACATGCCATCAATTTGTGTGCAATATTACCTGGGTACCAAACAAATTCAAGTATTCTCTCTTGGTAGGCACTGGACTGAAGCTACAAATTTGAGAGTTCCCTTTAGGAGGACACTGGAGAAAGTGAAATACCTTGTGAATCTTCCTTGCATCCCAATTGGAGATTGACCACAAATGTTGAGGTTATAGAATCACAGACTTTTGTGGCACAGGAGGAGGCCAATCCACCATTGGTCCTGTGCATTGCTCTCTGAAAGAGCTATCCAGTAAGTCCCATTTTGCTATCCTATCCCTATACCCATTTAAATTCTTCTTTTTCAAATATTTATTTACTTCCCTTTTAAACGCTATTTTGGATTCTGTTTCTGCCACTATTTCTGGTAGGGTGTTCCATATCCTAACAACCCTCTGCATAGAAAAATGATCCTAATCTGTCCCTTTATTCTTTTGCTGATTAACTTAAATTTATACCCTCTAGTTGCTGACCAGTGGAAATAGTTTTTTTTTCCTGATTTACCTTATCAAAATCCCTCATAAGTTTGAACACCCCTATTAGATCTCCACTTAACCTTCTTAACATAAAGATATTTGTTGAGACTATCAGCCGCTCTCAAGACAAACAGCACCAAAGTGGCAGTTCTTGAATCAGTTTTATGGGGGAAGTTAGCCCTTGAATTGCACCTGGCATTGTTGGAGAAAATCTGGATGCAAAGCCCTTTGGCATTCATTGGCATGAAATTTACATTGCTGCGCCCTCTTTAGATGTAGTCAAGTGGAACAACAGAAGTAATTTTAGAAGAGCAAAATTGAAGTACATTTTCTCTTTATGTTGCACTCATTTTTCAGGTGCTATTTTGGAGCGGGACAGAGAATAATTAACCCTAATATTCTAACTAGACCATGCCAAACTATTTCACCTTGCCCAGAACAGTAGAACCAGAGGACATGGCCTGCGTTTAAAGTGGGGTGAATCCAAAACTAATCTTTGGAAACAATATTTCAGCAAGCGAGCGGTCAATCTATGGAATAGGTTCCCTAGGGAATTATATAAGAACATAAGAAATAGAAGCAGAAGTAGGCCATATGGCCCCTCAAGCCTGCTTCGCCATTCAATCAGATCATGGCTGATCTTCAACCTCAACTCCACTTTCCTGCCCGATCCCCATTTCCCTTGATTCCCCTAGAGTCCAAAAATCCATCAATCTCAGCCTTGAATATACTCAATGACTCAGCATCCACAGCCCTCTGGGGTAGAGAATTCCAAAGATTCACAACCCTCCGTGAAGAAATTCCTCCTCATCTCAGTCTTAAATGGCCGACCCCTTATCCTGAGACTATGCCCTCTAGTTCTAGACTCTCCAGCCAGGGGAAACAACCTCTCAGCATCTACCCTGTCAAGCCCCCTCAGAATCTTATATGTTTCAATGAGATCACTTCTCATTCTTCCAAACTCCAGAGAGTATAGGCCCACAATTGGTGGAAGTAGTTACTATTGATTCATTCAAATGCAAATTAGATAGATTTCTTTCAGAAAATAACATTTTGGGATACAGTATATGGGTAATTTGAGACATGACATGTGGTAAGTGTAGCATTCTTGGTGACTTTGGACCTATGGTTCCCAGAGCTCTCCACCACTGGGGTTTCTCGTGTAATTTCTGGGTCTGTTGTAGATTCATTGATAGAGATTGATTGCTATGATTAGTCACAACTTCATTATCATTGTATCATGCAACTATCAGGTAGTTACATGACAAAGGACTATAGAGATACTATTGGTTTATATGTGGGGGTTAGGAAGATTTACATAGATCTTGGATGAGGATGGAATCCATGATTGTAGTCAGGCATGGACCGTGGAAGGAGGAGGCTTGAATGGATTTTTTTCATTTCAAGGTTTCTTATGGCCTTAAGTTATCTCTGAGCTTCTATCAAAGCTATCTTTGAAGATTTTTAATCTAATTGTTTTATGCACTTGTATACCACCACAAAATTTAAAAATGAACAGTTTTAAAAAATTACTATCATTTGCCTTTCCGATAAGTAAACAAACTGATTTACAACATTAGAAAATTGCAATCGGCACTTTTTTACTGAGATGTGCACGGGGCAGCATTCAAATTCAAATGAAAATGAATATTGTCTAAGCACATAACAGACTGGGGGGGGGTGGAGGCAGGAGGAACTGATATACTGATTTATAATTACAAACAAGTCTCAGATCAACAAGGAATCTTAAACATTACAGCTCCGAAACATCATCAAAATTAAAAGTCAAAGACTGTAATGTGAAATGCCGTGGCCTCTTTTTAATAATTGATTATGAGAAAAAAAGTTGATACATAACTTCCAAAAATGAACAAACATTAATTTGTCAGTTTGAAAAGTCTTAAAAGGAAATGCACAGCATCAGATCAGGAAGGTCTTGGCGGAAGAAATCGACTCTTGGCTGTTTATAGTAAGAAGTGCATTTTTTAATACACGTTGACGATTTCGCTATATCTAGCCAAAGCAACGAGACTGGGGTCTGTTCTCTCTTACCTTTCATTGATGCTCTCAGCACGAAGTGTGTACACCCTGTCGATGTGGGAGATGTGGAAAATAGGCTCATCACCAGAAGGGTCAGTAGGCAATTTCACCAATACCTCATTTAGAAAGATAGGCTGCAGACACAGAATCATAGAATGGTTACAGCACTGAAGGAGGCCATTCAACCCATCAAGCCCGTGCTGGTTCTCTGCAAGAGCAATCCAGCTAGTCCCACACCCCTGACCTTTCCCCATAGCCCTGTAAATTTTTTCCCTCCAAGTACTTATCCAGTTCCCGTTTGAAGGCCACGTTTGAGTCTACCTCCATCACCCCCTCGGGCAGTGCATTCCAGATCCTAACCACTCGCTGTGTAAAAAAGGTTTTCCTCATGTCATCTTTGGTTCTTTTGCCAATCACCTTAAATCTATGTCCTCTGGTTCTTGACCCTTCTGCCAATGGGAACAGTTTCTCCCTATCTACTCTGTCTAGACCTTCCATGAAATTACAGAAATAAAAAGGGTGTAATTAAGCAGGCCACACAACACAAAACTTCTTGGTGGCAGCATTGTTCATGAATGGGTTAATAATAGATCAATAAAATTCTATGGCACCACATAACTAGTGGCCACTGAGTCTCTTAAAATGAAGGCAGTATTTACAGTTAGTTCGTTACAGTTTTAATGTGTTATGCACCTGGATGTGACACTTGGTTTTGCACACGAGGACGTACCAACACAAGAAAGGACATTGGGCACAATTTACAACTAGCGCCCAAAACGGGCATGAAGTCAGCAGAGTAGCTGCTCCACCCACCCACTCGTGCTGGCTTGAGGCCATCTTTTGAAGTCCGGACCTCATTAACACATTACCTGCGAGCTGCAGGCGCTTAATGGGGACCAACTGAAGCTCGCTGGTTCTGGGAGGGTGGGAAATTGGCAAGCTCCCATGTTAAGCTAGTCGGCAGGTTGGACCAAGAGAGTCCTAAAACAGGCCGGAGTTTTTGTTGGCGACCCAGGATGAGCAGTGGTGTTCCTCTGTACTCACCAAAAAAAAAATTAAAAGCTTCCTGGACCATCTTGTGAGCGGTCACAAACGGTCCCTTTAATAACCATTGGTTAGGCTGATCACACCTGGTACAATTGGGTGTAGGATGCTGATTTGCATATTTAAGCAGCCTATCTATCGCCTGTTGCATCAGGCGGGTCTTGGGCACTAATGTGGCAGCTGAGGTGTCCCTCCCTATTTTCAATTGCTGGCAACCAGGTTTTCAAGTGAGAAAAGGGCAGCTGACAGTTGAAAATCACCCGCATTAAATATATACAACTCACCACATCTTTGAGCAACTCGCTCAAATCATTTCTAGCTCCCTCTCCGTTCCCCGAAAACTTGGGCCAAGATTTCATCTCCCAATCGCTTGCTGAATCTGGAATCTGTCCATTTCTTATTTGATTTCTACAACCAAGTCTCTATTTACTGTGGCTCTTTAACCTTTAACCTTAAACTATATATTCATGCATCACATTTAGCAGCAGCTTAAGCTTCTCAGCATATCCTCTATTTCAGTACAATAAACATTTCCACTTCTACCAGCTTACTGAAATTTATTTTTCAATATTTTTTGCAAAAAATGGTGATGCTCTAAAGATTTGGGAGCCCATTTCTATCCACTCCAACATCCACACACACACTTTGCATCAGGGCTTGCTGGAAAACGAATCCTTGTTGATTTTCCCGTCACTAACCATGGATGCTCAGAACTGTAGACACCCACCGCAGCCAAGGCTGAGATTAGATAACTCAGCACAAACCAGGAATCGAATCGAGAGTCTTCCTGGTCTGTGTTGCTCAGTACAGCACCTTAGGGTGCTCTTACCTGCTGAGCCAAGAATGCAAGCTTCATTTTTTTTCCCCCATTTATCAAACAGTTAATATCTGTACGAAAGATTACAACTTGGTTGAGACATTAAATTTTACTTACAGTCTTGTACATTTTGTACTGTAGGTTTGACTTAGGGCTGAAGACCTTGTCTGTTCCTGAAGAACCTAGTGGTTTAATGATCTGTGTCAGTAGCAGGAAGTCATTGAAGAGAAACCCATAAAGCTCCTTGTTACTCTTGGCTTTGTAAAGTTTACCACTGTGCAGGAATTTTCGAGGACCCAGGCAGTTTGTGACAGAATTAAAAACAAGTTGCTGAAAAAAAAGGAAACAGCAGCAATTATCTTTAAACAAAAAATGATTATATATGCATCACGGTAGTGAACAATGTAAATTTAGAATTGAAAGTCCATTTGCTGAAATCTATACTGCAGCGCTCTCTAACCTTAAAGACCTTGATCACTGATGTATGACAGATCGGACAAATCTCGAATCCTAAACCTGGACATTTCTGAGTAATACTGTTTCCTGTGGCATGGACTTGTGTCGTACATCATTTCATTTCAAAAGGACTGTATATATTTTTTTCCTCACACATGACTATGACTTTAAAGCTTTTCTTGTCCTTTGTATGATTGAAGCTTAACTACTTTGGCCCGTTAACTTGATCTTTCCTCAGGTATAAATAAAATGTTAATATGTG
This sequence comes from Heptranchias perlo, assembly GCF_035084215.1. Classification (NCBI taxonomy): domain Eukaryota; kingdom Metazoa; phylum Chordata; class Chondrichthyes; order Hexanchiformes; family Hexanchidae; genus Heptranchias; species Heptranchias perlo. Next base: position 63,981,977 of record NC_090335.1, read on the forward strand.
AAGTCTGTTATTCTTATGTCCCCAAATTGGATGATTGCATTCCTGAGAATAGTGAGCTAAACCCCTGATTGACAGGTGGCGGTGCTAATCTGTTCATAGATGACATGCCTATTGTGTGGGTGTCTGCATCATCTTCACAGCCTTCACTGCGACATTTTCACAAACAGTTTGCTTTTTAATTGGTTCTTTTATGCAGTAAATAAATCTGAGTATTCACTGCAATCTTTCGCTGTCCTTGGTTAAATGCTGCCTTGACGTCAAGGGCAAATGCTGTTACCCCTCCTCTGGTATTCAGCTCTTGCACCCATGTCTGCATCAAGGCTGTAATGATCTCTGGAGAACCCAAACAGTTAGCAGGTTATTGGTGAGTAGGTGTCACTTGATGGTACAATTGATGCCTCCTTCCATCACTTTACTGATGATTAGGAGGAGGTTGATAGGGCGAATTGGCTCGGATAAATTTATCTTTTTTTTGTGATTAGGGTGATCTTCTATATTGTCACAGCTGTACTTAACAAGAATGAGAATTTAAAATTTGAGATTATTTAATACAATCAGTATAACAAACACTTATTGAAGTCCCACACAACAAATTACTTTAGTAAATACTGCTGGCAAAATATCAAATACGTATGAGACAATAGGGTCCAATTAGTTTGCAGGTATTCCAATATTTGGCATTTTAATCCAAAATGGCACTAGGTATTTAGAAATCAAAAAAAACTACAAAACCATCAAATCTCATAACAAATTCCATTTTAATCCCAAATAAAATTAGTTATTTTCATTTCATGAACTATAACCTTTGCTTTCATCAATAGATTTTAATATTGCATGTCGCAATGCTATAATTATAGGATCATCAAGGTGTAATCATTTGCAGACATGACACATTTTGACTACTTTCACCACCTTACCTCAGATAAACCTTCACATTGCACATGTGTCTGGATCCACTCCAGCCTGTCAGAATTTTCCTTTTCTCGCACACCCTCATTCACCTGAGAACACAGTTCCTCAGCCTTTTCAAGAGCCTGTTTCAAGTGGCTAAAATCAGGATGATTTTCTGGGGTGTTTTCCAGAATCTAGGGTATTTAATAAAAAGAAAAATTGCTTTAAAATCAAATGAGCTGAGGCTTTAAGATGGAGTTTCCCCTTTAATCTCCTATTTCAATCAAATTTAACTCTTTAAAAATAATAGTGTTTAAGCAATAACTGATGATATAGTTGGTAGAACAAATACAGAGGAGTTCTTTTTAAGCCCAAGGTTGCCAAATAGCACGTTAAAAAAAATTAGGTTAAAGTTTTTTAAAAAATCTCTTTCTGGCAGAATGGCCTCAGTAACACCAGCTTGGAATGAAGAAGAAGCTGTTTCAAGGGGAACTACAGTGCAAAAAAGGCCACAGAGCATCCAGAGGGAACTGAGGAACATGACACACAGATATGCTGACCAGTCATTAGAAATGATATATTTTTGGCCCAGAAAATAGAGACACCTGACCCCATCTTTCTCCCCAGCAGCAATTTTAAGTAATAAAATTTCACTGTAAAAGCAACAAAACTGTGTGTGTTTTTTTAAAATGCGTGTATCACTGTAAAAGTTCGAAAGAAAAACTGAGAGTGGTCTATGTTGTGACAAATTGTGTAATAAGTTTTTTTTAACTGGTCAAGTAGGAGAATGTATGCACAAAATATGTACTTACATTTTTTATTATTAATGGGCAGCGTGTTACCCTCTGCATAGGCTTCAGTAAGAAACTTGATAGTGGCATTCCTTTACATTGCGGGTCCATTGCTAGTCTCTGTCATAATATAAGTAAGCCGAGTGTCAATATTAACACCACAGTATTAATAAAATAACATTTTATATAATTTACAGCGCCTTATCACATCCTCAGGACATCCCAAAACACTTTACAATTACTGAAATGTAGTCACTGCTATGTAGGCAAACGTGGCAGACAATGTGTACGCAATAAGATACCACAAACAACAAATGAATCAATGGCTAAATAATCAGTTTTGGTCGTGTTGGTTGAGGGAGGACTGTTGACCAGGACATCGGGAAAACTGTGGTCTTCTTTGAATAATAGGAACTCTAATGTCCACCAGGGCCACAGGGAAACTGGACCTCCTCAAAGGCAGCACCTCTGACTACATGGCACTCCCTCAGGGCTGCAGTAAAGTGTCAGCCTAAAATATGTCCTCAAGTCTGTAGTGAGGCTTGAACCCACAACCTGCTGATTCAGAGGTGAGAGTGAGTACCTACTGAGCCAAGTTGACACTTCAAAGGCATCAAAAAGCATTACAGAAAATAGTATTTCACTGAAATCAAGGGTTTTACTTTAAAGCAAACCAAAGGTGATGCAGAGATCATTTCTTTTGCTGTGCTATGGTAATGCGATGATTCCTTACTTTCACAAATTCCTTAAATTCTGGAACTTCATCTGTCTTTTGCTGAATAAGTGCAGCCCCATTAAGCTGACAGCTGCAGAATCGGATGTATGGCTGCATGTGAGGCAGTTGTGCTGTTAATATGTCACCAATCATTTTCACTGGCATCCTCTCCCCTGACATCTTCTTCCTTACCCGCAGTGCCCTACAAAGGGTTGGGGGGGGTGCGCAAAAACAGGTGCACATTAATATAGATGACAGATGTGCCGGCAAATGCAACATATTCATCATTGCATTGGAGCCTATTTAAAAAAACAAATGTATTTTAGCTGTATTTGAGTTTTCTGGATAAAGCATTATCAGCACTGTACTGAGAGTAAGAATCAATTTGTATCATTATCAATGTTTGTGTAAATACCGTGGGTACTTGTTAATATCAGTCAATGGTTATAAAACTTAGTGATCACTGTGCCTGATTATCTTGATTCCACATTATCAATGAACTTTATATCCAGGTTTCCAATTTCAAATTCCAACAATCTGAATTAAACCCCAATGTTAAGAAACTTGGGTCAAGTAATTCTTGGTGTTCATTCTAAATGTAACCCAGATGTCAAATGTATTATTGAAAATATTTGGCATTGATTGAATACTGGACAATAGATAGGCTGTAATGTGTTACAAAGCAACAAGTGAAGGGTTCAGATTAAACTGGTAAACTGCTTGAGCACATCAATGTTACCGAAACCAAAAGACATGTTACTCCTTTTTAAATGCACTCCAGTCTGTGTTATTCTAATTGTAAAAATGTTTGTAGGAGACCTGTGTAAGCCAGCAGCGGCCGGCAAGCTCCTGTGATAGAATTTTGTGATTTGGATTGAAATGCTAATTGTACCATGTGATTGGAGCTGCTCTGAAACCAGATTTTATTTAATTGCACATTACAAGGAAATAAAATGACCTGTGTGTATTATACAAAAAGAGTTCAAATCAGCCGTTTAAGCACCTGCCTGATATTTTATCCCACAAGGGAGGTATACTACCTCAAGTAAAATAAAAATCTGAACAAATAGCTCAAAATATAGAACTTCCATACTGCAACAAAAAAACTGTTTCCTGTTGCAAAGATTGGCTGTAGCCTATTACCCAGACTTACTCCAGTGTCACTCCATAGGACCATAGAAAAGATACAGAAGGGGGCCATTCAGCCCATCATGTCCACGCCGGCTCGAAGAACAACCAGGTGCCCATTCTAATCCCACGTTCCAGCACCCGGTCCGTAGCCCTGCAGCTTACAGCACTTTAGGTGCAGGCCCAGGTACTTTTTAAAAGAGTTGAGGGTCCCTGCCTCTACCACCAATTCGGGCAGCGAATTCCATACACCCACCACCCTCTGGGTAAAAAAGTTTTTCCTCATGTCCCCTCTAATCCTTCCGCCAATCAGCTTAAATCTATGTCCTCTAGTTCTTGAACTCTCCGCTAGGGGAAACAGGTACTTCCTGTCAACTCTATTTGGGCCCCTCATAATTTTGTACACCTCAATCAAGTCTCCCCTCAGCCTCCTTTGCTCCAAGGAAAACAACCTCAGCCTATCCAATCTCTCTTCGCAGCTGCAATTTTCAAGCCCTGGCAACATTCTTGTAAATCTTCTCTGCAGTCTCTCCAGAGCAATTACGTCCTTCCTGTAATGTGGTGACCAGACTGCGCACAATACTCCAGCTGTGGCCTTACCTGTGTTTTATACAGATCCATCATTACATCCCTGCTTTTGTATTCTATACCTCGGTTAATAACGGAGAGCATTCCGTATGCCTTCCTCACAAACTTATCTACTTGTACTGCCAACTTCAGGGACCTGTGCACATGCACTCCAAGGTCTCTCATTTCCTCTACTCCTCTCAATATATTCCCGTTTACTGCGTATTCCCTTTTACTGTTTGCCCTCCCTAAGTGCATTACCTCACACTTCTCCGGGTTGAACTCCATTTGCCACTTTTCTGTTCACTCCACCAACCCACTGATATCTTCTTGGAGTCTACAGCTATCCTCTTCACTATCAACTACACAGCCAATTTTTGTGTTGTCTGCAAATTTGCCAATCATGCCCCCTACATTCAAGTCCAAATCATTAATATATACCACAAACAGCAAGGGACCCAACACTGAGCCCTGTGGCATACCACTGGAAACAGATTTCCATTTGCAAAGACATACATCGACTTTTACCCTTTGTTTCCTGTTACTGAACCAATTTTGGATCCAATTCGCTACATTTCCCTGTATCCCGTGGGCTTTTACCTTTCTGACTAGTCTGCCATGTGGGACCTTGTCAAATGCCTTACTAGAATCCATGTAGACAACATCCACTGCATTATCCTCATCAATCCTCCTAGTCACTTCCTCAAAGAATTCAATCAGATTTGTAAGGTATGACCTTCCCTGAACCAATCCATGCTGACTATCCCTGATTAAACCATGCCTTTCCAAGTGACAGTTTATCCTATCTCTCAGTATTGATTCTAATAGTTCGCCCACCACCGAGGTAAGACTGACCGGCCTATAATTGTTTGGCCTTTCCCTCGTACCCTTTTAAACAATGGTACTACATTTGCAGTCTTCCAGTTCTCTGGTACCTCCCCTGTATCTAGTGAGGATTGGAAAATGATCCTCAGAGCATCCACTATTTCCTCCCTGGCTTCCTTCAATAGCCCACTCCATAACAAACTACAAGAAAATATATGAACAAAGAGATGGGGTGACGCAGCATCCAATTTTCCTTCACATGCTAGGATGGACCAAAATATCACCTAGACATGAACTGAGACAGATTTCAAATTCACCATGTGTGGAATTGAACATGTGCCACTTCTTGGGAAAATGCCATATTCGTACGGACCCATCAACTCAGATTTGACACTCTTATGGAGTCACAAACTTCATCTTCATTCCAGACTTAGTGTTGCAACACATTCTGTTTCACAAGGAGATGGTCCTGTGATTCTCATTCTGCATCCCCCACACTAAGGGGATTTTGAACGCGGCAGTGGAGAAAGATAGTAACATACAGAAATTATTATAAAGTGACTGTTATCAGGGTACTATACCAAGATGTCAACATGTACCTACTTCAGCAATTTGATATTGCACATGATCAGCTCTTTCCAGTTAACAAAAATCATGGCCACTTCTTTCTCTGTCAGCAGATCAGACTCTAGTAATGGTTTTTGAAAGACCTAATGGAACAAGGCACATCATGAGCAGCAACAGCAGTTCAATTCAGAATAAGCAAAACTTCTCTGGCAAGAACAAGATCATTAACAAAGGCATTCAGTAGCCTCTAAGTATAAGTTTATGAGTACAAAAGACAAATGTAATTATTCAGGCTGCTAGCAGATTGGGAAAAACAAATTGTAGGAAGATTATTATACATTCAAATCCCTCTAAATATGTTTTAAATTAATGTCAATGCATTTAATTTTAAATATTAATGAGATCATTTCCAGAAATCATGAGTTTATTACAAAATAAACTTTTTTTCAATTGAGTAACCTAAATGAAGCTGAGACCCATGTTGCTGGACACCATAATAGTTGAAGAGAATAGGAGAGATGATGAGGTAAACCAAGTAATACTGATTAGGGAAATTTAGGCTTTTAAAATTCTGTAGATTGAAAAAGGGAAACTTGATGGAAGTCCATGGCTGTGAGGTCAAGAGAAAGAATGAGTTGCAATAGATGATGAAATTAATCTCAATTTTAGTAAAGTGAGGATCCATGAAGGAAGAAAGATTGTTACAAGGCGTTATTTGCAGCAATGACTACTGTAGTGTCAATACAGTAGAATCAGAGAGAGAAACACGCTGAGATTAAAGATCTCATCGCTTATGAAAGGACAAGTATCTCATCCAGGAGTGCAAGAGAAGTGCACAAAAAGCCTCCCTAAATATGGTATATGGATGTCATCATTGCTAATTCTTATCAGTGGAATGTCTTGATCTCTGACTAAAAAAAAATAATCCTTAACTCCACATTAACATTGGAGTGACTACAAGGCAGTAACTTGCCTGCTTTCTTGGCTACAATTAAATGTGGTCCAGAGACCAAGAAATAGGAATAAAAATAGATTTTATATTCCAAATAAACCTTTTCATGGGTAATCTGTGGTCAGGAGCTTGGTTGTGACATTAGCTTCTAAAATGGAGCTGTCCTTAACCTGGCCCGTCTCTTAAAAGGCACTGTTCAATTACTCCATATGGGAAAGTGATTAAATAGGCAGATCAAGGTATTTATGTGTTGCAAACTTTCTGGCTCCAGGAAAGAAGAGTCAGCATTGGCTTTCTCATTTTCTTTTTTCTTTTTAAAGGTTGTTCTGTATCTATAACAAAGTGTAACACTCTGGAGTGTGATGGACACATGCTAAATATATGCTAGTTGATCTCCCATGACATTGTGCATGTTAAGTCACAGAATATGGTCTCTCTTTTACCTGTCCCTGTTGTCTTCATACTGCTGTGTCTCTTTGACTCTCCTCTTCTCTCCCCATAACTTTTATATTTGTTTCTCTGTCCTCTTCTGCTTCTGTCTTTTTCTTTACTTTTGCTGGGAGCTGGGTGACATGCTACAGTGTGGTGGGAAAGGAGCCACCTACACCTGCTGGATGCATTTGGGGTTGGGGCAGTGGCAAAAACATGGCCCTCAGCAGCTCCCATCTCTACTCTTGCCCTATCATTTATACTCCCTCCCACTCCCTTGCTCCCATCACCCCTATCCCTTCACCACCTCATTGCCCCCTCACCTCTGATCACCACTCATCCAATCACTACTCTTACATCTTTCCCTTTGAACTATCCACTCAATCTCTGTACCTTCCCTCTCCCATGCTCTGCTGTCACTCACTTCACCTTTAACCCTCCCATCCAGTCCTCCGCCCAGGCAAGTGGGGAGAGGCCAGAGGCCCTTTCACTCGCAACCTGTTCCTTTCCCTCCTTTTAACCTCTTCTTATCTGCTTCCCTAAGAGGCTTTGTTTGCTTTCAAAAATAAACTTGTTTTTTTAAGTAACAAATTAAATTAGAATGAGGAAAGATACTAACTGCTTTTCCATCTATCTGTCTCTTTCTCTCTGCGTCATAGGTGTTAGCAATTAGAATCTCTCTCAAAGTAAGCAACTGGAACATTTATATTTTCTAACTGTCAACAAAGCACAGGTGAGACAACTAGCTGGCTTCAAAATTCTACTTTTATAAATTAAGAAATCTTATGTCTGTGTGCATGTTCTGTCTACAAACCTTACTACCTGTTGTCGGATCTTTGGTCACATTTTTGTGCCAACTTTTCCCATTGTAAATTCCTACGTCCACAATTCCCATTCAGTTTTCCAATGTCAGTCATCAACGCCAGAGTTTGTTGATAAACCAACTGAATCACTCAAAATGCTTTTCAAAAAAAAAATGCCAGTTTTTAAAATCATTAACTGTCATAGAATCATAGAAAGGTTACAGCACGGAAGGAGGCCCATCAAGTCCGCGCCAGCTCTATGCAAGAGCAATCTAGCTAGTCCCACTCCCCCACCCTATCCCCGTAGCCCTGCAAATGTTTTTGTTTCAAGTACTTATCCAGTTCCCTCTTGAAAGCCACGATTGAATTTGCCTCCACCCTCCGCCCCCCTCCCCCCACCAGTGCATTCCAGATTCTAACCACTTGCTGCGTAAAAAGGTTTTTCCTCATGTCACCTTTGGTTCTTTTGCCAATCACCTTAAATCTATGTCCTCTGGTTTTTGACCCTTCCACCAATGGGAACAGTTTCTCTCTATCTACTCTGTCTAGACCCTTCATGATTTTGAATGCCTCTATCAAATCTCCTCGCAACCTTCTCTGTTCCAAGGAGAACAACCCCAGCTTCTCCAGTCTATCCATATATCTAAAGTCCCTCATCCCTGGAATCATTCTAGTAAATCAGTAATTTCCAAAATAATTTATGAGCAAAATAAAAAAATCAAAAATATGACATTTCACAGTAACTTGATTATTTAAAAAAATGAATTCTTGTGTTCAAAATTATCTCGTTCCCCCCCCCAATATTTTGATCATTCTTCCCCTGAAGGCAGTGATTCACGCTAGAACACAATTCCACAGATGCCACCAGTCCTCTGATCTCAGTAGTCCTTTTTCATGCAAACTAAGACAACTGTGCACAATAATGAGTATGATACTGTAATACTGAACTAGCGACCCAGAGGTCCCGAATGCAAATCTGACATTGAATTTAATAAATCTGGTAATTTGTGGCCTGGCGCCAGACAAAATAACCATGAAAACTGCTGGACTGTCACAGAAACTCAACTGGTTCACTAATGTTCTGCAGGGAAAGAAAGCTGCCACCCCTACCTGGTCAGATCTACATGTGACTCCAGCCCCGTTCTACAAGGCTGACCCTTAATGCCTCATTATCCAAACTAGCCATTCAGTTGTAAAAATAATTGCTACGATGAAGGCCCACCACCCCCTTTTTAGGGCAACTAGGGAAGGTAAATAAATGCAGCTTTGCCCGCATTGCACCACACCCTCAAGAACAAATTATAAAAAACTGTCCTCACCTGACATCCAAACAAATGCACTATTCTGCAGTGATCATGAGCAGGACACCTGGCTGATTCCTTCCCCCTCCCTTGTACTCATGGGACACTGAACCAAACTGTACTGCTTCTACAGTTGCCCCAAGTAAGATCAGTAAACACGTTAAACTGGGGATTAAAACTGGGACATACATTTACCTACTGAGCTATCAGCACAGCCTGAAAATTGTGTGCTCCATCATGTAACAGAAAGGGTCGACAGTAACAGAAAGGGCAGACAAGGGTAATGCAGTAGATGTAAGATACTTGGATTTTCAAAAGGCCTTCAATAAGGTACCATATTGTAGACATGAGTCAGGGGACATATAGCAGAATGGGTAGCAAGCTGGCTACAAAACAGAATTCAGAGATTAGGGGGTTAAAGGTAGTTACTCAGACTGGCAAAAAGGTAGGAAGTGGTGTTCCACAAGGATCGGTGCTGGGACCACTGTTATTCATCTTTTACATAAACGATTTGGACTCAGGAATCGGAAGTACAATTTCAAAATTTGCGGACAACACCAAATTGGGGGGTATAGTTAATACTGAGGAGGACTGCAACAAAATACAGGAAGACATTAATGAAGTTGCAGAATGGGCGTGTAATTGGCAAATGAATTTCAATATAGATAAGTCAGGTGGTACATTTTGGTACAAAGAATAAGAAGGCCACATACTCCTTGGAAAATAAGAGTCCAAATGGGATTAGAAGAGCAGAGCAATCTGGGGGTACAGATGCAAAATCACTAAAAGTAGCGACACTAGTTAATAAGGCCATAAAAAAAAGCAAGCAAAGCACTGGGGTCCATTTCTGGAGGGATAGAATTGAAAAGCAGAGAAGTTATGTTAAACGTGTAAAGAACCTTGATCAGGTCACACTTGGAGTACTGCGAACAGTTCTGGTCTCCATATTATAAAAAGAATATAGAGGCACTGGAGAAGGTGCAAAAAAGGATTTACTAGGATGATACCAGAACTGAGAGGTTATACCCAACAGGAAAGATTGAACATGCTGGGGCTCTTTTGTCTAGAAAAGACTGAGGGGTGACCTGATCGAGATCTTCAAAATTATGAAAGGGTTCAATAGGGTAGACATAGAGATGTTTCCACTTGTGGGGGATACCAGAACTAGGGGCCACAAATATAAGATAGTCACTAATAAATCCAATAGGGAATTCAGGAGAATCATCTTTACCCAGAGAGTGGTTAGAATGTGGAACTCGCTACCACAAAGAGGAGTTGAAGCAACGAGCACAGATGCATTTACGGGAAAGCAAGATAAACACGTGGGAGAAAGGAATAGAACAAAATGCTGATAGGGTTAGATGAAGTAGGGAGCGAGGAGGCTCGTGTGGAACATAAACACCGGCATGGACCTGTTGGACCGAATGGCCTGTTTTTGTGCTGTACATTCTATGTAATTCTATGGAATGTGATCACTAGATAACTTTATCTTACCTCAGTGACGAGCTGCAGATCACTCACATAGTTTTCTTCTGTCACAATGAGCTCGTGTATATAGCCCTGTCGTTTCCGCTCAGAAGGACTTAGCATGTCCAATAAATGTAAGTCAGCACACCCTACACAGAAGAGGGGAAGACTAAATAATATACATCACGTAACATTCATGGTTTCATACACAGCTCAGACACTTGAGCTGCCACCCAATACTAATATTATAGCCAACCGATCAGACTGGATAAAAAGTTAGGCAGCGTACTATTCAGATAAAATTTTATGGATACAATCAGAGAGAACAAACTGTGACATCCGAGTAAATTAGGTTGATGTCTTCATTTTATATTCTTTTCTATTGTTTCAGACAAATTCACATTTACTTGGTGAGCTGGTTGTGACATGCACAAATACCTACCACCATGCTTAAGAATCTCCAAACCGCATAGATTATCAACACAAAACACCTTTAGACACTGCTTGTCCAGCCAGGATCACTCTACACATTAGGGCATTGACTTGCAGGGTTATCCAGAGCAGAATGGGCAGAAACTCAGACCCCCATGACAGGTCCTCCAGATCCCATTAATGAGCCAGACAAAGTGGTCAATCATCAGCAATGGCCTGGATTACAGGGAACCCGTGTGGTTCAGGTATCGGATCTGCCACAGAGGACTGATTCGTTTCCAATCTTCTACTGCTAGGATTCTTGGGAGTCAACTTGATCCAAAGTCACCCCCATTTACTAACATCTACATGAATCCCTGAAGTTATGTAATGAATTATGTTCTAGTACTATGAGCACTACAATCAAAATATATATATATGTATTATACAAATTTAAAAAGAAACTACAGTACTTTAAAAAAAAATCCATATTTTCTCAATGCAATGTCTATGTCATCGAGAGCTGATAAGAAACACTGTTGTGGAACAATCTAGTTTAAAAAAATGTATATTGGCATTGATTTCAGTGTCATTTGTTGCATTTCATTAAAGTGATTGGCAATCAGAAACAAAAGGCTAAATCCCTTCACCTTCCCACCCCCCCCCCGCCCCCCGCCCCCCACCCACCCACCCACCCACCCAAAGTGTAGTTGTGCTCATTTTTTCAATAAGGTTCTTTTGTACAGATTTTCAGCAAAGCTAGCATAGGAAAAGCTTTTTGGTGCCAGGCTCTTTAACGGAGCTGCGAACATTAAGAAAATAATCGGATTTATGATCAGCATGAGTGTCTCAGAATTCCAACCCATTTAAACATGAGGAGATGTATTTATTTTGAACATGATACTCTTGAAAGCTCACTCCTAATTGTACAAACACAGCTAGCACATCTCCAGCAATGGCTTCTCATTCTACCCTGCCCAGTCACCACTGAAGTTCACCCTCCTCTTCCTCATCTCCATACTACCCCTCGGTGACATCAACCACAGGCATGCGGTCAGTTTCCATACATATGCTGACAACGCCTAGCACGACCTCTCCACCACTTCTCTTAATTACTTCTGTGCTGTCAAACTGCCTAATTGTTATGGGCGAATCAAAATTTTCTGCAACTGAACATAGGGAAAACCGAAGCCATTGTTTTCAACCCTCTCGTCTCTTGCCACTGATTCCATCCTCCTCCCTAGTCACTCACTCAGGCTGAAGTAAGCCATGCAAAATCTTAGGGTCCTGTTCAACACAGTGGACATCACATCACCAAGACTACTTATTTTCAGTTCCACAGCATCACTCACTTCTGTCCCTACCTTATCCCTACTGCTGCCCAATCCTTGCCCGCAGTTTTGGCATCTATAAACTTAATTTCTGTGATGTCCTTGCAAGCCTCCAAACTTCCCCTCTCCATAAAATTCAACCAAAATTCAGCTGCCTATGGCCTCTCATGCGCTTGCCCATCACCTCCATCCTTACTTATCTACACTGGCTCCCTGTCCCCAAATGCAATGAATTTAGACTCCTTGTCTTCATCTTCAAATCTCGCCATTGCCTCAACCCATGTTGCTTTTGCATCCTTCTCTAGCCTTACATCTTTTGCCAAATCCTTCGATCCTCTGACTTTTGTATCCCTCCTCCCTTTGCCCCAAAATTCTTTGCAGCCCATTCAACCTCAGCCCAGCTCTCTGGAACCCCCCTCCCTTAACTCATCTACCTCTCTGCTCCCACTGCCATTAAAAGCCTTCTTAAAACTCAGCTTTCAGTCACCTTTCCCAACATGTCTGTTCCTGTTATACAAGTTTCCCCTCTAAAGCATCTTGGGACATTTTCCAGCTTAAAGATGCAACATAAATGCAAATTATTGTTATTATTGATATATACACATCAAAATAAGTAGCTTGTTAAATTAAAATCAATGGGTGCTAAGTAACACTTGACAAAACTGCTTAAACAGCACATTTTACTTTTCTACATGACTTCTTCTCATTTTCTAAATAGTATCTTACACTTGCCTTCCTTGTAGCACACATATTCATACATTAAAAAATACAAATGAGGGGGTTTGTTTATAATTAGGCAAATTCAATTAGAGAATTATCTACAAATATCACAAATGAAATTATATAAACTCCAATAAAGCTACCGTAGGAACAGTGCCCCACAAATTGTCGAAGGGTGCCTGCAAGGTTCTATGGGGAAATGACCTAAAATGTGCTTAAAATGGAGTTTTAGCTTGAAAGCTGACCAGGTAAAAAGGAGTTCAGCTATAGAACTGAGTGCTTGATAAAGGCTTTTAACCAACACAAGTTCTCAAGCTAGTTCAAACCCAACACCCAGGTTTTTTGGCCATAAAATCTTCTAAGCTACAGTCCATAAACAAAATAAAGCTATAAAACCTCTAGGTTAACTGCACCAGAAAGATTTGTGTTTATACTACAGGCATCCCTTACTAACATGATTATCCCTAACCCAAACCGCTTAGGTAACACCTAATGGAACATGAAGAGATCACTCTTCTATTTGTGTGAAAAAAATTGAGAAATGCAAGATCAGTAGAGGGGAGGTCGCAAAAATTGTGGACACAAAGTTGGCCTTGCTGGAGGAAAAGCCATGATGCAGCGACTCAATGACAGCCATAGGATTCCAATTTTATCAGGTTTGATTGGCAGAAGGGGGTCAAAACCTTCTGGCACCAATGACATCCTAACTGGTCATGAATAATTTAAAATTAAAGATGTAAAAATAGGTTGTGCACCCCTCAGGCTGGTCAGTGTCAAGACAAGCGGTAGTCTAGTAGTAACAGCAGCAAAAGGCAATCTGTGATAATCTTTTTTCTAGGGAGAACATGCCATCTCTCTTTGTCTTCGTAAGACTAGCCGGTTGTTAGCTCACTTGGGTTCTCTTTGTTCTGTAAGAACCTTTACCTACAGGTGCGGCGTATTAAGACAAGTAAAATATCGAGTTCGCTTGTCAGGCTGTACCAGCCAATTGCAGGCAAAGTGTCACTTAATTTTATAAGTGCTCGAAATCAGAGAGGTGAAAACAAAGGCAGGTCAAGTAGCATCGCTCATGCGTAAGGAGAGCGCAGTTGGAGCCAAAAGTCCAATTGGGACAGATAACCCCACTGACAAAAGGGGGTTTGTTATCACTCCAGTAGCTAATGCTGACGTCTCATTGAAGGAAGGCTGCTCGTAAAAGTGAGCTCTAAGCATCGTTAATCTCATGTAGATTTGAGCTATTTAATAGGCAGGCTATTCAAAGCTGTTAACTTATCAGCTATCTAAGGAATTCTTCAAGTAATCTCACCAGTTTATAACCTCAGACTCTGGTTGCTGCTGTAGTTAAATGCTCAGCACCTGTTAGTGCTAATTTACAGTGATACACTGAAATGCCTGCGTAACCTCTGCTATTTGTTTTAAGTAACTCTGTCCATTAATGCTTTGCTGCTCCACTACTGAATAACTCTGATTACACCTACGCATGTCTATTAAGCATTCGTGTACCCAACTTTAACTGAGTTGTGATTTGTATCCACTAAATAATGTTTAGTTCATGACTTGTGGTCTGGCTTCTTCCTTGCCGAGGCAAGAGATAATTTACTCACTCAGCAGCTTAAAAGGTAACCTAATCGAGGGTTAGCAAACTAAATTTGTTTTGATCCAAACTGCATTAAATGTTAGACAGTTCGGGAGCAGAGTCTGGCAATATTCATCCCTGGACCTACGCTGGCTGGTAAAACTTCAGGCAATTCCTTAGTAAGGAGTTAAAGAGGGAATTAACGATTCGTCTGGTTCCTCAACATATATTTCTGAGGCTACGAAAACCCAGCTTTCTTACACTACAGCCCAATCGCCTCCTTATTTTGCCAACCAGAGCATCCAGACCACAATTGGGTAGGTGAGCAAGTTGGGAATTTCATTAAATAAATGATTGAAGATACAATAAACAACTGACCTTGCTCTTACCTAACATAAGCTGCAGCAGTTCTGACATCAAATCATATTTGACACTACATACAAAAGGGAAATATTCCAGGTAACAATTGCTTTGGGGAGAGTGCCACATGTAGAATAGGCCATGAACATTCACCACTGATATTCAGATGCATGGCTCCTGCATCAATAAAGATTGATGAAGTGCAGTGGCAGCATATTACAACTAATATGGTTCTGCTTCATTCGTGTGAAGGCTGCATCCTACCAGGCATGGTCATCCTCATTTAGTCCAAGATTCAAGGGCTTCTAATAGTAATGAGTCCAGGCGAAGATGAAGAATTTTCTGTGCAACACGACAATACTCTACCATTGGCTGGAATCAGGTTTTGTATAACACTTAAATTTCCAACGATGGAGTATGCATGAACTTACTTGAGAATTCTGACTATCAGCTTTTCCAACCATCTTTGCCATGTGTTTGCTACAGTGACCAGATGTAAATACCATGCGAGAGTTTAATATTTGTAACCAAGGAAAGCTTGCAACCTTTGTAGCATTGAGTAACATCATAGTCAGCTTTTCCCAGTACTGAAGGCATTGTATCAGGCCACTAACTATAACTTGGTGCAGATAGTACCAAAGTCAGTCGCTGTCTGTCTTTTGGATGGGGAATTAATGCGCTCTCTCAGAAAACAGGCCACCACGGAAGATGAGAAAAGTAGGACAGAGCACTTACTTCAAGGACCACTACATAGGTGTTATATGACCTGGTCGTTCCATCTTTTGAGGAAGTCACAGATTTTTCATTCACCAAGTGACCTGGTATATCACAAGAAGTTCCTAGAAATCTCAACAGCTATTCCTTTTTGTGCCAGGTACTGCAATGAAAGAATCATTTCACTTCAAGATGAGGTGGTTCAGACTGTTCAAGTGGTGATAATGGAGTTAAGAAATCCATTTTATCCAGAGATGTTGGTGACACTAAATGTATTTCATGATACATTGCGTAAAAACAATTCTTTGATATTTGTTACACTTTTAGCGCACACCTGCATAATCTACAGACAAGACCAAAGTAGAGGTGAGGGAGTGGTTGAGCAAATCAACAGTTGCAGAGATATTGTGACAACTGGAGCGCCTAGTAGCCATGAGTGTGCGTAGGAGAAATATGAAGGAAGAGGTTTCCCAAAGAACAGGAGGGCGGTAAATTCAGAGAATGAAGAAGATTTAAACCGGAGAAGTTGCTTGGTGTAGTATATTTTGGGATGGGACTTGGGAGAAGACGATGAGGATTTTAAATCCCTGTTGTAAATTTTGGACCAGAACTGAGATTCCAGCCCACACAATTTCAATTTTGTCTGTTACTTATGGGTGAAGTTATTAAGTCCTACATATATATTCAATCCAAAGGATGGCTAATCTTGCTCAATGTCTTAATAGTGCACCACCTTAATTTTTACTCATGCCTTATTGCAGAATGTCTGGTAATTGATTTGTATAGCACCTTTAACTGTAAATATGATGCCATAAATTTTTGTTTTTGGCTACACTTACTTGTCTGGTAAGAAAGTACTGAAAGAGTAATATATGTTGAGGGAAATTAATTCCAAGCCAAAGTATTTTACAGAACCACAGTTACATGGTTTTTGGTTTTAAATCTGTCCCTGTTGAGTTTGTGTTCTCAAATAACCAACACAATGCAGCTTAAAACTAAAAGGGGAAATGGAAGAGGTTCTGATCGACAGAAAACTATGTGCTGCTCCAATGACACCTATAATAAAATGCCAAAGCACAATGTAAATGGATTGCTTTATGCTGAAAATAATTCCACTCTTCTCTCCCTCTTTCCTGGTATGTATGTGGATTACAAGGTTATCCCAAGCCACCTTTACACAACTTCCACTGGCTGGTTACATATTGTGCCATCACCATTGGCAGGTTGCACACCATCTCAAATTACAAGATGTGCATACAGGGTGGGTTTAAGCCACATTCTCCATACAACTTCCTAATTTCAGCCAATCCATCAGATGAAAGCTGGGTAGGACTCCATAAAGATAACAGGCAAACCATCTGCGGTGTCTCAAGTGCACCATTTAGCAGATGGTTCCAGAACAACATGGGCACAGGTCTACGAGCAAGTCTTTTGCATGCAACCTCAGCTGATAAGTAGGAAAGGGCACAGTGGGAGTTGGCGTTTTGTGGAGGGTGAAGAACAGAGGAAGGAAAATGATAAGCAGTATTAAGTTTATATTGAAAAAAACTCAAGTTGAGTTTCCATAAATTCAGGCTTCAAAACAAGAAACCATTAAAATTGTACAAATGAATTTGTAATTTAGTTCTACAAGACAGACTTCAATGAAGTTAATGGAAGTATAAACAGTCAATTTTCAGAAAGCAATTTGTATCTTTCAAAAACAGCATATTGCTCATTAGAATTCACTAAAAAACTGAAATAGATGCATAATTCAGGATAATTTAGAGATAAAATATAGGATACAAGCAATAAATCTGAAACACTATTGATCCTTGGTTATAGTTTTCTAATGGTAATTTGAGATGTTTCCTTTAACATCTTGCATTCTATTATTAAGAACCAAGGTGAAAGAGTAAAGCTTAGTGTAGGACACCGAGGTTGGAAAGAGAAGAGAAAACAAGGACGTAGTGATTAGTTGATTCTAAGGTTGGATTTTAAAAGACCATACATTACAAGGAAAGAAACATCTGGGTTTGATATTGCCCTTTGATTTAGACGGGATACATTCCACCAGTGAACAAAAACGACAAGAAAGAAAGAAGTTAGACAAACTCTTCCATTTGTCTCCAATGGTGACCAAGATTTATTCCCAGTGGTATGTGAATGACTTGGAAAGTCAGAGGATAAGCTTAACTCATGATTGAGGTTAGCCCGAAATTAAGAAAACCAAAGTCAAAATGAAATGTCAAGTACTCAGTCCATATAATAATTTTTTTTTAAAAAGTAAAATAGCCATTGTGCACCTTGTGACAAAAATAAAGCATTTCTGACTAAGAAAGCATGGCATTCACTTCTGCAATTGTCAGTGTATACAAGGGGTTAAAAACTAGCTTCAAATCTGAAATAACAACCCAGCTAAATTTAATACAACTGTTACAGATTTGAGTTCATTTTCTGTGGCTGATGTCAGAGTGTTGGGTCAAAGCATTCAATTCAAATACAAATATTTTGTGCGATTTGTTCAAAAGTGTTTGTTTGGCCGCCTTTTTGGAATTAAGTTATTCAAATGGTCTATATATCCCTTTTTTGAAGGTATTGATCAATTTGTCTTGTTCAAATCAGTGAGCGCCTGCAGCCTTTGAAGAGAGATGGTCAAAACAGATAGCTTCTTTAAACAGTGAGAAAAGAAAAAGCATACCATACAAGAATGACATATTATAGTTTTGCACAGTTGTGAACTATTTATCTTATACAACACAATAAACTAGCTAAGCTTAACTACTTCAAAAATATGGTACACTATTGCTGCTATTTACATATTATTTTACTGTTTAATACATTTTCCTGGCTGTTAAAGCCCAAGTCAAAGTCTAATGTAATGTTATCTTGTCACCTTCCAAACACAAGGAGGATCACATGAAAGCATGAAATAAAATCAGTAACGGTAAGCAGAAGAGGGTTCTGTTCATTCTGAAGGCACTACAAATTTAGGTAGATATTTGGAGAAGTAAAAACACTGAGACATGGGAAAATAGGGCTTATGTACAAGATAGCTGAAACATGCAAGCCAAAAATATCTAGTTTTTTCAAAAAAGTGAAAACCCCAAAATGTAACACACCCCAACTACATTTACTTTCAGCTCTCATCCTTTCCTTGAAGCCGACACCTAAAAATAAAATTGTAGTAGCCATTTGAAAATCTCCAAGATCATAGTGAAAAAATTTGGACCACTATATGCTCAAATTTGATACACTCTTTCAGGTGATCACGATCCTACTGAAAATCTTAATCTCGATTTAACAGCGAGTATGAAATGTGATTCATTCCATATTTTACTCTGAAATGTAGATGGTACAATTACAATTTTAGAAACTAATAAAAAGCTCTTGTATTGCACTCTAAAACGTGCATGTGAATAAGGAGCAATTGCAATGCACTTAATGTGCAGTGAGATTTCTGCATTTAACAAAAGGTGATTCACCTAATTACAAGAAATTGGGAGAGGCAAGGTTTTGTTGAGTATTCAATTTCCTTTACAGCCAAGAATAATTTGTTTCTCTGCATAAAAAAAACCTGCCTGTCTGAAAATTTGAGTGAGTTGAAAAGTAAAAGCAAAATATTCAATCTTGGACAAAAGTTTGATATGCACAAGTTTTCACAGTACTAAAAAGGATTAGAGTGAATAGTCATGAAAATTATTTTGATGGTTCAAGAGCTATACCACACAGTACTGACATTCTTTATATGTGATAAAGAAACAAGGACACACATTACAGTCAATTTTAAAATGGAGCTTTTAATTTTTTACCTGTACATGTAGTTCAAGGATGCATGTATCAACCAGCTCTTAATACTGGTCATACCATATATATTTATATATACTTTATATTTATAACAATGAAATACTTCCACAAACAAATGAAACCAAATTTGAGCCTCAGTTGTTTTGTGCACTACCCAAATGCCTCATGAGAAGCAAACACTACTTATACTGCTTGTATTAGGAAACAGTGATGTTGCAGAGAATAAAAAAACCTGAAAATATTACTAAACCATTTTTAAACTGAACATAAGCATTCTAGCATGAATTTTACCTCATACTTACAGCACCTGATGGTGACATGTAAATGAGCCAATGAATTTATTGAATTTTATGTCTCATTTCTAAGTTAAAAACTCCATTGTTTGTTAATTTGTATAAATACAATGCACTAAAAGATTACAATTTGTAAACACCGTAGTTAATTGTAGGATAGTATTTCTATACATTCTTTCTTGTCAAGAATTGTTTGTTCAAATGACCATTTTCCACAGTAATGAAAATGCAGAAGCAAACTTAAGTGAAGGGGGTACGACACAAAATACATTTGTTTTTGTTGCACTAAAAAGGTGTTTTATGCCATTTCTTATAAATCATAGTACAGTAGATGTGCCATTTTATTTGAAATGGGCTAATCTGAACCATAATATACTGAGAATTCATTGACAATTATCACAAAAACACTGAATTAGGCGCATCAATAACCCCTTCAAAAAGCACCTCCACCTTTCACAGAATTGCTACCACTTGCATCATTTTTAATACTGGACATAGTGACATGTTGGTTCAATATAAACGGACGCTGAATTAAAAAAGCTTTTGAAGGAGGACATACTGAAGAGTTAATACCACATGCAGCATTCCTTGATAGTGGGTCATTTTGCAAGACAAAAGCATGCAGGCATTTTAAATTAATATTTAAAAATGGAAACATTGGTTTGTCTTAATTTTAAAGGGTTGATTTTAAAAACTAGTACAGTGGTGTTTTCCACAGGTGCAGAAATAAACTGGGGGCAGCAAAAGCCACAAAAGGACCCACTATCCTTTTAAAATTTAATAGACTTAAACTAAAAATATCTAGGACTATACGCAACTAAAGTAAAATGAGGTAAAACTGCTCTGCAGTGTTCTTCTAGTCAGTAGGCAGTTGATGATCATGCAGAAGTCACATGATCAAGGCTGCATCTCCCATCATCCCTCTGGCAGTGATATGGGATAGTGGGTCTCTTTGAGGACTTTCAAGCCTGAGTGGGGGATGGGCAACATATGATCCTAGAAAAAGGAGGAAAACACAACACATAAGCAAACAAAACATGTGCAAATTCAAGCTAGGAAATGAGTCGGGCATGTACAGCGTGATGCAAATGATAAAAACGTACATGCTATAAAAAAAGGGATGGGAACTGAAAAGAATTGCTTAACAGAAGGTCTTCAAAGAGACTATTAAATGCAGCAGCATAGCAGAACCACAGCAATGCTGCATGTTTTCATACTGACTAGACAAACCTTTTAAAAGTCACTTACATTGCTGGCTTGGGTCCATGTCTGTTGTTAGCTTCACGTAATTAGATGGGAAGAGACCCATGACGCCATTGAGCTCCCCTTTCCACCAATCCGGATCATCCTTGTTTAGAACACCAATTATCTGTCCTTTGGTAAAGGCAAGTTCATCATCATTCTGTGCAATGTAGTCATACATACCAATCACCTGGAACACTGTCAAAATAAAAAAAGAAATTGGTACCTTTGTAGAATTTTCATAATTCCAACATAAAATCTCTGAAGATAGGAGCTTAGCATTATGAGAATTACATTTCTTTATACATGTCCTCTCTCCTTCCTACCGCCTCAAGCTTTGCCATCCAGTACAGAGTGCTTCAGGTTGCTCTACAAGTTTGGTGGCAAGACAACCTTGGTGAAGCAGACAATTGAGATTTTTGGAAGTGACTAGATGGACTGCAGTGTTTCCTGGTCTTATGCTTTGCCATGTTCCTAAATGAAGAACTGGAATATAGTTACTAAGCTTGCACCTACTCGTGACCTCAAACTGAATTTTGATTATTAAGCAACATTCCTTTGGCTAAACTAGCCTGATTGAAAGTTGTAACTATATCACTTAGAAGCAATAGAGGCCATCCATATTCTTTTGTTAAAAAACTTAAAGTTTAAGAAGCCAATTGCATGATACACAGCAAGGCCTTTTCCAACTAGTTGCATTATCAATGCCATGTACTAATTCCAGTGCACTGAAGTGCAGCAGGTCACTGCATGAATATCAGATGTGCGAATGTGCCAGTTTGACAATAAATATTTTATTTCTGGGAACAAAATTTCAAAATGTTTTGCCTCTCCTGTAGCTCCAACATCCACGTGATCTCTTTGGCTAGAAATACCAGATGGTTGAACTCCACCAATGGTACCCCCATACTGACTCCAGAAGGCAGCCTTTTGGCTGACCTCCCAGAAGACCTGCTTTAGTGGATGGGGAAATTACCTCTACTGTAGAGTTTTACCTCCAACCCCAGAATAAAGTGGATGCTTGCAAAACTTGCATGCTCAGGGACATGCATGTACAAATGTCTGTCTAGACTGGATCCAGACTGCTCTCCTGGTTGGAAGTTTACAGTTGCATAGCAACAGCAAAACCTTGTAACTATATCAACAACTCCCTTAGGAACTGAAGGTACTTGACTACCATTCTCAGTCTTAACAAAAGGAAAGCCTCCTTCCTCCACACATTTGGGTTTTGGACCTTCAGCTTTGAGCCAAAATGCTAAATGAGTCAAATAGCATTGTTGAAACCAAACAATCCAATCGCCTTTGCAATGGAATAGTTCAATGCAAACACTCGACAGATTGGAGGTGGAGAGTGGAATCCACTGCTGATGACATTTCTTTCCGATGGGCATTTTAAAAAAAAAAATGCCTACAGACTGCTAGAGAATGTGGATAAGATCACTTAATTTCTTCTCCAATTTGAAATATGACTGGAAGCCCATATACAGGTTGAGGTGTTTCTGCATAAAAATGAGTAAAGGATACTCTTTCCAAAATATACACCAAACCGGTTTTAACTCTCGAGAGCCAACTTTCTGAAATTCTACAAAATTCTATGAAAATTTTTACCATTCAGATGTTCTCAAAAGACTTAATGTTGGGGATACCCTACAACTTCGGGCATCACTGGTGGCAGAAGAATTACTACTTCTCTCGTACCATAGTTCATTTTTGGGGGTGGGGGAGTTTAAAAGAAAAAGGCATAATAAGTGTATGCAATTTTTTTTAAAAATCAGACCAACATTCATGCTACTCTGACAAAGCTGCCATGTTGCGTGTGTGGGCTGAGCATACATACTGAGAGAGAGAGACTCACCAACATGTCAGGTTGACTGGTTGGATTAGTGAATCAATTCCTAATGTGAACAATTTTTTTTTAAAGTAGTGTCTTCAAATAACTAATTTGCATATTATAGTCCCCACCACTTACGCCGGACAGCTGCCTATATTGGGCACGTGCCATTAACCATTTGCCATTATCACAGGCATCGATTACAAAAGCGCCACTTGAACTGTATTAAGCACACTGACTATTTTGGGCAATTCAAGCAGCAACAGCAGCCCTGCCGTATCCAGTCCCCTGGGACCTCCAGAACTCCTGCGAGCCTTTCTTGCCGACTTGTTGAGCTCCTCGTCGTTGCGAAGACCCCGGCCCCAATGCTGGATTCAGGACTCCGACACTTGCTTCAGGGCCTCAACCCCAGTCCCAACCCTCCCACTCTCAATGGATAGTGTCAATACACACTGTCTTGGCTCCCATGAATAATGGCCAATTAAACTAGTACCATAGGGTTGCCAATGCTTGTGAATGTTAACCGAAGCATGGATCAGTGCCTTTGGCAGCTGGAAAAAGAGGGGAGAAAACTGGAACAAAATTAAAAGCTAGGTCTGCGAGTCTATTGGGAGAAGGAAGCTGGATTTAGTAAATGCTGGGAGCCAACAAATCTCTAAAATCTAACTTATATAAAAAGTGTTTTTATATACCAAGTGGGTGATTTAGAGGCCATTTACAAGGATATGGAAACAGATCATCTGCCTTTTAACTTTTGTAAACAGTGCAGGATAACTGGGGAACTTAAAGGGGCGAAATGATTCCTCATTAGAAAGAAAATGACTGGAGAATGTAGTGAAAGTAAAACTGCTTGAAATGCTACCCAGCAAACCTCATTCTGTGGTCACCATGGATAAGAAATTGATTGTATAATCAGCAAGTCAAACTTACAGACATTTGTTGTTAAGGGGGGTTTTGCAGCATCAGTTGGAGTACTTTTACTTGTTCCAGGGCTTAGAAGTTTCACATAATTGGCAGGAAACCATCCTATTTGTCGCTTTTTCCCTCGAGCCTGCAACAACAGAGTGAATTCAGATGTACCAAAAGCCTCCAAATAAAATACTGGTATTTAATTAGTCAAGCCATAAACCAAACAAATGAAAAAAATAAGTCAGTAGGCCATTAATCCAGAAGTTAAAAAATAATGTCCTATGCCACCTAGTACCCAAGGACCTTCTAGATTTGTTACTTTTCTGCAAGTAGAAAACCAATATATTCCACAGGCACATCTACTTAGCTAGATTTCTAGATTCTCCTTTTTAAAATGGTACCTACCCATTTTTCACTACAAAGCCAGCACATACAGGAGTGCACATGTCACCTCTTCATAGTGGAGAGCTTCAGTCATAGCCATGGTGCAGATTTTAACTCAAGCTGTTATTACAACAGCACAGTAAGGAAGTGCTCCATGCAGCATTAAGGTGAGAGACACTGATTGGATCCTTTAACCCATATGTCAATTCATTTAAATTGCTGTGCAAGTTACATAGTGCAATTTCAACAGAAACTGTATCCAATTGAAAAGACGTCCAAACCACAAGCAATCTCAATTCAAATAACACCAGATTCATGGTTTGCAGTGGTTGCAATACTAGTTATTCCCCAATAAGTGCCTTTTACCTCATTGACTGTAAACATTTAATGGAAGTAAATTTAACAGCAGAATGAATACAACTACCTACCTGAAGCTCTCCTTCCCACCATCCACCAGCATTTCTCTTGCGAATAAGAATTAGCTGACCAGGTGCTAATGTAAGTTGTTCAGCACCTGTTGCTGTATAAGGAGCAATCACTTGAGCAATTTCTGTAAAAGGCAGATGACATTGGGACATTACTAGAGGTGTATCAAATCAATTCTTGGAATAAAAACATTGCTGGAGAGTTCTCCCCTCAAGAAAACGGTTTTAAGAGAAGGGAGAATCGTTCATCTTTTCTGACCTAGAAATGAAATATGTTTTATGCAATGAGTTTTTACAAAGTCAATACGTAGAGGAGTCACACCTCCATAGTTGAGGACTTCAGTCTTAGTTTTTGTGGAGACTTCAATTTAAGCTGCTTTTATACTGCTGCACCATGAGGTTAGTGTGTTAACTCCCAATGTGTGGGTCTCATGTGGCCAGTGGCAGCACCAAAGTAAACTTGCCAGATTCACTAAAGCCAGTAGCTGGGAAGACCTCCAGCAAAAACAAAACATCTTTCCAGGGTTTGGCCATAGCATATCCAACATACTTTGGTGTCACTGCCAGCTGCTTGAAACCAGCTCATAAGGAATTGGCAGCAACAATGCATTACAATAGAAAAGCAGCTCAAGTTAAACATACTCGAGTTCACTCCTTACACAGATAGAAAGATTAAAGTGGTAGAGAGGAAGGATAAACTCGAAGTATCTTTTCTTGCAACAATTATGTCCAACAGGGAGAATGCATGCCACGATAGCAGAGGGATGAGAAACTGGGCCACTCATAGGGCTAAGTATGGGTATATCTGGTCTGGTCAGAGGATTCAGTCATATAGTCAAATGGGACAAATACAATGGCATCTAAAGTTGAGCCCATGGGATGACATGTGGACAGGGATTCAAATGACAGTGTAAAAGAAAACTCTTCAGGTCCAAGTGCCAAACACTTTTTGGGAACATTGGAATTGCTGGATGAAAAAAGACCAAGGTCCATCTAGTTAGTCTTCTACCACCTGGTTGTCGCATATCACAACGATCATAGAGTTGTTGACTAATCATGGTAATTAAACTCTTATCAATTAGTCTACAACAGACCCAGACATGAGGCAAAGAATCCCCCAGTCATGGAAAGATTTGGGAACCATAGGTCCAAAGTCACTTGCTCATCCCAAGCACACTACACTTATTCAAATTACTCATATGCAGTATTACAAAATATTTTATGTAAGAAATCTATTCAATTTGCACTTTAATGAAACAATACCATCTGCTTCCACCGACTTCCTTGGGGGCCTGTTCCCCTGATTTACTGTTCAGTGAAAATGTTTGTGCAGATTAGTTTTGAATTTACCCCCCCACCCCTTCAAGCCTATGCTGTGTCCTCTGCTTCTACTATTCTGCAAAAGGTGAAACAGCTTGTTATGGTCTACACTATCTAGTCCCTCTAGAATCCTATAAACTGCAATCATTTATTTACCTTAAGGTTGTACAGCTGTTCAGCAACCATGTTGGTAGTAATGTGAAGAGTGTTACAACTCATCCCTGCAACACCCTTTAGCCCCCTTTCCAGATCAAATAAGTTACCCATCTCCTCCTTGATAAAGACTGGGGCAAAACATGTATTTAGCACTTTTGCAGCTTGCATAGCATTAATTGTCATGCCCTTACCCGTTCCCACTTCCAGCAACCCCATTCCATCCCTCATTTTTCTTTTTCTTAATACAACCAAAAAGCATCATCCTTCACTTCTCTTGCCATATTCAATTCATTTTTTTTGCCATTTTGATGCCCTTTTTACACTCCAGGTATGCCTTGTGGTATTGAATCCTTCTCAACTCTGCCATTTTCCTTCATGGCCTAAAATGCATTTTTCCCTTTGAGTCGCTTGGTGCTCCTGTTCAACCACGCTGGAATGCCTTTAAGCTTGGTACCTTTATCTTTGCATGGGTACACATTAGGCCATGACATTCAAAATCATCGCCTTGAAGGAACTCCTCCACTCTCCTAGCTATATTCAAACCTTCTAAACCCAATCTGACAAGACGACTCGCCCAGAAAGTTAGTCCTCTTATGGCAACTTTGTGTTTTAGTAATCTCTCCCAATTCTTGTAATGTAAAATGAAATCACATTATGATCACTGGTACTTAAAGTGTCATCCACCTTTGTGTTGCAGATTTGATTGAGTAATGGGGGCAATCAAATCCAGAATGTTTTCTCCCAAAACAGCTCTCATGAAACAGGGTCTATAAATTTAGGGTTGCTTGCTAGACTTCCTAAATGAGATGCAGTAGAAATGCCATTGTGGTTGGAGTCAGGGCGGGCGGGCGGGGGGGGGGGGAAGGAAGTGTTGACCTTGCCAAGCAACCGTTAGAGCTCATACAAATAGTACATTAAAAAAAGTAAATCACCAAAGCAGATCACAGGTCATGAAGTGGAAACTTGGAATGGTGCTGTCAACATAAATGTCAGTGCTCAGTGGTAGCACTCTTGCTTCTGAGCCAGAAGGTTGTACGTCTAATCCAGACTGCAGCACTTGATCTAGGCTGACATTTCAGTGCAGTGCTGAGGGAGGACTGCATTGTTGGGGGGGGAGATGTCCTTCAGTTGAGACATTAAACAGAGGCCTGCCTATTCATAGAGTCAGAGTTATACAGCACGGACAGAGGCCCTTCGGCCCATCGTGTCCGCGCCGGCCATCAAGCCCGGTCTAATCTAATCCCATATTCCAGCATTTGGTCCGTAGCCTTGTATGCTATGGCATTTCAAGTGCTCATCCAAATGCTTCTTGAATGTTGAGGGTTCCTGCCTCCACAACCCTTTCAGGCAGTGAGTTCCAGACTCCAACCACCCTCTGGGTGAAAAAGTTCTCTCTCAAATCCCCTCTAAACCTCCCGCCTTTTACCTTGAATCTATGCCCCCTTGTTATAGAACCCTCAACGAAGGGAAAAAGCTCCTTAGTATCCATCCTATCTGTGCCCCTCATAATTTTGTACACCTCAATCATGTCCCCCCTCAGCCTCCTCTGCTCCAAGGAAAACAAACCCAATCTTCCCAGTCTCTCTCCATAGCTGAAGCGCTCCAGCCCTGGTAACATCCTGGTGAATCTCCTCTGCACCCTCTCCAAAGCGATCACATCCTTCCTGTAGTGTGGCGACCAGAACTGCACACAATACTCCAGCTGTGGCCTAACCAGTGTTTTATACAGCTCCATCATAACCTCCTTGCTCTTATATTTTATGCCTCGGCTAATAAAGGCAAGTATCCCATATGCCTTCTTTACCACCTTATCTACCTGTTCCGCCGCCTTCAGGGATCTGTGAACTTGCACACCAAGATCCCTCTGACCCTCTGTCTTGCCTAGGGTCCTCCCATTCATTGTGTATTCCCTTGCCTTGTTAGTCCCTCCAAAGTGCATCACCTCGCACTTTTCCGGGTTAAATTCCATTTGCCACTGTTCCGCCCATCTGACCAACCCATCTATATCGTCCTGCAGACTGAGGCTATCCTCCTCGCTATTTACCACCCTACCAATCTTTGTATCATCAGCGAACTTACTGATCATACCTTTTACATTCATATCCAAGTCATTAATGTAGACCACAAACAGCAAGGGACCCAGCACCGATCCCTGTGGTACCCCACTGGCCACAGGCTTCCAGTCACAAAAACAACCTTCGACCATCACCCTCTGCCTTCTGCCACTAAGCCAGTTTTGTATCCAAAGTGCCAAGGCACCCTGGACTCCATGGGCTCGTACCTTCTTGACCAGTCTCCTGTGCGGGACTTTATCGAAGGCCTTACTGAAATCCATGTATACCACATCCACTGCGTTACCCTCATCCACATGCCTAGTCACCCCCTCAAAAAATTCAATCAAATTAGTCAGACATGATCTTCCCTTGACAAAGCCATGTTGACTATCCCTGATTAATCCTTGCTTCTCCAAGTGGAGACTAATTTTGTCCTTCAGAATTTTTTCCAATAATTTTCCTACCACTGATGTTAGGCTCACTGGCCTGTAGTTCCCCGGTTTTTCCCTCCTCCCCTTCTTGAATAATGGTACTACATTAGCGGTTCTCCAGTCCTCTGGCACATCCCCTGTGGCCAGAGAGGTTCTGAATATATGTGTCAGAGCCCCCGCAATCTCCTCCTTTGCCTCACACAGTAGCCTGGGATACATTTTGTCCAGGCCTGGGGATTTATCCATTTTTAGGCCTGCTAAAACCGCCAATACCTCCTCCCGCTCGATGTTAATATGTTCGAGTATATCACAGTCCCCCTGCCGTATTTCTATGTCTACATCGTCCTTCTCCATAGTGAAAACAGATGCAAAAAATTCATTTAGAACCCCTCCTACATCTGCCGGCTCCACACACACATTGCCATTTTTGTCCCGAATGGGCCCTATTTTTTCCCTAGTCATCCTCTTACCCTTAATATACTTATAAAACATCTTAGGATTTTCCTTTATTTTGCTCGCCAATGTTATTTCATGGCCCCTCCTTGATCTCCTAATTTCTTTTAAGTATCCCCCTGCACTTTTTGTACTCCTCTAGGGCTTCCTCCGTCTTTAGCCTTTTGTATCTGCCAAAAGCCCTCCTTTTTTTCCTAATCCATTCTCATATATCCCCTGACATCCAAGGTTCCCTGGAGTTCTTGGAACCACCCTTGACCTTTACGGGAACATGTTGCCATTGTATGGTCTCAATCTCCCTTCTGAAAGACTCCCATTGCTCCGATGCGGATTTTCCTACAAGCAGCTGATCCCAGTCCATTTTGGCCAGATCCTGCCTTATCCTATTAAAATCGGCCTTCCCCCAATTTAGAACCTTTATTTCCGGCCCCTTCCTGTCCTTTTCCATGACCACCTTAAATCTCACCGAATTATGGTCACTGTCACCAAAGTGCTCACCTACTAGCACTTCTTCCACTTGGCCGGCCACATTCCCTAGAATTAGGTCCAGTACCGCCCCCTCTCTTGTAGGACTTCCTACATGCTGGCTCAAAAAGCTCTCCTGGATGCACGTTAAGAATTTTGTACCCTCTAAGCCTTTTACACTCTGAGTATCCCAGTTAATATTGGGGAAGTTGAAATCCCCCACTATTATTACCCTATTATTTGCACAATTTTCTGAGATTTGCCTACCTATCTGTTCCTCTATCTCCCCCTGACTGTTTGGGGGCCTATAGTACACTCCCATCAAAGTGCTTGCTCCCTTTTTGTTTTTAAGCTCCACCCATATGGCCTCATTAGAGGAACCTGCTAATATATCATCCCTCCTTATGGCAGTAATTGATTCTTTAATTAATATTGCGACCCCCCCTCCTCTTATACCTCCCCCCCTGTCTCGCCTGAAGATTCTGTACCCCGGAATATTGAGCTGCCAGTCTTGCCCCTCCCTCAACCATGTCTCTGTGACAGCAACAATATCATACTCCCACGTGTTTATCAACACCTTCAGTTCATCCACCTTATTCGCAAGACTCCTTGCATTAAAATAGATGCCATCCAGCCTTGCTCTTACATATTTGCCCTGTCTTCCAAGCTGACTTGTTTTTTTCCTCTATATTTGGCTGCACATCACCCCCTATTGTAGCTCCACTCTGTATCCCATCCCCCTGCCAAGTTAGTTTAAACCCCCCCCCCCCCCCCCCCCCCCCAACAGTGCTAGCAAACCTCCCCGCAAGGATATTTGTCCCGCTCTGGTTCAGATGCAACCCGTCCGACTTGTACAAGTCCCACCTTCCCCAGAAGCAGGCCCAGTGATCCAGGAAACTGAAACCCTCCCTCCTGCACCAACTCTTTAGCCACGCATTCATCTGTTGTATCCTCCTATTTCTATACTCACTAGCCCGTGGCACTGGGAGTAATCCAGAGATTACAACCTTCACCTATTCAGGTGAACACAGAAGATCCTCTGGTCCTATTTGAAGAACAGCAGAGATCACCCGGTATCCTGATTGACATTTATCCCTCAATATTGCTAAAGAGACAATACCTGGACATCTGTCTCATTGCTGTTTGTGGGACCTTGTGCGCTAATTGGCTGTCATGTTTGCTTGCATCAGTTGGTAGCATTCTCGCCTCAGTCAGAAGATTATGGGTTCAAGCTCCACTCTAGAACTTCAATATATAATTTAGGCTGATACTTGTGCAGTACTGACAGCATGCTGCATTGTCAGAGGTGGCGCTTTTCAGATGAACTGTTAAACCAAGGCCCTAACTGCCTGTTCATATGACACTACTTAAAGAGGAGCATTTCGCTCCCGCAGTATCCTGGCCAATATTTCTCCCTCAACAAACAATAAAACCAAGAACAATTGGTCATTCGTCTTATTTGCTGTTTGTGTAACCTCACTGTGTTACCCTACATAACAGTGCTGACATTTCAGGAGTAAATCATTAGCTGCAAAATGCTGTGGGATGTCCTGTGGACATGAAAGGCACTATAGAAATGCCAGCTCTTTCTTTGAAGTTCCGATCACCCAAATGGTAAGCCTCAAATTTGTGATGTTTTCTCCAGAGAAAATTCCTGAAAAGTTTAAAAATTGAACGGATATACAAACAGGCATATCAAAGACTTACCAGGCTTCCTTCCAAGGCTTCCACTCTTTCCTGTTTGTCCAGGTCCCTGTATTAAGGGCACAGTTTTTAAGTGATCATGAGAAGTGAATGATTAAATACAAACACCTAGGACCTCCAATCTATAAGCAGAAGCATTTATTCCACTGACAAAGATGACAGCATAACTCAATAGTGAAGTTAGACATACCAGCTTGCTTCATGAGCGGAATAAAATTGTTAGGAAATACTACATTGTCCATCTTATTTCAAAATATTTAAGTTGAATTCAGTTTTCACATTTTTCTATTGGATTCTGACTACTGATGGCTGAGGTAATGATACTTATTCAAATGAAAATGTGTGAGAAAACATGGACAAAAAACTCAGAAGTTCCCACTTGTATTACAATAACCCGAAATATATTCCAAGGTAGCAATGCAGAAAAATTCAAATGTCAAAGCACTGACAAGTTATTTCTTTGGAATATATTCCAGATAGTTAGTTCTTTCTAACACAAGAAACTTGGGTGGAGAGTACAATTCCTACAGTCAATAAGCCAGTTTTGTACTCATGTTAAAATTAAACAGAAGGAATTTCATCCCTTCTGTGATTTAACATTTTCTGTTACCAAAAAGTCTTGAAGCATGGAAAATAGGCTCCTATGTGTACACCATGTGGTTTAATGAGGAATTACATTGCACCACAAGATTTGACAAGCAGTAACATCAGGATTCATTTAACTGGATGACACAAGAGAATATAATAGAGGCTACTACAAATTATCAGTTTACCCTGAACAAAAAAAACACAAACCTACAGAACACTGCAATTAGTATAGGGAGTTTTGGGGGTTGGGGCGAGAGAAAGGAAGGGAATGGAAGAGAAGACAGCATAGATAATTCACCTCAGAGTCCTTTGGTCTGACATAGTTGGATGGGAAGACACCCACTTTTTCTCCTACAACTCCTGTCCACCAATCGCCATCTTTCTTCGTCACAAGAATCACATCTCCTTGCTGGTAAGTTAAATCTCCTGGTTCATTACTTTCATACGTGTACATGGCAACAAATTCTGTAAAGGAAAATGGAAAATAGTTTGAATAATTTCAGGAAAATACGAGCACAGCATATTTATTTGTATTGAAAGGGTAATAGATGCTTGGAATAATTTGCCAGGCTGTGTAGGGGAGGCAAAAACAAGGAAGTTCAAAATGCAGTTTGTTGCTATAATGGGAAGAGTTAAAGTAACTGAGGGATGAGTTTCTACAGGCCAGATCGCCTTTTCTTGTCATTGACATTTCTATGTCATGTGAAAGAATGGCTGCCCCAATTACCAGTAATTCTCAAAAATTAAAAGCTGTTGAAATGGATGTTAACTTTGAAAGAACTGTCCAATTGAGGCATTTACAAACTTTCCAGGATGTTAACCTCTTTATCTTTCCACTTACTGCAACCTGCAAAATTGAGCTGAATCTAGCTTGTGCCTCAGAGAGCTGAGAAGTGTTAAATCCATGATTACATCTAATTGGTGCAATTCTCACTATATATTCACAACTGCATTAATCATGCTTATTTAAAAAAAATAGGTATTTAATTTGAAACAAATTTTTCTAACTTACTATAAAGTGATACAATTAAAGTGTAATTGCTGGTGCTCTAATTAGATCAAGGTAAAATAGTGTGTAGCTGCACGTACACCAATTCTCATGCATTTATACAAACTCCCTGCTATTAAAACTATAGCTCAATCATAGCAAAACCAGGCACATCTACCAAAAACCAAGGCAGCTCTTCCTAATTAAGTATTTTTTGCACTGAGAAATTAAACACTTCTCTATTTTTGTCACCCAGTTTCATTAACCAGTGTTCCCAGGTTAAGTACATCATAGCCAGAAGCAGAATAAGGCTCTCTTATATACCCTCAAAAGTACATTAGTGCCAGCTTCAGAAGAGCAATCTATATTGCACCAGTGACAGTTCATGCAAGAAATCAAGGGAAAAAAATCATCTAGCCTCTGAATGAGATTGCTAAGTAGTGCCAAATTGTGTTAATGTCATCCTGTGTCCATGAACTGTTCAATTTATCAAAACTCATTTCAATCAGAACATTCACAGCCAGTGGGAGAGAGATTTCATCTCGTCAGTCAAACCCAGGTGGCAAAGATGAAAGGACGATAGATATCCCACTATTTCAAGCCTTTCACAAATCTGTTCTTAATCTATCTGCACTTCCACCTGCAACTGAGCAGTTTGTTTACATGTACTGCTGGTCTCTGCTCCTTAACCTTGGATTCTGACTAAGATTGGTTGGAACTTTTGAGGTAATAAGCAAAGGCCAACAATAAATACATACACAATTGCTGCCCAAAATTCACATGCACTGTGAAAGCTCAATTATCTTCATACATGATAATGCTGGAAAGAAATTGGAATATTTAATATAAAAAAGATATGCTTCCTTGGTTCTTACCTACATGTAGATTCACTTTGGGGCAGTCTAGCTTTTAAGAACTTAAAAAGAGATGACTGACTACAGGCATTAATCAACATGCAATATTAGAACTTAACACAAGTACAATGACTACACACGTGTAAGTGTTCGTAAAATGCAGCTAGAATGAGAATCTTCAAACCACTTTAGGTAATTAAATTGCAGACTATTAATTTTCATTCCAGATTTAATATCTAAAACAGATTACTTCAAAGTTATAGCAAAGAACAGCAATTAAAAAAAATTGATTGGACAATGCTACAAGCAGGATTCAAAATGTGTGTATTGCAGATAGATAATTATTAGTGCAACTTGCAGGGATTAAAAATAATACTGGATTAAGATCATTATTTAGCGAATGACCAGCGTGTGCCTTCCAATATAACACACCAACTAGACTATTCTCCAAGACACAGGAAGTTTCCAAATATTTGATTTTTTAGAAGAGACAAGCACTTCCCTAATATCAATGTTGAAGTGAGTTTTGTTAGCTGCTAGCACTTTGCTAATGGTTCTACGGCCTTAATTTAAGACCCTGAATGTGACCAGATGTTTTACCGTTGTGTGTTCTATGCTGTGCCAAGTGAAGAAAGGTAATAATACCTTCATTCATCAAGAGAGCTCAGCAGCTCAATTTTGTAGCTACATTTTTCTAAAGCTGTGTTTACTGAATTTTTTCCCCCATTTTTCAAGAATGTTTAGGCAAACAACTTATTTTCTGTAAAACAATCTGGGCTAGGGTTTTCACTTGTTTTACACCCAGATTCCAGCGCAACTGGCCGAACTAGCGCAAAAGATCAGGGAATTTTAAACATGTGAGTTACGACCAAAAACACTTGCGTTCAGGTTTTCTGCGGTCTTTTACGTTGGATCAAGATTCAATTTGCCTGAATCAGGCCCCGCCCACAGAATTGGCCACATCTTATTTCAAAACTGCGAGATTCCACTGGTTCGGGAGGGCTCATTTTACATTTGTGATTAAACAAATGAATGTTTGCAGAAACTAACTAACTTAATCAGCGCAATTTCCTGACTGCGCCCAGAGCCCGAAACTCTACCTTTATCTAAAGGTTTAGAGCTGATTACTACAAATTCTACAGTGACAACCTGGAACACCAAGTACTGAAAAGCTTACCAAGACTGCATTGAGCACTATTCTATCCCAGGAGTAAACTTCAGCAAACTTTTTTACCCCAAGCTTTAAATTCAATTTGTCATAAATTCCCCTAATCACATACTCAAAAACATCTTATGGAGAAAATCAGTTTGGTAATCAATTTTTTTTTAATAAAGCATTTCAGGATTTCAGCATGACTTCAGTATTAGTCACTTAGATTCAGCATTGTCTTCATTGCCCCCCACCATCAAAAGAAAGACAAACCTTTAATTATATGCTATTTTACATTGGGGGAGAAAACTCCCAGTTTAAGATTTACCCCAAAAGGCATTCATAAGATGCCACACAAGAGGTTGTGACACAAGATTAGAGCTCATGGGATTGGAGTAATATATTAGCATGAATTGAGGATTGGTTAACAGACAGAAAACAGAGTAGGAATAAACAAGTCATTTTCAGGTTGGCAGGTCCTAACTAGTGGGGAGCCGCAAGGATCTGTGCTGGGACCTCAGCTGTTTACAATCTATATCAGTGACTTAGATGAGGGGGCAGAGTGTAATATATCCAAGCTTGCTGACAATACAAAGCTAGGTGGGAAAGTAAACTGTGAAGAGGACACAAAGAGGCCGCAGAGGGATATGGACAGGTTAAGTGAGTGGGCGAGAAGGTGGCAGATGGAGTATAATGTGGGGAAGTGTGAAATTATTCACTTTGGTAGAAAGAATAGAAAAGCAGAATATTTTTTTAAAAGGTGAGAGACCAAGAAATGTTGGTAGTCAGAAGGATTTGGGTGTCCTTGTACATGAATCACAGAAAGTTAACATGCAGGTACAGCAAGCAATTAGGAAGGCAAATGGTACGTTAGCCTTTATTGCAAGGGGGTTTGAGTACTAGAGTATGGAGGTCTTGCTGCAATTATATTGGGCTTTGATGAGACCACACCTGGAGTTCTGTGTACAATTTTGGTCTCCTTACCTAAGCAAAGATATATTTGCCTTAGAGGGGATACTTTGAAGGTTCAGTAGATTGATTCCTGGAATGAGGGGATTGTCCTATGAAGAGAGATTGAGTAGAGTGGGCCTATATTCTCTAGAGTTTAGAAGAATGAGAGGTGATCTGATTGAAACGTATAAAATTCTTAGAGGGTAGATGCTGAGAGGCTGCTTTCCCTGGCTGGAGAGTCTAGAACTAGGGGTCATCGTCTCAACATAAAGGGTTGGCCATTTAGGAACAAGACGAGAAAAAATTTCTTCACACCGAGGGTTGTGAATCTTTGGAAATCTCTACCCCAGAGGGCTGTGGATGCTGGATCATTGAATGTATATTCAAGACAGAGATCGATGGATATTTGGACACTAAGGGAATCAAGGGATATGGGGGATAGGGTGGGAAAGTGGAGTTGAAGTAGATGATCAGCCTTGATCTTATTTAATAGTGAAGCAAGCTCGAGGGGCCGTATGGCCTCCTCCTCCTCCTATTTATGTTTTTATGTTCTTAAACGGATAAAAATATTGTAGCTATCATCCCAATTTATTTTCTTCAAAGAACTCTGCTTTAATTTTAACAACCACCGTTTCAAGAGCTTACATTGTACTTTCCAATTCATCTTACTACTTAAACTCATCAGACTGACAGAATTGTCAGCTGTGGCTCAGTGGATGGCGCTCTTGCCTCTGAATCAGAAGGTAGTGGGTTCAAGTTCCACTCCAGGGACTTTGAGCATGAAATCCAGGTTGACACTCCAGTGCAGTACTGAGGGAGTGTTGCATTGTCAGATGTGCTGTCTTTTGGATGAGACATTAAATGTATCAGACTGTGCCCTTCTGCCATGGCAAAGTGCTGCCAGTTTCAGTGTACCCTAAATTTTTTTTGTAGCGCAGGTCTTGGTAAGAAAAATTTTGTAAAAATCAGATGGAATTTTTTAAAAAGTCACCATCAATCTCAGTTACACCAATATCAGGTGACTTCAGGCCTCGTTGTAGCTAAACCTTTGGGCGTAAATCTACGTCACGCATTTGCGTAAATCCAGGAAATGCATGCAAGCTAGTCTTTTGCATGGGAGTGGAGCTACGTAAATGAGTGACCGTATTTTGGCAGACATAGCTTAGAAGCAGCGCAAACAATCAAGGAAAGTTCAGTGTAAACCAGCGTAAATCAGTGAACGCATGAATTTCCTTGGGGTTAAAAACAGCTCAACTCCACTCTTACGCCATAGTTACATAAGAACATAAGAAATAGGAGCAGGAGTAGGCCCTTCGAGCCTGCTCCGCCATTTAATAAGATCATGGCTGATCTGATCCTAACCTCAAATCTAAATTAATGTCCAATTTCCTGCCCGCTCCCCGTAACCCCTAATTCCCTTTACTTCTAGGAAACTGTCTATTTCTGCTTTGAATTTATTCAATGATGTAGCTTCCACAGCTTCCTGGGGCAGCAAATTCCACAGACCTACCACCCTCAGTGAAGAAGGTTCCCCTCATCTCAGTTTTGAAGGAGCAGCCCCTTATTCTAAGTTATGCCAAAACTTTCCAGGAAATTCTGGGCTGAAATGATACAACCAATTTTTCAATCAATGTTGCTTTGTTTTAAAAACATGACAATGGATACTGTGTGTTGTAGCAATTTAAAATTAATATTTCTTCAACAGCATAAAGTTCTAAGATAAAATTGGGCAAGTTTAAGGCAAATAGATCATGGGTCATTTGCTAATGATATATTTCAAAAAGTTAAATGCCAATCAATTCTACTAAATAGTAGTTTTATCTGCTGACAAATGAGATCATAGAATCACAGAAAATTTACAGCACAGAAGGAGGCCATTCGGCCCATTGTGTTTGCGCCGGCTGAAAATGAGCCACCTAGCCTAATTCAACTTTCCAGCACTTGGTCCGTAGCCTTGTATGTCATGGCACTTCAGGTGCACATCCAGGTACTTTTTAAAATGAGTTGAGAGTTACTGCCTCTATCACCCTTTCAGGCAGTGAGTTCCAGACCCCTATTACCCTCTGGGTGAAAATTTTTTTCCTCAGCTCCCCTCTAATCCTTCTACCAAACACTTGAAATCTATGCCCCCTGGTTATCGACTTCCCTGCTAGGGGAAATAGGTCCTTCCTATCCTCTCTATCTAGGCCCCTCAATTAAATCACCCTTCTACCTCATCTGTTCCAAAGAAAACAATCACAGCCTATTCAATCTTTCCTCATAGCTAAAATTCTCCAGCCCTGGCAACATCCTCGTAAATCTCCTCTACCTTCTCTAGTGCAATTACATCCTTCCTGCAATGTGACGACCAGAACTGTACACAGTACTCAAGCTCTGGCCTAACTAGTGTCTTATACCGTTCCAGCATAACCTCCCTGCGCTTATATTCTATGCCTCGGCTAAGGAAAGTATATCACATGCCTTCTTAACCACCTTATCGACCTGTCCTGCTACTTTCAGGGATCCACAGGATGCACGGCAGCAACTCTCCAAGGCTTCTTCGACAGCACCTGCCAAACCTGCGACATCTGCCACTTAGAAGGACAAGGGCAGCAAATACATGGGAACAACACCATCTGCACGTTCCCCTCCAAGTTACACACCAACCCGACTTGGAAATATATCGCCGTTCCTTCATCGTCGCTGGGTCAAAATTCTGGAACTCCCTACCTAACAGCACTGTGGGAGGACCTTCACCACACGGATTGCAGCGGTTCAGCACCACCTTCTCAAGGGCAATTAGGGATGGGCAATAAATGCTGGCCTTGCCAGCGATGCCCACATCCCATGAACGAATTAAAAAAAACTCCAAGGTCCCTCACTTCCTCTACGCCTTTCAGTACCCTATTATGTAGTCCCTTGCCTTGTTTCCCCCCCCTCCAAATGCACTACCTCACACTTCGCCAGATTGAATTCCATTTGCCACTTTTCTGCCCACCTGACCAGTCCGTTGACATCTTCCTGCAGTCTACAGCTTTCCTCCTATCAACCAGACGGCCAATTTTTGTATCATCTGCAAACTTCTTAATCATGCCCCCCACATTTAAGTCCAAATCATTAATATATATCACAAAAAGCAAGGGACCTAGCACTGAGCCCTGCGGAACCCCGCTGCAAATAGCCTTCCAGTCACAAAAACACCCGTTGACCGTTACCCTTTGCTTCCTGCCACTGAGCCAATTTTGGATCCAACTTGCCAATCTCCCTTGGATCCCATGGGCTTGTACTTTTTTGACCAGTCTGCCATGTGAAACCTAGTCAAAAGCCTTGCTAAAATCCATGTAGGCTACATCAAATGCAGCCTCATCTCCAAAAACTAAATCCAGAATGGCCCCCTCTTGTTGAGCTTGCAATGTACTGGCTAAAAACGTTCTCCTGAACGCAATTTAAGAATTCTGCGCCCTCTATACCCTTCATGCTATTTGTGTTGCAGTTAATATTAGGGTAGTTAAAATCCCTCATTACTGCCTGACTGTTTTTGCACCTCAGAAATTTGCCTAGATATTTGCTCTTCTATCTCCCTCTGAATGTTTTAGGGGTCTACAGTACACTCCCAGTAGTGTGACTGCACCTTTTTTGTTCCTTAGCTCAACCCATATGGCCTCATTTGATGATCCTTCTAACATATCATCCCTCCTCACAGCTGTAATTGTTCAGTTTGTTTTGTATTTTAGTTCTCAATCTAATATTTGTATTTGCCAAGTTTGTTTCTATCTTTTATTTTATGAGCATCCCAATAATAGCTGAGTATTAGTTTTAACAAGGACACAAAATGAACCACATAGCAAGACAAAATATATTGGGATTCAACTGGTACCACAGCATTAAAAAAAATTAAAACACACTGCTAGCTCCAATGTTGTTGATGTATATTGCATTAAAATACAGGCCT
This sequence comes from Heptranchias perlo, assembly GCF_035084215.1. Taxonomy (NCBI): domain Eukaryota; kingdom Metazoa; phylum Chordata; class Chondrichthyes; order Hexanchiformes; family Hexanchidae; genus Heptranchias; species Heptranchias perlo. The sequence continues at coordinate 64,021,440 of NC_090335.1, forward strand.
TGCAGTCCATGTTTTTAGCAGAAAATTCTAGTTACCTTCTCCACCAGAAGCAGCAAAGAGCGTCTCTGAAGGGCAAGGAACCCTCAAGTTGGAATCTGAATGAAGGAGGAACTAGTATGTATGAGGACCATTATGGTTCGATCATATTAAAGGACATACATAAAATATATTATGCAAAACAGTTTTCCCAAGTTTGTATTGCTATCAGATGAGCTATACCTTCTAAACCAAATCCTGGTTTCCTTCTATCAACTAGCCAGCACTTCTGAGGTTGTGCTTTCCTATAAGTGCCAAATGGATATGCTACTCTACAGATAATATGCTCAACTGCACTATCAGTGAAGTGTGGGGAACTGGTAGAAGGGTTTAAAAAAAGCCAAAAAGAACAATGAACAAAATGAAACTGAAGAACAAATCTCATTTCATATAAAAACACGTGGCAACATCTTCCATAATAACTCAGTGGGTTTACATACTCAGGTAAGACATGTGGACCAACAAAGTACCAGGTTCAATCCCTGGTTTGGGGCGTGTGCTACAATTGGCTTCAGCACTGCTGGATTAGGAAGTAGAAAATCAGCCAGAGTTCCTGATCGCTATCCAGCAACCCCACTTGTATGAACATCAGGGACAGGATTAACTTGGTTACGATGTCCTCTGTGGTCAAATAGCTTGCTGGCATTCACAGTCAAGGCTCAATCAATAATGATGACTTGGATAAGAAAGCAGCGGGTGCCTGGTGGAACTGTACCCCAGCAAGGAGACAACATCTTCAGTTAAGATGGGGAAAAACTTGGCAAATAAAAAAATAAATTGGACAAAACAGAAACATGCGGTGACGGAAATGTGAAAAACACAAATCGTCAATTTGAATACAAAGAAAATCACCAATGCAGGAAATACCAGACTTGGAAGGTTCATGCACAAAACATTAACCTGTAGGGCCAGCTGTACATTTTCAGCAATTTCTACTTTTAATGACAACTTAAATCAGCTGATAGGCTCAGGATAAAACTTAGATTTCAGTTAGTGTTAACAGTGATACTAAAATCAAAAGCTGCTTACTTCCAGTCTCTTCATAAACAAATCATTTCTTTACTGACTTCCACAGAACCATTTAATCTAAATATACAAGTAAAGTAAGAATTCTACATATAAAAATATGACAGTTCTAAAACTCATCATCGGGACTTTCTTTGAAAAAAATTGAGATTAATAAGTATCATACTTTTCTGGAATTTTTTTTTTTAAAAATAAGCAGACTAAATGGTACTGTTGGTGATCACATGCTCCAATCACCTCTTGGACCAGGATTCTAATCCCATTCAGACTGGATGGAAAAATCTCCCCTCTATGATGAATGCTGGATTTATGTGAATTGGCTTTGGGCACTTCTAAGCATAGTTTCAAATTAACAATTGCATGCAAGAAAGGCTACAGGATGGCTTGTGTGTAATAAAGGAAAATTTTCCTTATTGGAGGAAATGGGGAGGGAGATAAAGAACAGGGTAGCCATGACCAGACAAGCAGTGGGATGTTCCAGTGGCAAATTGGGGGTCTGATGTACGGTAAGTGATTATGCTTCAGAGTTTCCAAACCAAGCTATTGAGAAATCCACACAGATGAAGTTTGTTTGCGAGATGCGGAGAATAAACTTTTCCTTTGCTGGTAAGCTGCTTGTTTTCTAAAAAAAAAATTATTCGGGAGTGTGCGTCGCTGGCAAGGCCGGCATTTATTACCCATTCCCAACAACTGAATGGTTTGCTAGGCCACTTCAGGGGGCAGTAAAGAGTCAACCATGTTGGTGCAGTCACATATAGGCCAGATTGGTAAGAACGGCAGGTTTCCTTCCCTAAAGCTATTAATGAACCAGTTCTTTTTACGACAATTGATGCTTTGTGGTCACTTTTACTGATACCAGCATTTTATTTCAAATTTTGTGAAAACTGAATTCAAATTCTCAAATTGGGAATTCAAGTTAAGTTCTTTAATTATTAGTCCTGCCTCTGGATTACTAGTCCAGTAATATAACCACTTTATTACTGTACCCCAGTTAATGTTTATTTTGCCATGAGCTAGAGATTGGTAGAGGTTCCGAAGTCTCAGCTGCTGCCAACCTGTGCCTAAGCATTCTGGACTTAGTTAAGCAGGGTGTGTCCCTCAAGGGAGAGAGCATGCATGCCACATCCTACAAAACAGAAACTTTGTGTGTTTAGATTTCTCTGCAGCTTGGCTTGGAGACTAGTCAGTTTTTACAAGTATCAGATACCTGACTGACCAAAAAAAACTTGGTTGTAAAGTGCCATGTGTTGATATCAGTTGAGAACAAGAGTGGGCTTGGCTTTGATAACCCCATCCCCACTCCAGGACCGAATAATCTGCCAACGCTCATTTTCTAGGTTTACGGACCATGTTTATAGACGAGGTACTAGAAAGCTGCTGGCGTTAATGGAACCAGAGTCCAGCAAGGGTCAGCGGTTCAGGAAAATTTTTTAAAAACTCACATCAAAGAACTGGACAGAAGACTGAAACAGACAGATGATTCAGCATCAACCATGTGTTATTTTAGCTCCCTCACACTGATTGACTAAATACACACCAAACCAGTACCCAAATAAGATTAGCACTCACTGTTTAAAAGGATATACATTAATCAATTGAATATAACAAAATAACGCCAATCTCAACAATGTCATAGATGGAGTCCTGATGATGAGATTCCCTCCATAATCAAAAATTTATTTCCTGTAATTTGGCACATTTCTAGTATTCCATTTATATTTAAAATGAAAAATATACAAAAAAGTTATTATACATGTATTTTAAAAAGCATTCAGTACACTTTCTCCTCCATGCAAAGCAACACTATCTACAATGCTTCTGAATTCTGAACAACTTATCAGAAAATAAAATTTTAAAGTGGGCTATAAAAGCATGACTGGTTCATTAGAAGCGTCAGTGAGATAGTTACTGTACCTTTCCTTGGGAGAGAGGGAGGTCGAGGCGGAGGAGCCTCCTCCCTGCACAGTTCTACAGCAGACATCAGAAAACAAAGAAAAGAACAGTACAGCATGATAAAGTAAAGTGACAACAAGAGTCCAAGTGATGCACAGAAATGAGCAAAAATGGCAATGACAATGTAGCGACAGTAATACAATGTTATAGCTAACAATACAAAAAAAAGAGCAACAATGCAGTAACTTGATTGGAAACAAATCAAAGTACACTATGTATCTTGTGGTTGAATACATGGGCAGTTGCATTTACAGTGATTAAAAAATCAAATTCCATTTTTAATCACATGTAATTCCAGAATATTTTTTTTTAAAACCAGCTCGGGATTAATCCATGATTCTGCTATTTACAATTGGGAATCACTTGTTCTTAAGTCAGTAAATAAGTCAAACTAAGTTTACATTACGTTAAAACCAGTGCTGGGGGATGTGAGCTGTGACAAAGCAGAGCATCGTGGGAAAGGCCCGCAGACAGCATTTAAAAACAACGTTGGGAAATCTAAGCGGCAACTGGACTGAAACAAACAAAGTGAAGAATTTGAAAAAGTGACGTCATAGCTAACGCAGAGGAAGGAGTAGCAGAGCCCGAGGAATAAAAGCTAAGTGTTCAATTATTTATTTATGCTTTAATATTGAACTATTTAATAGATTAAAAGCCTACTAAACTTAAAAAAACACAACAGGCATGGGGGAAAAAACTAATTGTAAGCTTTAAATAAGCAAATATACTTTATAGGCTAAATATACTAAACTGAATAGAAATCAAATTAAATCCATCTGATAACTAATTTATTATTATACAGGTGATAGAGAGATAAATAAATAACTGATGTACAATATATAAATGAAGTGTAGATAATGGCAGCACAGGCAGTGTGTTGGGACTGCAGAATGTGGGAATTTGTGGACAGTGAGACAGAAAATGCAACCTTCGCTTATTTCAAAGTCACTTAATTCAAATTAACAGATAATTCACTTTTTTTTAAAAAAGGCACTAGATTCCCACTTCACTAAGCTATTTATGTTGCTTAACTTGAATTATTGGGGGGGGGGGGGTGGATTTGAATTTATTAGTGCAAAAAATGATTTTGAATCAGGAGTGGGTCATAAACCAAGTTAAGATACTTTGCCATGAAGGCACAAAGAAGGGGATAAAATTGAGACCAATAAAAAAAAACTCAAAATGTTCAGCTTAGTCTTAACTTCCAGACCCTATTTTCAATGTTTCAGATGCTACCCGTTCTACAATGAAGATTGATTTTAAAATGCCACATGCATACAAACACAGTTTTTTCTTTTGGTTCTGAATTGGGACTCCTTGTCTACTTTCTTACAAAAAATCCTTGTCTAAAGCAGTGTTATAAGTGATTGGAGAAACACAATGGTCGTTAGCTTTTGACTGTTTTATAGAAAAGCCATGACCCTGGTTCCAGTTGCTAACAAATGCAGTGTTGTTATTGGTCCACTCACAGTGACTAATTTTCACATTAGCGGTACTTCTGCCTAATTTAAACAAAAGCTTTTTAACTACCCCAAACCATTGGAGTTGCATATGCACTGTTGATAACAAATATCAGGGTCTACATTTGCAGATTGGAACACAAATGAAGAACTACAAATTCTTAATATTTATACGGCCGATGAAAATCACAAACTGCTTTTTTTTAAAAAAAAAAGCCTTTGTCCCTAGTTCATATTGGCAGAAGAATTAAAGTAGCTGGCTTGAGTAATTATTTGCGTGTATGTGCACATTGTTTTGTATTTTATAATGGTAACCTATGACATAAATATAGGGAAACATTAATTTGCATCAGTACACTGCCCACAGCTCGTGTTTCACATATTGAATTGAGGGGTCACCTGACAGTGAATTTAAAATTTTGGTCTGCTACACTCTACAAAGTTGCTTTGAAACCCAGAGTATGCTGTAATACTGGTTTAGCATTGGTATTTGAATGTACTGTAAGTTGGAAGGTTATGTCATGAAGTTTTTATTTTCAGTAAACCCTTTCACATTTGTGTTAAGAAATTACTGAAACAGCAACAAATTTAAAACTTTTATTTAATGCAAATACTTAAGACATCACAAACCAATTTTGAGAATCACAACAATTCCGATGGGGTCAGGGCTGCCTACTTTAGTCATATGCACTAAATTGGTCACCTGGTGGGCTGCAAACTGAAATTAGTGTTAACCATCCTATTCAGACTTCTCTCTTCCTGATGCCTAGAACTTCAGCAGTTGGGCACTTACCTTCTCCTTGTGATGTAGTCACCTTTGATGGTGGTGTGGTCATTCTCTTCAGACTGGGTGGGCTTTCGGAAGAAGTAGAATCCACACTTCAAGGAGGACAGAAACTTAGATTATATTGTTTGAACATTCTCACATCCTGAATTATACAATGCAGACTATTTGTTTTTACAGTGTTCTGAAGCTGCAATACCCTGATTTACAATTCTCAAGGAATTCCAAATCCATAGCTTTCAATGTAACACAAACCTTCTTGACTGTGTTTAATCACAGTGATCAAGTAATTCAACTTTTGGTTTGACATTTAAAGGGTGAAGTGGAGGTGACCAGGAGAAAAAGCTCACTTTTGCTCTTATGACCAGCAAAACAAAATTTTCATGTTGATAATTGATGCAGTCTAAAATTTAAAAGTTGTAGTTAAAAACAAGAGTTCCTGAAAAATGCCTTAAAACTGTTGCTTTGATTAAAAATCTTCAAAAACAATATAGAACATTTTTTTTTGAAAAGGTGCACCCCCCCTCAAAAAAACTCTTCTCCTACAAGGCCTCTCCTACATGTGTTCTGCTCCATCTCCTCATTTAGATGTCTGCACTACATACTGATCTTGTTAACATGGGGATTGACAAGCTTCTGCTATCAAAACCATCTGTAGTCCTGAGATTACCCCTCCCTGCAGGGAAGTGTCAAACCTTCATTCAGCATCAACTCTTAACCAAGAACAGTTGGTTGCTGTTTGCAGAGATCACAGGCACAAACTCACATCAAACCAGTCCATGGCAACAGATTCCCAAGGTTTCACAACAAATCACATTCCTTTAATGTGTAATTTGTTCTGCAAGAGTTATCTCTTATCCATGTACACAAAATATTATTGAACCAGCAGTCTCAATCAAAAGTTTTGCTTTCTTCCAGAAGAGACATTAATCCTCAATTATGCAAAATCATTCCCTTGTGTTCTTTTCAATGGATTACCTTGGAATAAACACAAACACAACTGGACGCAAACTGCAAAATAACTTGCCTGAAAACAAACTCTTTTTAGAATTTGAAAGTGCTTGGAACTTTGAAATTTACTTTCAACAATGTCACTCATTCTGTGCCAACTACATCAATTTGCTGTTTTCACAGAAATCCTGGCAGTACATTTCCTTTGGAAAGTCTTGTCTTTTGGTTGCAAGTGTGTTGGGGCAAGTTGTTCATAAACAAGCCCACATTCTGGAGACCATACAATCCTAGCAGTATTTTCCCTCCAAGCTGTGTTCGTGCATTCGTACCAAATTATAATTTGAAAGAGTGCTGTAAAGCAATTGTTCTTACAATTCAAAATGAAAATGCTAATAAAGTACCCATTACCTACTCAAATGCTGAATTCCCAGACAAAGTGATAAGTTAGGGGAGAGGAGTAAAAATCTTAAACTCAGATGCTGGGTTCTCTCTTGTAATTCAATGGTCACATGTCTGGGTCAAATAGGGTTCCTCCCTCTGAATAATAATTGCTGTACATAAAATTGGTCTACATTGAACTTCAGTTTTCTCTAATATACCAATGAATTTGCACTCCGAGCTGCATTTCAGTTCCATAGGTTCCAGTAGCCCTCCAATGCCTCACCCTAGTGGCTACCCTTGTGAGCCCAGATAGGCAAATGTCTGCAGGTTATCCAACAAAAGCAAAGAGAAAAGACCTTTTGGTCCACCAAGCTCATATCTTCCAGACTGTGTACAACCAACATGATTGTGGACTTTACCCCACTTAATTGATCCTCCGACAGGTTTTGCACAAATGCACCAAATATCAATCCCATATTTTAGCTTCAACAGACCACTTCTTCTTTGAAATGTCAATACTGTCCTCCCTGTTAATGGGAGGTGTGTGAGATTGTCTTGGAACTGTACTTTGCCTAAACCCATAAATTACTATTCTGTGCAAAACAGTACATTTATTTTCATTCAAATTCAGCTGATTATAGCTTAATTGATGCAGAGTTTTTTGAATGTTTATTTCCTTACATCTGTCACAGCCTGATATTAGCAAATTTTATATTAGTTACTTTCCAAGCTATTTACAACTAGAGTGAACAGAAGGGAGCCCTGATCAGAATCCTGGGCAATTCTGCTGCTCAATGGCCACAGACATAGCTTTTTCCATTTATCATCACCTCTGCTTCCTACTGCCTAACCAGATTTGTGATGCACAACACAAACTTAAAAAGTCTTCCGCAAATCCAAGTAATTTTTGATCTACTAGATGGCCTTCATCTACCAATTTATTAACCCCCTGAAAGAATTCCAGCAAATTAGAGACATGACTGATTGCTTCTTGATCACTGCTTATGGATTCTGTGCTCTGGAGGTCCATTGAAAGCTCCTTGTTTAATGGTCTCGAATGTGTTTTTGCACTACATTTTAGAACAAGTGGCCTACAATATCTATGTTGATGTTTCAATCTTTATTTGAATACCAGGGCAGCATGTCCTATATTCCAGTCCTCTGGTGCCGCTCCACTGCTTACGACACTTTGCTAAATATTTAGCAGAGCTCACCCAACTCCTTCACCACAGCAGAGTTAAATCCTGTACTAACTGTCTACACGTGTACTTACCAAAGATTGTGATCAGGTAGTGGAAACCCTTTTTTAAAAATAATACTCTGGGGAGACTGAGGCCAATTATAGTTTACCCCCTAACACTGTCCCAGCTATCAGCTAATGTCATACAGGCTTGTGCGTGAACCTGGGACCTCTCTGCTCTATATAGCTCAGGACACCATGCGGTGTCGTTACACACTAGGTCATTGGGGGAACCTACAGCTATCAGCTGTGGCTACACCGAATGCCTCGGGACGGACGGACACTAGTCTGAGTCATCATTAAGCTCAGATTTGTAGGATTTAGAAAAAAGAGAAACTTATTACACAGTGCAAAAAAAAATTCATTGCAGTGAGGAAGTTAAGATGATGTATCTATCCCCTTCAAAAAGACTCCCACTTCAAGATAATTTATATTTTTAAACTTGTGTGTCAGGATTCCAGCCAAAAAAGCCATGAACAATAAAGCTCTAATACACTGACAATAGACTGTTAGGATATGGACTAGTGTTGCTGCAATGCTGCACATGGCAAGTTCCCCAATCTCAAATGTGGTGTCACAGAGATGCAAAGACTCCACAGGAAGGCTAGGGAAGAAATTAGGACAATCACTGCACACTCAGTGGTCAACTCTTCAGCAATAGAGACCCAGAAGTAGGTCCCGAGGAAAAGCAGGAGATAAACAGAAAAGAAAAAAGATCTGTGCACGCCCACCACGCCTCCCTCCCAAAAAAAAAATGCCAGGAAAACATACATCAAGCCAAATCAGCGTATTACAATTATCCAACAATTGTGTTCGTATTCATCTGCAAGTGTGCTTGTTTTTTTTTAAAAATGCAAATACTGGAAAAGCACAAATTGATCAGCATCTAAGAGGAAAAATAGATTAATATATAAAGAGTGGATCACTGGAGCCACACCTGAAAAATTAACTCATTTTCCCTTTCAGAAGCTGAAATTATATACTATATGATACATAGAACAATATTCATCTCATCTGGTAGGTAGTCCAATGCTTTGGCATGGTAAGATGGCAGCTATTGCTACAGTTAACATGAACTCCCCATTTTAGCCAAGCAATCAGGACAGCATCAAGGAAGAGGAAGCAAAGTTGCAAATTAAATTCCTCAACAAAGAAATCCAAGCAAGCTTACCTGATAGATTTCCTTACAGGTCCTGAAATGAGCTTCACATAGGATTTGGGGAACCAGCCCTTCTGTCCATGAACTTCTCCAAACCACCACATATCCTGCTGTTCCAGAACTGCGATGATGTCATTTTTGTTGAAGTTGAGGTGATTATCCTTCTTTGCCCGCCAAGGATATAAAGCTTGCGCTTGAAGCCCCTCAACCTTCTCACCCTGTCTCATAATTGGGAGGAAGAGGATAAAGAGATAGAGTGTAAAGACTAGTCTAGCTCAAATTGCATTAAAATACTTGCTGCTCATCACAAGAACCTACAGTCCAAGATAATTGAAGTGCATCAAAGAAGGAAAAACAACATTTTGTTCAAGTAAGTACTTTAGTGTTTTAACAAGATGACTGAAGCTTTTCTCTATTAAATGATCAGGTCAAGAAATTTAAGTGACTAGTGAGTCCAACATTTCTCTCCTTCATGGGCCAAGCAAAGCCCTTTCTAAGCTCCCAAGCCCACAAATTCAAAACAGGACAAACCAGTGAATAAAAAAGAGTCGAAGCGTAAATGGGACTGAGTAGTCTGGCTTTAAGGGACTGATGTCCAGGGACAGAGACCATAGCTTGGAACCCCCTGTTTTAAAGGAGGAGGAAGCTAAATGGCACAGTGTATCAAAACATGGATTCAGTTTCTTGCATTAGTTTTTTTTTACAATCCTGTTTAGGCCAATAGGATGAAGGTTTCCTTTCTGCTCCTTTAAGGATCCTTACTCACATGAGGTGACCAGTCTCACGGCAGCTTTTAGTAAACATGAATTCAGAAGCATAAGTTGTAAGTAGTCCCAAATTCACCAAAATTAGCAGTTGTGTTCAGACAGTTCACAAGCGTTATGCTAATATTGGGATTAATGCAAATTATTAAGCAGCACAGAGGTGGTTAAAGGAATAAACATTCCATACCTCACCTTGACCACCACAAAAAACTTAACCCTGAAATATAAAAATGCTTTGTTGGGCTGAGGCGATGGGAGGAAGAGAAGACATAATATTATACCTAGCCCAAGATAAAAATTACATTTCAAATTGTTAATCTTTTTTGCTAATTTTCTCCCCACACTAGCTCTCCAAAAGTCATCAGCTCCTTGCTGGGGTATGGTTCCATGGAAGAGTTCCCCTCCATTATCTCGTTCAAATGGCCATTTATTCATGTGTGACTCTTAAGTATTTAGTAGGCTATCCACCATAAGGGCATCACAATCGTATCCAATCCTCTCCTCATTGATGTCCACACACACACTTCCACCACCAGTAAAGGGCTAGCAATCAAGAGTGGAAAATTTGGCTTATAGTAATCGTATCGAGAGGGCAATGATCACTGAACGTCACACAAACGAGAGATTGAACATGGGACCTTCATGTTATGTATGGCTCAGGCACTCACTGGATAAGCTAATTAATTTTCAGGGAGCACCAAGGGTGAATTTGTTTCAAGCTTCATAGAAATGTTACTACACATTAATATTTTGGTGAATTTCCATACTTAGACTGAAGGATATTAATAGAGAGTGATTTAAATGGGAAAGTGTTTGAGTCCCAGGTTCCAGCAACAAACAATCCCAGGTCAGGTATAGTATAGTTGGATCTACTCTTCCCAGTATGCCTTAATCTTTCCCAGCACACCTCTACTCTTTCCCAGTATTGCCTTTATCCCAATCTCAAGAGCACTACTCCGGCACTAGATCCATTTCTGCACACAGTCAACCTTTTGATTTGACAGACATTCAATTTAGTATTTTTTTTTGCTATAAACCCTCGACAGTCAGGAGCTGGGTTGATACTGTCCAAGGTCATTTCACAGGTGCAATGGCCAGTAAAAAGTCAATTCTCAGCCTGGGATGAATTTGAGCCCAAGTCCCAGAGGTGAAACAAGTGTGCTATCCCACTGTACCACCGAATCTCACCACTTTCAAAATTTGCCAATATTTTACCCCCAAGCCCAAAACCATGTTATAATGATATATATTATCATTTGCATTTACTACCAACCTGGCCTAATACGGGTGATGGAGATGATCCAGACACAGTAGCAGGGGTAAAGGCTGATCTTTGCCGAGGTTGGCCTGCGCTAGGAACAGTTAGCGATGGTTGTGTGGCCCAGGCATCCCAATTGTCATTCTCTGGTTTCTCACTGCCTGTTGTGGGCCATCTAAGTTTAAAAAAAAGTACAAGAATTGAAAAGTTGCTTTGTTATACAATTATTTTTTAAAAATTATTGACATCATGGCCTTAATGGAACCTTAGTTCCCAGGAGAAGATATCTTGCTGCTTACTGAAGCCTCCACGCATGGCTATACGTTCCACCAGCTGCCCCGCCCGAACTGCCACAGTGGCGGTGTGACCCTTATTACCACATCTCACCTAGATCTGTCCCCCTACTCCTGTGGTATCTTCTCCTTAGGGCACCTCACCTGGTTCCACCCCTCTTGCCTTTCCTTAAAAATCTTCGTTCTTTACCGCCCACCAAACCCCCATGCTAAATTTCTCCGATATCTTCATTCCTTTTCTTCCTCAGTCTCTGCTCAGAGCAACTTCCCATCCTTGGTGATTCCAATCTCCATCTCAACTCACCTTGCCTTCTCTCCTCTGAGTTCGCTGTTCTCCCATAACCTCTCCCTCCATATAAACTCTCCTACCCATATTCACAGCAACCTCCTCGACCATGCCCTCTCATGTGGCCTCTCTATTTCCATCGTCTCAATCCCAGACAAGGCCATCTCTGATCACTTCCTTGTATCCCTCACCACTCCCATCCCCTTCCCCCAGCCAACCCCACTTCCTTCTGCATCTGCATCTGGGAAAAAAAAAATTCTCCCCAAATCACTTACACTTACACTTACAAAGGCACTGTCAAACTTCCAACTGTCCAGCCTTTGGCTCTCTGTTAATCAGAATACTTTTACAACTATCGATCTGCTAAATTACACCCTTACCTCAACTTTGGCGCTCTTATCCCCAGTAAAATCCTTACTCTCCCCCATCCTGGGATGGCCCGCAACTTGGTTCCCTCAAGTCCAACAGGTGCAGACTTGAATGTATATGGCGCACAACTGGTTTAGCCATTCATCGCCAGATCTGGCTGGACCACATCAAGCACTATTGGACCCTGCTCTCCTCTGCCAAAACTGCTCACGGATCCAGGATTATCCCTGAATGCAAACATAACCCCGGCTTCTTTTCTTCACACTTGTTGGTGAGGTTTAAGGAAATGGTCCATAGCAAAGAGCTCATGGACTTTGTTCCTAAGATTTAGACCATCCTTTCAGCTAGCTCTGCGACATCCCTCCCTTCCCCTTGCCCACCAAGCCAAGCTTTCCCCAAAGACCCCCTTGCCCTAACCCTGAACTCGCATCTTTCTCTAGTTTCTCTCCCATCTCTCCTCAAGCCCCTCTGCGAGCTTATCTTGTCCATGAGACTTACCTCCTGCTCTCGAACTGAATCCCACTAAACTGCTGACCATCCAACTGCCCTCGCTAGCCGATAACATGAATGAATGGTTCCCTCTTCTCAAGTACTATCTCCCTCCCTTTCAAATCTGCCATCACCCTCCTCAAAAAATACTTGAGCCGTTTGTTCTTGCAAACTACCGTCCCATCTCCAATCTCCCTTTCTTCTCCAAAGTCTTTGACTATGTTGTTGCCTCCCAAATCCATGCCCATCTTTTACTCCATATTTGAACCTCTACAATTAGGTTTCCACCCGTCACAGCACTGAAACTACCCGACAAATGACATTCTCTGTGACTATGGTGCACCATCCTCTCTACCTTGTTGCAGCCTTTGACAGTTGACCATACCATCCTCCTTCAACACCTCTCCTCCGTTGTAACATCACCCGTCTCATTTTATCTGCTGAAACCCTTATCCATGCTTTTGTTACCTCCAGATTCGACTATTCCATGCTCTCCTGACAAGCCTCCCATCTTCCGCTCTCCATAAACTTGAGCTCATCCAGAATTCTGTTGCCCGTATCCTAACACTCACCAAGTCCCGCTCACCCATCACTGCTGTGCTAACTGGCTGACATTAGCTCCCGGTCTACCAATACCTCGATTTTAAAATTATCATGTGCGTTCAAATCCCTTCCTACCTCTGACCTCCTGCTCTACAACCCTCCAAGAACTCTGTGCTCCTCCAACTCTGGCCTTGGACATCCCACTCTCCCTTCGCTGCACCATTAGTGGCTGTATCTTCAGCTGAATGAACCCTAATCTCTAGAATTCCCTCCCTAAACCTGACACTCTCTCCTCCTTTGGTCCTCTTTAGAACCTTCCTCTTTACCCAAGCTTTTAGTCAGCCATCCTAATTTCTCCTTCTTTGGCTCAGTCAATTTCACACTCCTGTTAAGCACCTTGGGATATTTTCATACATTAAAGGCACTATATAAATGTAAATTTTTTTGGATGTCTTGCTTAAATCCTTGGCTGATAACAGTCACAAGAATCCAGATATCTGTCAATACTGTGATAGCATTATCAATTTACATTTATTTGGGCATTTTTGGCACTATGCCCAAATGGTGATAACTTTCTGGAACAGTTTTATTTTAAACACAAATAAAGGCCAAGAATTTCAGGTTCCAATGTGCAAAAATATAATGTCCATTTCCTGTCATGAACATTACACAAGCTTTGACAGTATTACATATATCACATGATTGTGTAGTAGCATTTAACAGTTTTCTGCAAGCATTTATCAGCCACTTGTTGGCTTCAGTACAGTGATCAAGTTTGAGTCTAAAGTTATTGGTTTGCAGCTAAATAAGGTTGCAGTTTATAAATAAGCTAGACTGACAATACAGCTCACATTATAACATGGAATATTTCCACTTTAGGTTAACCATGGAACTTAACGAGTGAAACACCATCAATTAAAATTAAAGCTTTAGTTCAATGATGCAATTCTTTCTTCCAAAACGTGCAGTTATCCATGTATATAAAAGTTTTGCAAGTGTCCATCGCATTCTAAGGTGTTAGAAATACTGTGCTTCTGTGCTTTTTCCAATTAACCTGGAGCCAGAAATTTAAATATCCTGTTGATTTGGAACCATACCCCAGCAAGAATTAGAAGAGGTGGGGGAATGGGAATGGGGACACCACAATTTCTGATGGTGTGAAAATATAAATCTTAAAGAGGTAGAACATTTTGTAGTGCAACTACTACAATATTTTTAGCTTTAAAACAAAAAGCCATGTGCCAGCTGAAAGCTCAGTTTCTTTGACTTCAAATTATTGCTTCATTCACACTTAACCATCTGTGTACATTCATTCAAGAGAAAATATGCTTGATATACACCAAGATGTTGCAAGTGGAATTAAATAGGTTGATTCTGAGAAAGCCTAGAAGTACTGTATATTTGTACCTACGTTGAGCTAAAATCTGCCCAATTGGAGGACGTGGCAGGCTCAGTCATTGGCTGCGCAACACTTGCAGCCACCGTGTGAGGGGCAATCTTTGAAGTAAGCTTTGTTCCTGGTTGCAAATTGGGTGGCACTTCATTCTCTGGAATCTTCTCTGCATAGTTAGCAGGAAACCATCCAGTTTTTCCTTTGAGTTCACCGCCAAGCCATCCAGGTTCTCCAGTCTGGCTTTCATCCACCTGTCAAAAAGCAATTTAGCAGTGTTCAATTATGCCTTGAAAGCCACTCCTCAAAACATTGCTAAATGCACCAAGACAGGAGGCCAGGGTTTGCCTCAGCATGACCCCGTTGCTTTACCTTGCATTAAGATGATTTCCTATGTTTTGGACTTTAAAATGTAGATAGTAGAATTTTAATATACCTGCGTCCAAGATTTCACAAATATTAGAGATCATAAAAATGACTGAACAGAAAGCAGCAGCACCCATTTTTTTTCCTGAGTATCGCAGAGAGGATACGCCTAAACTTCGTAAAAGCACCCGATCTGGAATCAATGCTAGTGAGACATGGTGTGCAACTGCTGGCTAAGTATCATCGACCACCTTGGAATCATCAAAACGTAAACTTTTAGAAATGTTCCTTCAAATTCTCATTTTCCAACAAAGTCAAAATATTTTCCAATTAGGGAGAGGGAACACATTGAATAAATAAATTTGTTTTTGAGAGCTGACAACTCAGGTGCAGTATGAATCCTGAAAATTTTGATATTAACTTTGACACTTAGAAGTTACTACGTTTGCATATGGATTCATTATACAGGGGGAAAAATTTCTCAATCTTATCTATTGTGCATCCTTCAAAGTCTAACAATGGGGAAGAAATTGCTTGCAAAATAACAGTGATCTCAACAGCACTCAGTAGTTACCGGTGAAATGGAGGAGCAAGTTCTGGTGTTCGCACATGTGCAGTGAAACACGGAAATCTGGAACTTGCTCCTCCTGGTTCACCAGCGATCTGTCGGCTTCGAATTAAAGATTATATTGCCTGCTGCAATCAGGAAAATCATTGAACCAGGGTCAACTTGCTCATCTGCCCAGCTGGAAAGTAACTAATATCATCACAAACTGGTACACTTAAATATACCAGGTCATGAACACTTTTTTTAAATTAAAAAATTAGTTTTCTTTTACTTCTCCCTTCTGTCTTATTTAATTCAATTATTTCTTACCCTCTTTCTCTTTATCTCTTCTTCTCCTCCTCCTCCCCCCCCCCCCCCCCACCCACCCCACTGTCTATAACTATTTTTGCAGTGATTTTAATGTTATACCTTCCACTTCCTGGTTTTCATGTTCCAAGCTTGCAGGGACAGTCAATGCAGCCTGTCAAAAATGCTGCAATCTGATTGGCCAAGGGAGAGCGTGCTCCTCTCGTTTATCCCACAGGTCCTAGCTTTGCTTGAACTGAAGCTGGGCTCTTCTGCGCTTCCTATTCGAGGAAGTGCCCGAAGTAAAGATCGCGATAGGTCAGTGGGTTAGTATAAAATCTATGGAGCAGCGAGCACTGTTGGTTTGCTGCTCCCAATGATTTCTGCCCCAATCGATAGACTTCACACAAATGCACGAGTGAGCACATGGAGATGTACAATCCCATCATGTCACTACCACATTCAACATTCTGAACACAATTAATATCCCCTCATCCTCAAGTGATGAAATTTAAAGCAACTAAACAACCAACCCATCACCTACAAAATTAACTCTTCAAATTCATTTATTTCTAAAAATTAGTTCACTGAATCCTACTGGAAGAATCTGCCCATTCCTATCTAGGTACCTCAAGAGTTTACCCTAAACACCTTATTCAGTTTATCTAAAAATGTTAGAATTAAGTGGAGAAATGAAAGTGAAGTTGACTACTTTCATGAGGAAATCTTTTCGTTCACAATCATGACATTTGCACTCGACAGGTAATCCCTGGACTCCAACAATTACCATTAGTGCTATAAATTCATGGCAGTTTTGTTGCAGATGCATCTACTTGGAATGACAATCAGATTTCAGTCAACTCAATTACAAAAATGGAACAGAATTCACCCCTTCCCTCTGACACCAAGTTATGCCTGATATTTCTGGGCTGCCTACTACACAGTTTAAAATTGTACTTCAAATTTGTATCTCAGATATATGCCTTTGACACATCTCAATATATTTGCCTAGATACTAGCATTGTTGCATGGAGATATTGGCATTCAAACAACATTTAAAATGTATCCTTAAAAATCCTAAAACTTCAAATAACAAAATCAGAATTTGAGGTAGTCATGATAAACCAATGCCCTGTGTCATATTCTTTCATTAGTCCTTCTAATAGGGAAAAATATGCAAGTATACAAAACAAATGGAAATGTAGACCCCCCTAACAATGCTGCAGTTGACTTACCCATTCCCCTTTAACCTTTGCCAGGAAAACAAAAGATCAAAAGGGTCAGTCAAACAAAAATTACAAAATCTCACTAGACAACTGAAGGAAGCATTTTGAAAACCTGGTGTTTTTTTTTGAAAAGTAAAAATTGCTAAACGGGGGAAAAGTGTAGATCCATCACAAGGTAGGATTATCATAACCATCTGGGCCATTTGATTGTTGTGCCTTAAGGTGAAATAAAAAAAACTTACCCTGGGAGCAAAATTAAAATTCATTACTTAGGAGAGGCAGTAGTAATGCATTTTTACAACTATATGCTGCCACTTACATGAATTTAGAAGATAGTAAACAGTCCAGAAAAATTAATACAAATGACTACTTCAAATGAAAATGTGATCGTAGAACAAGTTCAAAGATGGTAACAAACTCACTGATTTTAAAAAGGTTCTCTTGCTCCATCCAGATCTCATGTTGCATTTCTAAAGAAGATTCTACTTAGGACTGAAGTCAGGAAGTTCTTTACATAAAGCACAGTTAACACATGGAATGGATTTCCAGGCATGGTAGTGGAGGCAAAAACATTGGAACCATTTTACAGTGGATGCACGATGGGATGGCGACAAATACAAGATCTAGAAGGAGCCAAATTACTTTCCTCGTCTATCTTTTGATCTTGTATACTTTTTCAACCCTTAAATTGCTGCAGCATTTCCCATTGTGGTGGCAGACCAATAGTTTCACATCAGCAGTTTTTATTTTTGAAGTATGAATTTGGGTCATGACAAAATGTATGATGCAAGTTCTTATTTATTAGTGTGATCTGCAAAGATTTATCCAAGTAGACAGTTCAGATGTTGATAGACAGAATTATAAAGTGATAGTTGAGATTAGCCATGTAAACCTGGTATTACTGTACACTGGCACCTGTTAGAAATTTTAGTATCTAACTTGTTTTGAAAATTCGATCAATTTATACCTTGTAGGAGAAAGATGTTGCTCCATTAGCTAGAAATGCTCGACCCAAAGTGATGTCAAGAAATGCTAAATTTGCACTTAAGCTGGGGGGGCGGGAGGGGGGTGCTGGAGGGGAAGAGAAAGAGAAGAGGGGAGAACAAATCTGGTAGATGGTAACAAACTCACTGATTTTAAAAAGGTTCTCTTGCTCCATCCAGATCTCATGTTGCATTTCTAAAGAAGATTCTATTTATCAGACTCCGACACATTCATTTCTTCCTATTTAATATACTCTAATAACGTATTAGGAAATGGGCAGATCGCAGAATCCTTCACCTGGTGGCAAGATAGGCTACCAAATGTTTTGCTACCTCAAAATTGCAAAATAAAATTTGCACTTTATGATTTGTAAAATAAATGTTACTTTTGACAATCCTATATCATTAACTTGTTGAAAAGATTTTCTTGTGTGTTTGGAAACTGTAGGTAACTTGTAGGTGAATTGTGAACTACGACTACAGGAATGCACAAAATTGCATAACATTTAATTTAAGTAATTTTATGAAACTAAATATATCTCAGCATAACCCACTCCTGCAGTCCTAAAACTTAATTTCAGCACTTGACAGAAAATGAGCCTATAGAGTTGTTAAAAAATGTTTTTCTGGACTACTACTCAGGCAAAGAGATTTTATACAGCATGCAGCTACATTATGTTCTACAATTTGGTGCACAAACTGTGCTCAAAAATAAACTTTTTCAACTCTTTGTTAATAATACTTAATAGTTTTAAACTCTGATTTTAAAAAATGAAAACGTTCAAGTTTAAAAACTGGGTTGTTCAGCCCCATTTCCTGTATTGAAACCACTGAAACAGAAAATGACATGGAATGCTTACCATTATAACATCCCCAGGATGAATAGTAAGCTCGTCATGGCTCCTAGCTTCAAACGGATACAATGCTCTATAATATACAACCTTAACACCATCTTGATCAATATTTACAGAGGTAGGCTTTCCTGTTGAAAGAAAGGAAAAATAAATTAACATTGTAACAGATTTTTTAAAAAAACATTATCTTCCTTAAAAAGGTTGAAGCTAAAATTTAATACCCAAATAAACATTTATGTTGCAACATGCAGACCTTTAAGATTTGAAAATTTTATTTCTTATTTTGTCTTTACTGTGACATCACCGTCACAGGCCAATAATCTCACCTGTAACATTAGTCTGAATGTGTGCAGAAGTACAGCTGAAGGAATTCCATTTGTCAAATTGTGCAATTCAGATTTTAGACTTGGACTCTTCCCATTGTAGTTTGATAGTTAGTAATCTCAATTTACTTGAAAAAACACAGATCTGAAGTCTAAATTGATCCAAACCAGTTTGAAATGGGCCAATTTAGATTCAGACTAAACTTTCAGCTCAGTTATACACAGGATTTGATAGGGTAGATGGAGAGAAACTATTTCCTCAGGTGGGAGAGTCTAGAACAAAAAGGGACATAACCTTAAATTTAGAGCTAAGCTGTTCAGGGGTAATGTCAGAAAGCAGTTCTTCACACAAAGGGGAGTGGAAATCTGAAACACTCTCCCCTAAAAAGCTGTTGAGGCTAGGTCAGTCGAAAGTTTCAAAATGGAGATTGATCGATTTTTGTTAGACAAGGGTATTCAGGGCTACAGAACCATAGCAGGTAGATGGAGTTACGATACAGATCAGCCATGATCTAATTGAACGGCAGAACAGGCTCGAGGAGCTGAAAGGCTGACTCCTGTTCCGATCTTAGGACAATAATTTGCTCCTGTACCTCTACCTAAGGCACCTAGCGCTCTCCAATCAGCAGCAAAGTACATTTCTGGCCATGGGATTTTATTTTTGCCAACCCAGCCTGAAATTAAAAGTTCAATGAGAGAGACATGTTCACCTCATTGATCTTATAACTTTACAGTTCTTGCATTTCCACCAGATAGTTGCTGGTTCAAGTTCTAAGGCTGCCCCATTGTGTGAATGAGCAAGATAGGGTTGTAATTACGCTTGTTCCTAAGTGGAATCATATACACATCCTGCAACAACACAGCATTACACTTCACAGTAATAAAACTTGCACTAATGCCACCACAATAAAATGCTTGCAGTAAAAAAAGTTCTTTCAGAAAGTATAGAACAGCTGAAGCATTAATTTCTTTTAACAGCTTTCTTTCTGTTCATTCTCAAAAATATCCAGGCATGACTTGAATACTTTAAAACCTTGAATGAGACATTAATCCAAAGTGCCTTTTGCCTGTTCCTGCGATTCATGTGGGCGTTAATGAACCCACAGCATTCGAAGAAATTGCTGGGAATTCTCCCACTGGTCAATGTTCCTCCCTCAACCCATCAAAACACAGATTAACTGGTAATTCATCATGAATATTTGTGGGACATTGCTGACTGCTATGAAGTTCTGACATTTCACTCCCTTCACCACCGGCGCACCGTGGCTGCAGTGTGAACCTTCCACAGGAGGCATTGCAGCAACTCGCCAAGGCTTCTTCGACAGCACCTCCCAAACCAGCGACCTCTACCACCTAGAAGGACAAGGGCAGCAGGCACATGGGAACAACACCACCTGCACGTTCCCCTCCAAGTCACACACCATCCCGACTTGGAAATATATCACCGTTCCTTCATCGTCGCTGGATCAAAATCCTGGAACTCCCTACCTAACAGCACTGTGGGAGAACCTTCACCACACCAACGGCAGCGGTTCAAGAAAGCTGCTCACCACCACCTTCTCAAGAGCAATTAGGGATGGGCAATAAATGCTGGCCTTGCCAGCGACACCCACATCCCATGAACGAATTTTTAAAAATTAAAACTCTATATAAATATACAAATATGACAGTCATATTTAGAGTCACATCTATCAGACAACATGCCAGGCTCCACTACCATCCCTGGGTATGTCCTATTCTACTGCCAGGATAGACCCACCAGAAGTGGTGGCACAGTGGTACCCAGGCTTGAAGACTTCAACAATAACTCCAGTCCTCATGAAGTCCCATGGCTTCTGGCCAAACAAGGTTGCTGATTACCATCTACCTCAACTGATGAATTGCTATTCCACCACGTTGAATACTATTTGGAGGAAGCAATGAGGGAAACAAAGTCAGCGACTTCAACATCCACCACCAAAAGCTCAGTAGTACACAACTGACCAGGATGGCAGAGTTCTGAAGAACGCAAATGTCAGACTGAGCCTGCAACAGGTGAAGGAACCAACATGAGAGAGTGACCCACTTTAAATTGTCTTCATCAACCCGTCCATCCATGATAACATGATAGCAGTAACCACCACACAGTCTTTGTAAATACAAAGTCTCATTCACCATGAGGACACCCTCCATCATATATAATGTGGTAATACCACCATGCTAAATAGGGCAGACTAAAGACAGATCTAGGAGCCCAAAATTGGCCATCCATGAGATGTAGTTGGGCATTGACAGGACCAGGATTGAATACTGCCCCATTTTTTAAATCTCATGGCCCCACACATCCCTCACTCCTCCATCATCAAGCCAGAAGTTTAATTCTTGGTCAATTCTTGGGAATGTACAAGTTCATGCCAGAAGCAGTACCGGACATACCTTAGAGTGAGACACCAACCTGCTGAAGCTACAACACAAGGTTACCTACACACTAAACACCAAAAGCAGCAGGCTACACAGAGTTTAAGGGATCAGAGCAAAGCTCTATAGCCCTACTATATCCAATCAAGAACGGTAGTGGACAATCAAGCAACTAACAGGAGGTTCCATGAACATCCCCATCCTCAACTATGGCAGAGCTCAGCATGAGAGTCCAAGAGAAAAGGCTGAAGTGGTTGTGAGCATCTTCAGTCAAAAACACCAATTGCTGCCCTCCTTAGGTTTCCACCATCACGGATGCCAATGGCCAGTCAATTCGGTTTACTTAATATAACAAGAAGAAACAGCTGAATTCACTGGCCACGGGTTCAAACAACATTCTGGTTGTAACTAGCTGCACCCCCCGCCACCCAAGCTAAACAATTTCAGTAGAGCTATAACACTGGTGTATACCCAACAATGTGAAAGATTGCTCAGGTATGTCCTATCCACAAAAAGCAGGATGAATCCAATCCTACCAATTGTCATCTCATCAGCATCCTCCTGATAGAAGGAGTCATCAACAGTACCATCAAGTAACACCTGCTTCGCAATAACCTGCTCGCAGATACTCAAATGGTGTTCCATTCAAGAACAATTCAGGTCCAGGCCTTATCATAGCCTTAACCCAGGAATGGAATCATGGAATGAAAATGCGCACGATGGCTCCATTGGTAAAACCACCACATGCCAGAAGACCAGAATGTCTCAGATCCGATTGTCAGAGAGATAGCTGATCTCAGGCAGGATGGCAGCAAATGCTATGAATGTATTAAGCATTCAGGTTAAAAAGGCAGGGTTCCCATTCCTATTTCCTATCTAGTGATCTTTGCTGGAACGTGTGACCGTCACATGAGGGCAGCATCGGGCATAGAGGGGTTGCCCCGCTCAGTTTAATAGCCTGTCAACACTCACTGTCCAAACTTACACTTCTTAAAAAAAAACAGTATGGGCAAAGAGACGAAAGGAGATGCTTGTGAGGATGGCCATTCTCCCCATCAATCATGATCCTAGAATCTCATTACACTATCCAATTAGTTCTTCAGTGATTTTAGAGTTTTCTTCCCCATTCTGTGCAAGAGTCCATTCCATAGGTTGATCAATAGAATTATTTTGATATCAGTACTAAATTTGCTTTTAACTAGTTTAGATCTGTGACCCCCGTGTCCTACTCATCGAATTTCATTTGAAGTAATTTCCCACATTTACCTTTTCCACACCATTCACAATCTTTTATACCTTTCAAAAGATCACCTCACATTTCCTTTTCAGTGCTTTAGGCCCAAGTTTCTCCAGTCTTTCCTCAGTGACGTGGTGCGGTCAACATCATGAGGAGGGAGAATATTGGTTAAAAAAATTGCCAATTAACCAGAGGCTACCTGGCGTCTGCCATCCGCTCTGAGGCTGCTCTTTCAATGGCTCCAGGTGCTGTTGAAACATTCTGTTTAATACTTCCTGTTTGCTTTTTTCCTCCGGTTCTTTCTTCTGAGAAGCTTCTTCCCGTCTTCGATTTTCCTCTTCCTGGAGGTTTCTCAGTCGTTCCTCCTCATCTTTTTGCACTTGTTCCTGCCAAAGTTTATCACGTTCCTGAGCAGATCTATAAATGAATGTTTAAATTCATTCTTCAGACTTCTGCAAAACACATTCTATCGGTACAGAAATTACAATGGAGTCTCAGTACAAAATGTCATCGTTCTCTCAGAAAGGCAAAAACTAAATACAATTTTGTTTCAGTACAAGAAATGTAATGTGGCAAAACCACATTTTTGTTAAAATAATTGAATCTCATGCCATGTCCATCCACATTCATTATCCTTCTAGCCATTTTGAAAGAAAGGTCTCACCACTTGTGAATAGGACCATACTGTTAATTTGTGTCTTTTACAAGAGCAATTCTCTTCTGTCACACTTAGATATTTAACTGTTCTCCTCCCCCTACTACAAAAAATGCTTGGGTAATATATAAAACTGAACATCACAGGTGATCTTCCTTCCCTTTGATAGGCAATTTCTTTCACCCAAGGTGCATGAGTAATTGGTTGCTTGCCTGACAATGATGCTAATGTGCAGGACAAGATGAACTCCCTGTCCACTTCCCTGACTGAAATTTCACTTGATGGAGAATGTTTCAACCATCCGTGCAGAAAATGATTCAAATAACTTCATTACTAGTGATTATGGCAAT
The DNA here is from genome assembly GCF_035084215.1 of Heptranchias perlo. Taxonomy (NCBI): domain Eukaryota; kingdom Metazoa; phylum Chordata; class Chondrichthyes; order Hexanchiformes; family Hexanchidae; genus Heptranchias; species Heptranchias perlo. The sequence continues at coordinate 64,045,066 of NC_090335.1, forward strand.
CAGAACTTTTGGCAGAGTCAAGGGGCATGATTTTATCTCTGAGCTGGGTACCCTGCACGTCCGTAGATATTTACGTGGGGAGCCTGGAATCTGCATTGCAATTTGCAATCGCAACTCAACTGAAGGTGAATATTTGTGCTTGTGGGTTTGCCACGCACCTGGCATCCAGATTGACAGGCTGGCTGCCTGTCGGAAGGGAAAGGAGTGGGGAATCTGGAGGGGGGGGGGGGGGGGGCGATGTGGAGGACATCGGGAGTCCAGTAGGCATCAGGGGGGAGGGCCCAGCTAACATCAGGGATACTGGGTGAGGAAGGGGGTTCCAACCAGCATCAGGGATCTAGGAGGGCGGGGGTGCAGCATCAGGATCGGTGTTGGGGGGGGGGGGGGCGTCACAATGACCTCAGGGCTCCAAACAGCCAAAATGAAGTTGTTGGGCCTGGATGAAGCACTGCTGCTCCTCCAGGCCCACAAGCAGTGCAATAAAGACACTCACCTCATGTTTGCCCTTCTAACTGCAGAGAGAAGTGTCTCCTCTGGTTAGTGAAGTCTCAATCCTTCAGATACCCAAGCCCATACAAGCCAAATGTGCAGCAACCAGAGTGGTTTTAATGTTCTTCAAAGCTACACTTCAATGATCTGAAGCTAATTCAACTTAATTGCATTCAGTTTACTCATTTAAGCAATATGATGGAGGAGATGACAGATGGGCACTGAGCACCTCAACTCCTTCATTAGTAGGATAATAGCTTCAATTTATTCTAGAATATAACATAACCTACTGATTCAAAATAACTTCTGTTAAATTAAACAAAGAAGGATTAGGAGATTTAATAGAAGTCATTAAAATTAAGGATTTTGATCACAGTGAATGTGGGAAAAACTTTCCTCCAGTTGGGAAGTCAGTGACAAGGGTCATCAATTTAAAATGGTCACTGAGTGCGAGGGAGGTCAGGAGAAATTTCTTTTGAGTTGTTAAGAGCATGGATACTTCACGACAGGGAGTGGTTACGGCAGCGACCATTGCATTTTTTTTTAAGTGAAAAGTGGATAAACATTTGAAGCAGAGGAAGATATAGGGTGATGGGGAGGCAGTGGGATTCATTTTGGATTACTGTAGCAAGGAACACCACAGACATGGGGTAAATAGCCTATGTCCGTTCACAAATTCCTATTTTTTTTTAAAAAGTATATATCCATAGATGTATAATACTACTTAAAATCTTCTCTGAAGGTTGACAATATTTTCTTATAGGTAAACTTCACCATTGATGATGATACCTAAACCATCTACTGAAGTTCAGTCTCTCTCGCAAGAGAGCTACGATGTTAACTCTCCTCTGCGTGTTCCTCCCTGACTGCAGATTCCCTTTCTCTGAGCTTTTAATATTGCTGCCTGTTCTTGGTTTGCTAAGTATGAAAAAGGAAACATTAAAATAGTAACTGTATACAAAACCATAAAATCTCTTAAAAACAGCAGCCTAATCAAAATCGGCACTGAAACACTTCAAAATAAAACTGTACAGTAACTCCCTTGAGGGCAAGTGGGTGAAGGAACCATCACGTACAGACCAGAAGGATTCAGATTCTATGTCTAGCCTGTGCTGAGCTAGCTGATCTCAGCTAGGGCAGCAGTTGGATCACTGCAAATGGCCCTCAACACTAATTGGGCTACCGGGGTGGGGAGGAGGTGCTAAAAATCAGTAGTCCTACTCCTGACTATCATTTATCGACTCCTGTTGTAAAGTCTGCAAGTGTGGATGCAGGATGGGGAAGGGCAGGATCAAACTTGGCTGTGATAAATTTGTCACCTAAGCCCACCAAAACTCCCTGTACATCGCACATGAAGAATGGTCACCTGGACGAGGAGCAGAGGTCACAAAAAACCTGTGAAACGGGAGCAAGTCTAGGTACCTTTAGTAGAAGTGGTTAGAAAAGGGGAGAAAACTAGAAATAAATGTATGGAAAAACTGGGATAACATTCTTTGTGACGCACATATTTAAAGCACTACAAGCACGTTACTATATCTTGGCTAACTACAGCAGATTTATGCAACCTGTTCTCCTCATAATCTAACCCTTTGAGCTATGGTGTCGGTCTGGTGAATCTGCACTATACCCCTTCCAAGGCCAATATGGTAACTCATCCAAGTGGACATTATTCATGTAGGAGCCTCGACAGTGAGCATCCATAAGGTAATTGATCCTAGATGGAGGCACAGCTCAACCCAATTCTGTTCAAACGTTTGCATTTCAAGTGGGGAATCACTGGCTGCCATTCAGGAATGAAACCCCTCCTCCCTCCTCTCCCAATTCAAGAGGCACTCAGGCCAATTGTTGCACCCTGACTGAAATCAGCTAACTTAGCACAGAGGTCAAACATGGGATCTTTGTGGTCACTTTTTTTTTTAAACTGTTGTTCCATTATTACAATTGACTCTCGTTACACTGGACCAGTGATCATTTCTCATCTACATTTTCCAGAATCATCACTAACACTTTTGATGACCTTCCAGCCAGGCTCAGCATTGGTGATAGTCTGGAAGTAGATGCAGGCCCCACATCCTTTGTTACAGGAGAGGTGGGGGGGCAGCAGGAAAGCTGGGAGGGTAAAGAGGATACAAACTTCTCACCCCGTAAAAACAAAAAGGGATTTAAAAAAAGGCTAATTGGCAGATGAGGATAACAGTGAGTGAAGTAGCAGAGAAATCAGTTACCAATCTTGACATCTGGTAATGAATGCCTCACCTTCTCTGTGGTGTTAGTGATGTTTTTCAATAGCTTGGAAACTGTACAAAGTATTGTATGTGAATAAAATTCAAATACCTCTGGGCGGCTTCTTTTTCATGTTGCCTTTCAAGTTCTGCTGTCCTCCGCTCTTGGTCCTTCTGCTTTTGATTTTCAAGTTCTGCTTCCTTCTGTCGCTGCAGTTGCTGTTTGTTATGAATTTCTCTCAATTCCTATAATTAAACAAAGGTGTGCAGCTTGAGATTTAATTTTTAAAAATTGGAAACAGCATCAAACTTCAAGTACTTTTAGTTGGAGATAATATCTCCAAATCCTGCCTACTCAACCTGATGAATTGAAAAACAAAATTGGATCAAGACATTCCTTCCTAATCCTCCCAACTGCACTACTGTATTAATAGACCACACACCAGGTGATATACACAGTGTCACATCCCAATGATATGAAAGGAGATATTGCAGAAAGTGTTAGTGTAGCATACATGGGTGAACTCCAAGCTGCAGAAAAGAAAATACTTATATTTAGAAATCAACTTCCAGAATCCTAAAACAAAGGTTAGAGTATACAACACAGCAACTTGTATACCACATCAAAACATTAGGGGCTCAATTTTGAAAGCCAAGTCCGGGTGCGTTGGGCAGGGGGGCCAAGAAAATCGGAGAAATCCAGAGCGGGAATTAAACCCGGCTCCAACCTGCCAACTTCCGTGTTTGACCCAGCCGCATCTGGGTGCGCGCTTGCGCTTCAGGAAGCCGGAAGTCCTGCCGGCAATTAAAGCCGGCAGGAAGGTATTTAAAGCAGTAATTAAGGGAATTAACCTTGTTAAACTACTTAATTTTATTTTGACTGAGGAAGGGAAAGGATTTTAACTCTGCCTCAGTGTGTTTCCCATGGCCTCTGAAACACGCCATGGTGAAGGAGCTGTGTTTCAGCTGGCAGCCATTTGGACATTTAAATGCCTGTTTGACAGATGGGATAAAAGACGAGTTAATGTAGCAGGGCACTCAGTTCTCTCAGACAAACTTTTGAGATCTTTGAGTTCAGGCTGAAAAATCTTGGTTTCCACTCAGAATTCTTCTGTTTACGCATATTTACCAACTTTTTGGACCCCCTCAAACAGACATCAGCAGCATGGGGAGTGCAATAGCTGCATTCACCACTGCATCAGAGGACGAGGAACATCAGGCACGGCGTGCACTTCCACCACTTGGAGCTCCACAACACAGTGCTGCGGCACAGGCACCTACACAAGAGCAGAGGGCAGAGAGCGCGATGTCGCAAGAGGCACTATCCTCGCCAGAGGGTCCACAGGTCGAGGCTCAGCTTCCTGGACCTCTCGGAGGAGTAGTGCATACAAAGGCTGAGAGTGAGTTGCCAGGTGGTCACGGACATCTGCAGCCTCCTTCTTGCTGAGCTGCTCCCAGCTGGACCTGGCGGCATCTCATTACCCGTCGCAGTTAAAGTGACCACTGCCCTCAACTTCTTCACCTCAGGATCATTCCGGGTTGTGACTGGTGACATCGCCAGGGTCTCAGTCTTCTGCATACAAGTGCGTAAGGCAGGCTTGTTTCACAGGGCCTTGCAATAAGTCAACTTCCCCCTGGTCGACCTCAGCCAGACGGAGAGGGCAGTGGGATTCCTCTCTGTGGCTGGCTTCCCACGGGTACAGGATGCAATCAATTGCATGCATGTAGCAATCCACGCATCTCCATACGAGCCAGGGCTGTTCGTGAACAGAAAGTGATATCACTCTGTCAACACCGTGCTTGTTTGTGACCACTGCAAATGATTCCTTCACGTACGCGCCAGATTCCCTGGCAGCTGCCACGATTCCTTCATTGAGGGAATCCAACATCCTGGGCCTCTTCCACGCCCTTAAGGCTGGCTCCTCGGGGACAAGGGATACCCCCCTGCATATGTGGCTCATGACAACTTTGAGGAACCCCATCAGCGAGCAACAGCGTCAATACAACAGCCACATCGCCACCAGGTCTATAATTGAACATGCGTTAGGACTGCTGAAGATGCGATTTCAGTGCCTCATTCGTTCTGGTGAAGCGCTTCAATACGCACTAAGAGTGGGTCACATTATAGTAGTGTGTTGTGCCTTGCATAACATGGTGCAACAGAGAGGGGTACCAGTTGAGGAGGCCCCATCCTCTCATCCACATCTGCCATCCACACTGAGGAGGAGCAGGAGAAGGAGGACAAACCCATGGGCAGAGCAGCAGCTCACCTAGCTGCTCATGAGACCAGGGAGTCACTGATATGTGAACAGTTCTCGTAAGATCAGAAAGTGAGAAGAGTTCAGTTCTCACACCGCCAGGAAAGACAAGTGCCAACACCAGCAAGACGTGGCAGTAGTGGTGAGAATGATAACTTATAATGTGACGAACAGAAACTAAATATAAATGAAAAACACAACAGTCTGTCAGAAACCCTTGGTGCATAACCTTCGAGGTCACAAATCCTTAGCCTGTCCCTTCCTACCACTTCCACGTGGTGCATCCCCTGTGGCTGCAGCAGAGGTAGTGGCAGGTTGCTTATGTTCATACCTTGACTGCTTAGATGCTTTTGGCCTCAACCCTCTAGGTTTTGGAGCCTGTGAGGACCCCTCCAAAGAACGCTCCACCCGAGGAGGGGCTGACTCAGCCATCTGGAGAGGAGGTATATTGATTTTGGGGGGGGGGGGGGGGGGGGGCAGGGGGTCAACGGGTAAGACGAGGGGGCGCTTTGAGTGACATCCTCACTTCCATGTCCCCTTTCGCCATCATCCTCTCCTGGGCCAGGCCCACACCACTCCTACCACCCTGCTAGACAACAATTGAGGACATTTGTGATGTCTTGTAAGGCCACTTCTAAAGCATCTGTCAGCCTGTTTAAGGCAGCAGAATGTTGTTCACCCAGGAGTCTGAACGGCCGTTGTCAGGGCCTGAATGGACTCATTTGAGAGCCGTGCTTGAAGCTCAACGAAGGCTAGCCTTCTCTCCATTGCAGACATTTCCTCAGTCACCTGCAACACTATCTCAGACAGTTGCTCACATCCCTGTGATACTGTCTTAGATTCCCTCACATCCCTGTGCCACCATTCCACTCATGCAGGAGTTGGACTCCTTTTATCTTGTGCTATTGTGGAGAGTGCGCGTGGCACCTGTTCCAGTACGCCCTCACAAATGTGCTGCCATTCCTCAACCATTCTCCTTTTAAAAGGATGGCCCCTGGGGTTCAGCATCTGCGTCCAGCTGAGCAAAGCCTGCAGTGTGCCCACCAACGCGGACGCTCCACAGTTGCCCCGCCACCAGTGTCAGCTCATGCTCACTTGTGGGTGGTGACTCACCAGGTGCTAACCCAACTAACCGATTACTAGGGCCCACCAAGGTGTGAGTATCTGCGCTGGTGGATGGCATGCTAAGGTGTGACGGTGCGCCCTCAGAGGCCTGGAGCTCCTCTGAGGAATCGACTTCTCCAGTCACTGCAATCGTTGAAGGGCCTGTAAGAGAACAGAAGGCAATATTAAGCATCACCACAGATGTGTCATGTTGCATTGAGCATTCTGAGGTGTTCAACATGCCAAGCATTGTTAACATCAATTCATGTTGTGTGTGATGAATGTTAAAGTTGTGTCACCAGACATTTGTGAGGTGCCAGTCTCGGAGTCCCCGACGAACAGCCAATTGAGGGTGCGGCTGATCTGCAGGGCCTCCTCCTCCGCGTCTGAGGACCACTATTTGTTGTGGCTGCCCTCCAGTCCTTGTGCACTCATGTGCATTTTGCGCTCTCTTCTTCTAGAACAAAAGTACAGATGTGTGAGTGAGTGATGGTCACCCGATGAATGCACTAGTTTGGGTGAGACTGACCATGAACGAGGTGCATCAGAGGGTGAGCACGAGACAGACATCACATGGGATCAGGATTGGGGTGAGTGTTAGTGCTGGGGTCACAAGTGGGGAGGTGAGGAAGTGCTCAGGAAGTGCAGTTAAGTTGAGGATGAGCCTTAAGTGGGTGTGAGGAGTGATGTGATGGAGTAGTCTTCGCAGTGCAGAACGAGTTGGGCTGGGGCGAGTGGTGATGTGCAACACGGAATGCAGGAGAATCAGTAAGTGTACTCACTTTTGCTGAGCTAGTTAGGTCATTGAAACGCTTCCTACACTGGACCCAGGTGCAGGATATGTTGCTGCTGCTGGTGACCTCCTCTGCCACCTTGAGCCAGGCCTTCTTGATGGCAGAGGCAGTGCACTTCCTCCTGTCAGCCAGTAAAATAGTTCCTTCCTCCTCCTCAACCCGGCCAGTAGCACCTGAAGTGAGGCATCGCTGAATCTTGGAGCACCCTTGCCCCCTGTGCTGCTCCAGTGTGTCTTTTTGGTCTTTGCTCCAGCAAATGCCATTGGAGCAATGGCCCTTAAAATACAGATGCTCCAGCTGACAGCCAGTCATGAGGGTGCACAGTCCACCCACTGTGTAGCTTTCGGACGGCAAACCCAGAAGCCATGTTAATGGCCACCAATTAAGTCATGTGGGGAAAGGTAAGCTTTTATTATCAGAGTTTGCCGCACGCCCATTGACCCCCCTGCTGCCCTTTTAAAATTGAGCCAGAGAAGTTAGAAATGGAATATACTCTTGATAAACATACAACAAATCAGGGTATTTTCAACTATACCACTATTGTCAAAAGGATTTCAGTTTCCTCTGGCCTGATCTTGGAGGATGTTAATTGTTCTAACAGCTGTGCACACCATAATGAAAGGATTGAATCATGCAGTGGAAACTTGATTTGTAACAGAAGTGCCTTTGAAGGCAAAGAAGGGATTACATCTTTAAAAATAAGGTGTCACTTAAAAATAAACAAGTTTATTCAATAAAAGGTCTAAAGCACAAAAGCCATTTTCTAAAGGTTAAAAAACATTGAACCCATACAACACGCAAGGATTACAAATAGCATAAGCGAAGTGTGTGAGTATTTGAAACTATGCAAAATATCACTCCATTCTCTGCCATGGCCAATATGCAGGCAACACATCATGTGTGCACTCAAACAAGGTAGCTGATGGAAGGACTAAGTGCATGGTTACTGAGCAGCAGCATCAACAGTAGGAACTTCCCAAACTTAAAAAAAACAAACTGTGGGGGACTGGGAGGTAAGGAAGAAGAAAAAAAAAATCTAGTGACTAAAAGGAAACAATACAGCAAGATAAACCTATTATTGCCTCATCAAGAGAACTATATTTCTGGTTAAATATTATACACTCCTCAAAGAGAATAATGCTTGAATGTTTTTTTTCCCCCATTTTGTACATGCACACTAAAATTTTGCAAATTTAAAAATCCTTTTCCCTCCTCCATAAAGATCTGCAATTTCATGTCTCCAGAAAACTGCTCAGCAGATCTAAGAGACAAGCCCCAGTGTGTGGCTCCACAAGTAGTAATGTAAATTATCAACATTTCTGTTCTCAAAGGTGCCTACTGCAAGGTAATTGAGCTTAGAAATTGGCCTGAGGGACAAAATTTACTGGCCTGTACTGAAGTTTCTAGGCCCAACATCACCCGTTACAAATTTATCACTAGAAAAGAATACTGAATTGCATGGTTCACTGTGGAGACACTAGTACAGCTCTCTGGTGTCGAAGTCCAAAACAACCAATCCCAGTCTACATGTGGGGGGGGGGGGGGGGGGGGGGGGAGGGGGTGGTTAAGGCTGTGGATGGAGGACATTAAGTTTAATACTTCAAAGCTGCAGACTTAAAGTTATCTAGATGGACGGATCACTTAAAAATGGAAAAGACTTTCTCTCCCCCTACCCTTTATAATGAACTATGATGGGACTCCTGATCACTCAAGAGCAATGTATGCCAGTACCAGATGCAAGCTTTGAATGACAGACCTACGTCAAAACAAGAAACCGAACAGAGTGAAAACACATCCGTCTGAAATAATTTGCAAATCCTGATAAGTAAACAGCACTGCAAGACAATAAATTTACTCTAATGATATTTGACTTGAATTACCAATGTATGGTGAAATCATAAAGGATTTTTCGGGAAAAAAGCTGAGGCTCCAAAATACCTTGAATACATTTTTAAGTTTTTTGATTGTATGTAATTATGCTATTTGCATTTGGGTACCTCACACTGTTCCTCCTGAAGCCATCAGGAACTGTTGGATAGAAGTATGGAAAGAAGCAAGTTCTAATGATTAGGGATAAACTGCTGCAGTGAGTGTGGTTAATCAAACACGCTTGGAATTGGATGTCAAGGTGCCAGTGCTCTTTGTAAGAAGCAAGTCCATAACTAGGATCAAAGGGCATAGGTAAATGTACATTCAAGAGCATCTGGTTAGGCAAGATCAGTATAGTAGCTTAAAATGAGCTCAAGTTTAAGAGCAACTACCCACAGCCAATATATTTCTTTAATGTTTAGTTTGTTAGAAGCCTATGTCTCCGAGCAATGATGTAGAGTACTACATCCTATATGTGTACTTTTAGAAGTGATTTAAAAGGCCATTACCAAAACTCAATACACACTTCAATTTTAATATTTAATAACCAAGCATTACTTCAACTGTGCATTTCTTGATTTTTAAACATATCAGAATGCAAACATATATGTACTGTAGATGAGAATAAACTGATGTGATGCCATCTATCAACTAATTTTTATTTTAAAAAAAAGTTAGAATGTTAAGATAGTAGCATTGGCTACTCTACCAAGCTATAATGACTTAATTCAATAGGGACCTCTAAATAGAATAAATCTTTTATTTCCTCTCCTAAAGTCAGACTCATGCATGAGCCTAGACAATTATTTACTCAGCAGGCTACACAACCATGCAGGGCAGCAAAGTCAAGCCTGATCTAGTCCCCATCCACACATGCACTTTCCAGCAGAGGTCACTGGATAGTAATCAAGAGTAGGAACCATGGATGATTTTCCCTCTCCATTAAGACCAATTTTAGTGCCCCAAATGAGATCAGGTAACTCAGCACTGACCAGGGATTGAAGCTGGGACCTTAATATCCTTGTGGCTTACTGCCTTCAACATAGGAACAGGAGTAGGCCATTCAGCCCCTCGGGCCTGCTCCGCCATTTGATACGATCATGGCTGATCTGTGATCGAACTCCATATACCTGCCTTTGGCCCATATCCCTTAATACCTTTGGTTGCCAAAAAGCTATCTATCTCACATTTAAATTTAGCAATTGAGCTAGTATCAATTGCCGTTTGCGGAAGAGAGTTCCAAACTTCTACCACCCTTTGTGTGTAGAAATGTTTTCTAATCTCACTCCTGAAAGGTCTGGCTCTAATTTTTAGACTGTGCCCCCTACTCCTAAAATCCCCAACCAGCGGAAATAGTTTCTCTCTATCCAACCTATCCGTTCCCCTTAATATCTTATAAACTTCGATCAGATCACCCCTTAACCTTCGAAACTCCAGAGAATACAACCCCAATTTGTGTAATCTCTCCTCGTAACTTAACCCTTGAAGTCCGGGTATGATTCTAGTAAACCTACGCTGCACTCGCTCCAAGGCCAATATGTCCTTCCGAAGGTACGGTGCCCAGAACTGCTCACAGTACTCCAGGTGCGGTCTAACCAGGGTTTTGTATAGCTGCAGCATAACTTCTGCCCCCTTGTACTCTAGTCCTCTAGATATAAAGGCCAGCATTCCATTTGCCTTCTTGATTATTTTCTGCACCTGTTCATGACACTTCAATGATCTGTGTACCTGAACCCCTAAGTCCCTTTGGACATCCACTGTTTTTAAACTTTTTACCATTTAGAGAGTACCCTGTTCTATCCTTTTTTGATCCAAAGTGGATGACCTCACATTTGTCTACAGTGAATTCCTTTTGCAGGGAGTTAAATGTACGTATGGAAAGTGCGTGAAGCACCACTGAAGTCTCAAGGGCACAGCTATTTTATATTTGGATAGTGAAGCGACTAGGAAATTTGGGCAATATTAACAGTTGTGGTATAAGCAGTTTCCTTCGGGAGCAGTGTGCGCTTGATTTTAACCTTGAGCTTCAACAGTCAAGGTAAACAATTAAAGACTGGGCGACATCAAGCAGTCAAAACACTGGAGATTGCTTATCTGGAGTGAATACCTGAAACTCTATTCTAACGAAGTCTGGAAGCTGTGGTTGTAGTAATTTAAGTTCTGCATTAAAGACTTAATTATTCTTTTGCAGTACCCTCAACCACCAAATACAATATTAATTAAATATTTACATTTGTAAAGTATTTCCTTGTTTCTAATTCAATTTCTGCACAATGTCATTCTTCAAAACTATAAAGGCTGCGAGGAAAAAAAGACTCTCATCTGTATTGCAGACTTGGCACTGCCCCCCCCTCCTCCACCCAGCTCACTTGGTGCTCAGTGTTAAATTAAGCCATACACAACAGAAGGTCCTAGGCTCAATCTCTATTCTCTGCTATATTAGCTGATCTCATCAAAGGCTGCTATAATTTTCCTCAAGGTCTCTGGGCTACGGAAAAGGAAAACAATTAAATTAGTATACCCATATTTGATTTGATAACAATGGGGCAAATCCTTGCTCCAACAGCCTTCCTGCACTTATTTAGGTGTTAGCCATGGCTCATTGGTAGCACTTGTCTCTGATTCAGAAGTTCATGGGTGTAAGCTCACTCCAGAGACATGAGCGCTGACTCTCCAGTGCAGCACTCAATCATTGCTGCCCTATCAGTGGTGCTGTCTTTCATATAAGATGTTAAACCGAGGCCCCGTGTGCCCCCTCGGGAGGAGGTAAAACCTCCCATGGCACTATTCAAAGATGATCAAAAAAGTTTTTCCCGTGCTCCTGCCAATATTTATCCCACAACCAATATCACCAAATAGATTATCTGGTCACTTACCTCATTACTGTTTGTGGGGCCTTGCTGTGTGCAAATTGGCTGCTGCATTTCCCTATATTACAACAGTGACTACACTTCAAAAGTACCTCATTGGCTCTGAAGCATTTTTGGCTGTTCTGAGGTCATGTATGGTGCTATATAAATGCAAGTTCTTTTTTTCTATTGTCTAAGCTCACACATGAACGGTCATGGAGAGCAAGAAATCAGATGGAGGGCAGTGCCTGTGAAACTATATCCCTGTATAACACATTCAGAAATGGAGGGAACATTAGTGGGGCTGGTGTAAAAAATGTTAAGTTTGAATGACAAAGTTCAACTGTCCAAATAAAGATGCTGTATTATGTCTAAGGTACAGCCTTCATCTGTGATCTTGATGCTTTGTACAGCTAAGTTGCAGCTCGAGCCAAGGTCAGTTCAAACTAGGAGTTAAGTTTTTTTTTAAAATACTCTTTTAATGGGACTCTCTTGCATGAGACTAGCGAACCAAGTTTGACGACTTGTGGTGTATTGTGCCTAATTCAAATTGGGTTTCAAACAAATAAATTAGCATTATTTCGATGTAAAAGCCACCAGATGATTAAAATGTGTTTCTGGATATTCTGAACACTTATCACATTAAAAAAAATCTGAAATTGCACTGTGGAATAATACTGGTGCTGTAAACATTTGAGATTAATTTTTTTTAAATGTACAGTTCTGATATTTACAACCACTGCTACTTTTAATGGGAAATAAACATGCACTAAATATACCTTTGGAAACACACAAGTATGTTCGCAATAGGTCAGATGTCTGAAAAGATTGGTTAAAATTCTTTACATTTTGCCCATGGACTGTAGTTGATGCTATACTATGTTTCAGCACTATTTTAAAAGTGATACCTCTAGTGAGAAACTGCAGATGACCTAGCACATAGGAGATATTTTATACTTCCATTTAGAAATACATTTCAAAAGCTGTGTAGAAGCCCATTTAGGGACGAAACCTTTAAAAAGAAGTCTAAGTAGTTCACGCAGCACAGGAGGAAGCCCAGGCACTGCAGCAATACATCGTCCACAGCCACAGACTGGAAAAAAGAAATGCTCAGATTTAACAAAAAAAACATCTGAAGCAACCAAGACAGGCTCCAACAAGACAAAATGATACCAAGACAGTCAGACTTTTAATTATCAACAGCTCTGTCGTCAGCATCAAATTCTATAATAGCTGGTTATCCTAAAAGTGGCACATTTAATTACATTTTCTCAAACTTCACATGGGACAAACATTAAATGCTTCACATTTTAAATCAATTCATTATGTGTTAAAGTGTTCTTAATATAGATATCACATGCCATTTTGTAGTTATGGACACATCTTAAATTACATGAAAAGACTGAGTGCTTCAATGCAATTGGCTCACTGAAAGCAAAGAAAAAGTCTAAGGCAAGACCAGCTGCACACATCAAAAGTCATGAACAAAGTTAATTTTGAACTCCTGTCCACAGCAATGTGCAGTGTTTCATTTAATAGAAGTATAAAATAGCCAAGAAACAACTTATGACAAAACTGTGTTGAGATCTGATTTTAGCGAACAAACCCTGATGAGCAGTCTTTTTTCTATATAAAACTTCATTGCAATGTAAGGCTAACAATCAATCTTATTTGTAGTGTAATGCCAGGAGTGACATCTTGAACAAAAATGTGTCTTGGCAAAGGGTCACTGCCCAAAATGTGAACTTGTCTTTTCTCTTTTGATGGACCAATATGCATTTCCAATTTTTACTGTAATACTGTTGTACTGTTTCCTCTTCCCTTCGACCCCCAACACTGAACTGGAAACCAATCGATGGAGTGGGTGAAGAGTTCAGCGTATAAAGGATGCATAATCCTTGTTTACCATCATGTAGTCCCTCATCCAAGTGTTCAAGCTTAGGTTAAGAACAAATCTTAAGTAATTGCAGCCCTAGATCCTTATCACAAGCACTCTACCCATAACCAAATTTACTGAAATGGCCATATGGTACTCAAAAAACATATACTCATATATTCCGCAACATCAAAATACTCCAAAATCAGTAATTGCTGCGTGCTCCCCCAAAACTCAGCAGGTTTACCAGAGTAGTTGAGCTATTCAGATCAGGCAGGTCTGTGCTGAGGCAACACATCTTGGCTAAACATAAGAACATAAGAAATAGGAGCAGGAGTAGGCCAATCGGCCCCTCAAGCCTGCTCCGCCATTCAATAAGATTATGGCTGATCTGATCCTAACCTCAAATCTAAATTCATGTCCAATTTCCTGCCCGCTCCCCAAAACCCCTAATTCCCTTTACTTCCAGGAAACTGTCTATTTCTGTTTTAAATTTATTTAATGATGTAGCTTCCACAGCTTCCTGGGGCAGCAAATTCCACAGACCTACCACCCTCTGAGTGAAGAAGTTTCTCCTCATCTCAGTTTCGAAAGAGCAGCCCCTTATTCTAAGATTATGTCCCCTAGTTCTAGTTTCACCCATCCTTGGGAACATCCTTACCGCATCCACCCGATCAAGCCCCTTCACAATCTTATATGTTTCAATAAGATCGCCTCTCATTCTTCTGAACTCCAATGAGTAGAGTCCCAATCTACTCAACCTCTCCTCATATGTCCGCCCCCTCATCCCCGGGATTAACCGAGTGAACCTTCTTTGTACTGCCTCGGGAGCAAGATGTTAAAGACAGCCTCAGCACTCGACATCAGTTAGTGTACCAGAGACCACATCATTTCAGGTGCAGAGTAATGTTAATATGCGTGTAATGCTGCCAACAATGAACTAACCTATACTTCATAACACTATTGGCAATAGATGGAAAATCATGCAAATTTTCTGTCAGTAATCAAAACCATCGTAGTTCACTCAATGGTAGTGAAAAAAAGTTATCTTGGAATACTTCTGCAGCTGTAAGTTAACATGATCCAAATGATCTAAAAAAGTAATACAATTTTAACTTGGATTTCATTATCTAGCAAGTGGATCAAATTTAAACTCATTACTTCACAAATATATTCTTCCTATTTCTACTATTTGACAGTGATAGAATCCACACAGGATCTACAGCAAACAAAAATGATCGAATCAACAAGGAAAAAGAACTACGAAATGAGAACATTGGTAGCAACAGTCACGGTGAACATGTTTATCCTGACCGTTTTGTTTCTTTTCAAGAGCAGAAAAGTGAGTAATTGTATAAATAGAGGAAGTGTGAGTAATTGGACAAACATTTGCTGCAAAATCATTCTTTCAAGTTGACAAATTCAAACTTTAGAGTTCCACTCTCATTCAGTCGTTTGCAAATTCCAGTACCCGGCATGTTACCCAGACTCACCTTCTCCAACCAAGTGTGATTTACCAATTCTTTGTTAAACTGTGTAAACAATGACCACATGAAAGAGATGTTAATCTTTAGGTAGGACCTGGTTTATCCCAAAGCACATATGCTGAATCTGACTACAGAGCATGGAATTCATGGATGCATTTGAACCCCAAACTGTCCCCACTCAAGGAGTGTGTGTGACAGTAAGCAGCTTCCAAGATAGAACAGGACAAAAAAATGCTCAGTATTACCTTCAACTGATTATTGAAGACATCTATCTCCTGGAGCTTAGACCTAGTTTCTTTCTCAACTTCATCCAGTTGGTCACGAAGGCGTTGTCGAGTCAACTCCTTGTTTTCCAAAGATTTTTTAACAGTAAGAATAGTCTCTCCTATTAATTAAAAAAAAAACAAATACCGTTCTGAAAGTGGAGGTCGGTGACAGGTCATGCTTTATTTGAAACTCATTTGAGAGGCCTAAAGACTAGAGTGCAAGAGTAACACTTCTATAAATAACAACTGACAAGATGTTCATTTTTATGTAAATGTCATCATATACAAATATGAATGCAATTACAAAACTTGACAAGCTGGAGAGGTGAGGGTACAAATTCTGAAAGGCAAAGTTTGCATACAAACAACACATTTTTTTTTGAAAACTGATGTCACATTGCTTGGTCGTCATGCTAGATGGTTTCTAGGGTTCAGCATCACTAGTCACTCCCATTAGCAGATCTCCTGTCACCATGATTCACAGTACATCCTTTCCTGCCCAATATCTAGGCAAACAATAGAGAGACTTGGGTGTCATAATCACTACACCAGCTACTGAAAAATACCATGTGCTGCCACACAAATTTTCCTCGCTCACCAAAGTGATTGGATATAAACTCTTACAAAATCAAGACTCAGGCTTTAGACCAACAAGTTCAATTCACAAAAGATAGATTTAACTTGAGTTTTACATTTCTCTACACTTCTCAATATAAACAAACAAAAATGCCACATAATCTCTCTCTAAACACAAACAGAAGTCCAATTACTGCTACTTATCCTAGCCTAACTCTTCTGGCTAGCTGGCAATTTTCACTGTTGGTCAAGGGATTCACTCACTGAAGATTGGCTGAGGAAGTCTCAGACCACAGGCTATCTACCACTTGGCAGGTTCCAGCCAATCCACAGCCCTGTCCTTGGCTCAAAAGATTTGAACCAGCTGTCAGTGAATGTCACTACCCCAAGCTGGAGTCTACTCATTGATCTGCTGACAGTTGGTTTGTGAATGCCTCAGAAACTGGGACAAAACAAATGACTGCATCTCAGATACATTAGGACAGGTGGCTACTTACCAATAATGAACAAAGGCAATCTTTGACAATGCCCTAAGATGCTGGTCATTGAATGCAACAGTTCAGGCCAATTGCTACCGAGCAGTTACTACAGTCTTCAGTCTTTTCAATTTACATTTATGAAGAATGCTGTGGTCAGCTCATCTGGAACAAGCGATGCCTTTTCCTTTGAAAGATGTGATCCTATCTTAACCCCTTGCATACCGATTCTAGCTATACATTTGAAAAAAATTCCTTTGACGTGGGCACTACGGGCAAGGCAGCATTTGTTGCCCATCTCCCTAGTTGCTCTGAGGGTATTGAAAGTAAAACTGAAGTGACATGCAAGCCAGACTGGGTATGGGTGGCAAGTTCCTTTCCCTGAAGTACATTAGTAAATGTAAAGAATCTTACAACACCAGGTTATAGTCCAACAATTTTATTTGAAAATCACAAGCTTTCGGAGATTATCTCCTTCGTCAGGTGAGTGTGGGACTCTTTGAACGTTTCGCATTTATAGTCAGAGAACAATACCTAGTGATGACAGATAATCTTTCCAACTGCCCGTTGTCAAGGCAATCAAAGTGTTCAGACAGCGAGGTGTTACCTACAGGATCACCGAATACACAAACGGCCAGAACACGAGAGAGAGAGAGAGAGAGAGAGAGAGAGAGAGAGAGAGAGAGAGAGAGAGAGAGAGAGAGAGAGAGAGAACATCCGAAAGGAAGAGAAAGACAGAGAATGACCCGTTGTATTAAAAACAGATAACCTTTATTCGCTGGTGGGGTTACGTGTAGCGTGACATGAACCCAAGATCCCGGTTGAGGCCGTCCTCATGGGTGCGGAACTTGGCTATCAATTTCTGCTCGACGATTTTGCGTTGTCGTGTGTCTCGAAGGCCGCCTTGGAGAACGCTTACCCGAAGATCGGTGGCTGAATGTCCTTGACTGCTGAAGTGTTCCCCGACAGGGAGGGAATCCTCCCATCTGGCGATTGTTGCGCGGTGTCCGTTCATCCGTTGTCGCAGTGTCTGCATGGTCTCGCCAATGTACCATGCTCCGGGGCATCCTTTCTTGCAACGTATGAGGTAGACAACGTTGGCCAAGTCACAGGAGTATGAACCATGTATCTGGTGGGTGGTGTCCTCTCGTGTGATGGTGGTATCTGTGTCGATGATCTGGCATGTCTTGGAGGTTGCCGTGGCAGGGTTGTGTGGTGTCGTGGACGCTGTTCTCCTGAAAGCTGGGTAATTTGCTGCGATCGATGGTCTGTTTGAGGTTGGGTGGCTGTTTGAAGGAGAGTAGTGGAGGTGTGGGGATGGCCTTCGCGAGGTGTTCGTCGTCATCGATGACATGTTGAAGGCTGCGGAGAACATGGCGTAGTTTCTCCGCTCCGGGGAAGTACTGGACGACGAAGGGTACTCTGTTGGTTGCGTCCCGTGTTTGTCTTCTGAGGAGGTCTATGCGATTTTTCGCTGTGGCCCGTCGGAACTGTCGATCGACGAGTCGAGCGTCATATCCCATTCTTACGAGGGCGTCGTTCGGCGTCTGTAGATGTCCATCGCATTCCTCCTCGTCTGAGCAGATCCTGTGTATTCGCAGGGCCTGTCCATAGGGGATGGCCTCTTTGACATGGTTAGGGTGGGAGCTGGAAAAGTGGAGCATCGTGAGGTTGTCCGTGGGCTTGCGATAGAGTGAGGTGCTGAGGTGCCCGTCTTTGATGGAGATTCGTGTGTCCAAGAAAGAAACCGATTCTGAGGAGTAGTCCATGGTGAGCTTGATGGTGGGATGGAACTTGTTGATGTTATCGTGTAGTCTCTTCAGTGATTTTTCGCCGTGGGTCCATAGAAAGAAAATGTCGTCGATGTATCTGGTGTATAGTGTTGGTTGGAGGTCCTGTGCAGTGAAGAAATCCTGCTCGAACTTGTGCATGAAAATGTTGGCGTATTGGGGTGCGAATTTGGTCCCCATGGCTGTTCCGTGTGTTTGGGTAAAGAACTGGTTATCGAAGGTGAAGACATTGTGATCCAGGATGAAGCGGATGAGTTGTAGGATGGCGTCTGGAGATTGGCTGTTGTTGGTGTTGAGTATTGATGCTGTTGCAGTGATGCCGTCATCGTGGGGGATACTGGTGTAGAGTGCCGAGACGTCCATCGTGGTGAGAAGTTCAACTGGTCCGTGGGTGCTGAGTTTTTGTAGGAAGTCTGTAGTGTCGCGACAGAAGCTGGGGGTTCCCTGTACGATGGGTTTCAGGATGTCCTCGACGTATCCAGAGAGGTTCCCACACAGAGTTCCGTTGCCTGATACGATAGGACGTCCGGGTGTGTTGGCTTTGTGTATCTTTGGGAGGCAGGAGAAGTCTCCCACGCGGGGAGTACGTGGGATGAGAGCGCGTAGGATGCTCTGGATCGAAGGTCTTGATCAGTTTGTTGAGCTGGTGGGTGTGTTCTTTGGTCGGATCTGCGGGTAACCGTCTGTAGTGTTCCTGGTTGTCCAGTTGTCGGTATGCTTCTTTGCAATAGTCCGTTCTGTTCTGTATAACAATGGCTCCTCCTTTGATGACGATGTTGCGGTTCAGCCACCGATCTTCGGGTAAGCGTTCTCCAAGGCGGCCTTCGAGACACACGACAATGCAAAATCGTCGAGCAGAAATTGATAGCCAAGTTCCGCACCCATGAGGACGGCCTCAACCGGGATCTTGGGTTCATGTCACGCTACACGTAACCCCACCAGCAAATAAAAGTTATCTGTTTTTAATACAACGGGTCATTCTCTGTCTTTCTCTTCCTTTAGAATGTTTCTCCCTCTCTGTCTGTCTTGTGTTCTGGCCGTTTGTGTATTCGGTGATCCTGTAGGTAACACCTCTGTCTGAACACTTTGATTGCCTTGACAACGGGCAGTTGGAAAGATTATCTGTAATCACTAGGTATTGTTCTCGGACTATAAATGCGAAACGTTCAAGGAGTCCCACGCTCACCTGACGAAGGAGATAATCTCCGAAAGCTTGTGATTTCCAAATAAAATTGTTGGACTATAACCTGGTGTCGTAAGATTCTTTACATTTGTCAACCCCAGTCCATCACCGGCATCTCCACATCATGGCAACATCAGTAAACCAATTTGTTTTTTTTTTACAACAATCCAGCAGATTTCATTGTAATTTTCTCTGGTGCCAAGCAACATAGCAGGTTTATTGAATTCTATTTCACAACTTGCAATGACAGGATTTGAACTCTCCGCCTCTGTTTCTCGTACCATAACCTCTGTCACAACCAGGTCAACATAAAAACACAAGACTGCAGTGCATGCATATTGAGTAACCCTATAGAAATTTCAATGATCAGAATTTTTACCCTACAAGCTCAAAAGATGCTTTTTTTCGACTGCCTTGACGGCCCTTCTTAATTTGGCACCACAAACATTCTGATTAATATATTTTTCAATGTAACCACTTCTTTCATGTTGATCAACAGGAAGTAAATGACAGATGATAGAATAGTTGTAAAATGTCTCGTGGCATCAAATGTTAACACCCAAGGACTGGTACAAACCAAGCATTCTCCCCTACTTCATACTAACAAAGTTATATTGTTTTTGACTAAAATTTTCCACTTTGTTTGCAGTCCATGGTTTGCAGAGAACCGCAACAGAATTTGTACAAAATAGAAGATAATCAATTTCAGCTGGTTTTCCAAAACGTTGAGTATTCAAAGAATAAGAGTTCAGAAGAACTAAATGCTGAATGTAGCTTTACTGGAAAAATTGCCGGATAACTACCAAAATATTAACCAGGTTCATTTTTGCATATGTATATATGCAAAAATCAGACTTCATGAGAGTACGTTGATTGCTCGTTTCAGGTAGATGTCATGGGTCGTGGTGAGGAGATGATTAGAAGGCACCATTAGCAAAAAGAACAAGACAAACATGGAATGGCAAAACTAGTGGTCAAATGGTGAAATTAAGCAATGTAGAGGACATTATTAGTCCCGTTTCCTAGATTGAAGAATACTGCAAACGAAGAGATTTCTGTGCTGCCATGTCTTGTTCGAATTCTGATGCACTATTAAATATTACAAACCAAATCCATTCTTGTGTATACAAGTACACCATTTGAAAGCTACAAAGTATACAATTCAAAAATGATCCTTACTATGTAGACTGTTCTGTTGGACCTGCTTCAATTTATCATTGAGACACTGTTTCTCAGGAATCAGTTGACTGAGCATCTGTTGAAATTCCTACAGGTTGGAAGACAAAAAGTTAGTATGCCTAAATATATCTTATTTTTATCCTATCGAATTATGGTTGGGCATCAACACGAACCGGAATTGGAGGACCTTGTGTTCTAGAGCTGGTATATTAATAACTCAAACTTGCAAATCAACCCAAGACCAACCTGCAACTGTTGCTGTAGATGCGTGATTTCTGAAATTCTTAACTCCCGTGTCTGATTTGTATGCTCAATCTCATGTCTTTGCGTCGAGAGACGAAATCGGATGTCTTGAAGCTTGCCTTCCAACTGATTCTTTTTATCGTTCTAACAGAAGAAAAAAAAAGTCAATACCACAGTATCTATTCAAAAATAACTGATAGCTTTGTTCACATACGAACTCACAAGGGCTTCAAGTTCAAACTCTAAAGTTTTTTTTCTTGCTTTCAAGGCAACAATATCTTCTTGCTCTTTGTTTCGTTGGTTCAAGAGTTCCTGCCGACGATTCCGCTCCCACTCTAGTTGGCGCTGCCTTTCAAGTTCACGTTTTGCTGCCTGTAGTCAAAATAAGAATACGAACATTGCAGATTATGAAATGTGACCCATAACAAACAACCCTGGAATCTTCTCAAACTCAGCACAGTTGGAGATGCAAAGCTTCCACATTTATTCTCCTTTCACAGCATGTTTTGTATGGTCATAAACATCACATCAAGCTACAATTCATGACTCCTGATCTTTGATTTGAAATCAGCAGTATTAAACATTTTACGATAAGGTTTAAGAAAAAACATGGCCATTTTCTTGGCCATAATAAATACGCAACGGCAAATGTAACCAGAATGGGAAATGACCCAAATATCTTTTCTTCTCATCTGTGCCAGTGGCAACTCCGTGTCCCAACTAGCTACTTCAAGTACATTTTTCAAATAGCACCTTAAATCTATCCCAAAGATGACTGTTGGAATTTTCACTGTGGTTTAAGATTTAGTACAAAGTTAGCCCTAAAGGCAGCACTAATGGATACATCGCATCATGGACACTATTTAATGTAACCAAAATACTATACTGATTTGCCCACAAAATGTTTATTCTACACACTAATGAAAATACATATAAAGCCAAAGATATATGTAACACTGGGTTACAATATGGCATTTCGCCAAGTACAGGCTTATGAAGTTAAATGTCTTCAAAATTGAAAAGCCATAAAATAATCTTCATTATTAATGTACAATTCATCATTCAATAAAACCAGTATTGTAAAAGCTAGAGTCCCACTGAAAATAATTTAATTGAAGGATTAACTGTTTCATCTTTTATTTGGAGCAGTTTTTCAAATAGTGAGTGATGAGGATATTAATGAAGCCAAAATAAACGAGATAGCACAAACAATCTAAGTTGTTAAAATAGCAAAATGGTAACAAAACAGGGTTATTGACTAATGTTAAAAAGATAAGGTTAAAAAAAAGATTCTCAGGTAAGCCCTCCCAGAATTATTTCTCTATTGAAGGCCTAAAAAGTTTATTCCACTTCAGTTTTATTTTTAAAAGCAGGAATTATAGGCCACATCAGCTTTAATGAGGTTATAATCCTGCACAGGTACAAAACCATCTAGAAGAGATCATGCAGTTAAACCAAAACTTCCTGGTTCAAACATGTTTTTAGAATCACAGAATGGTTATAGCATGGAAGGAGGCCATTCGGCCCATCAAGTCCACGCCAGCTCTATGCAAGAGCTATCCAGCTAGTCCCACTCCCCGCCCTTTCCTCGCAGCCCTGCAAACTTTTTCCTTTCAAGTACTTATCCAGTTCCCTTTCGAAGGCCATGATTGAATCTGCCTCCACCACCCCCTCGGGCTGTGCGTTCCAGATCATAACCACTCACTGTGTGAATAAGTTATTCCTCATGTCATCTTTGGTTCTTTTGCCAATCACCTTAAATCTATGTCCTCTGGTTCTTGACCCTTCTGCCAATGGGAACTGTTTCTCTCCATCTACACCCTTCATGATTTTGAATACCTATCAAATCTCCTCACAACTGTCCCTGTTCCAAGGAGAACAACCCCAGCTTCTCCAGTCTTTCCAAGTAACTGAAGTCCCTCATCCCTGGAATCATTCTAATAAATCTCTTCTGCATCCTCTAAGGCCTTCACATCCTTCCTATAGTGGGGTGCCCAGAACTGGACACAACATTCCAGTTGTGGCTGAACCAGTGTTTTATAAAGGTTCATCATTCATCATGAAGAGGCAGTTTGAATTAGAAAAAGGAAAAATGGCAACACCGCTCTATTTTAATTTAGTTATAGCCATCTTTTTCCAAGATTTAAGTCAGTATTACATTGTTTAGAATTTGCTATTCAAAGTGATTAGGAGAAGTACATACTTCAAGGCAACCTCGGTAAAAAATTAGGAAGCTGAACATTTTATGGTGAGCTGTTCTGCTCACCTTGCCACCCATAAGGTCCCCTAGTACATATTGTCCACCTAGAGGCCGAATGACTATCCTCTTGAAGTGAGGCTTGGAAGAGAAGGTAAGCAGTGTTTCTTCGAGATCAAGGCTACTCCAACATGACATGGCTGGCGACCTAAAAGCGGAACCAGGCCAACCTATTACAATCATATACCAGAGCCAGGCAGACCCAGGCTCATTAATGGGGCCTGAAAGGGTAGACATAATAGCTGCTTTTCCACCACTTGGCACTGGTTAATTGTACAAGTCAATGGCTTGGGTGGTCCTGACGAGACAAGCAAGAAGCTGGTCAGAGCTCTGTGCTGGTCGGCTGTATTGTTTTAGCTGCTTAAGTATCAGCAGCACTCCTGTGTACATTTGGCTGTCCCCAAACTTCAGTTCATTCTCACCTGCACCCAAGGTCTCTGGACGTGGGCAAGTTGGGTGTTGTCTCTGGTGCAACTGTGCGGATATTCAATATTTAACTAGTTCAGGTATTCCGTATTTGGCAAACAAATACAACTGGTGTGAATTGCTCAGGAGCTTGATTTGGACACGCAAACATGGTGATGTTTTGTACAACTGACCAAAAATAATACGAAGTACAGCCACAGGAGGTAATGGAAGGCAAATTTTATGCACCATTTTGCACCACAAAACACATGGATTGTACCTAAAACCACATAAAGCTCTATTAACATGCTGTATGTTCTACCACTACTGACTCATCAGCTCACATTTTAGTTCATGCTGTGGAATTAAACAATTACTCTAACAGACAGACTGGTGAAATGGGCAAACATGGCAGATGAAATTTAATGGAGAAGTGTGAAGTGATTCATTTTGGTACGAAGAATGAGGGAGGCAATATAAACTAAAATGGTACAATTTTAAAGGGGGTGCAGGAACAGAGAGAGCTGGGGGTATACGTACACAAATTATTAAAGGTGGCAGGACAAGTTGAGAATGCTGTTAAAAAAGCATACAGGATCCTTGGCTTTATAAACCGAGGCATAGAGTACAAAACCAAGGAAGTTATGCTAAACTTTTGTAAATCACTGGTTAGGCTCCAGCTGGATTATTGTGTCCAATTCTCAGAAGGATATCAAGGCCTTAGAGAGGGTGCAGAGATTTACCAGACTGCTACCAGGGATGAGGGACTTCAGTTATGTGGATAGACTAGAGAAGCTGGGGTTGTTCTCCTTAGAACAGAGAAGGTTATGGGGAGAATTAATAGAGGTATACAAAATCATGAAAGGTTCTGATAGTTTCTCCTTATTTACTCTGTTTCCAGTGGAAGAAGGGTCGATAACCAGGGGACAGAGTGAAGGTAACTGGCAAAAGAATCAGAGGCAAGATGAGAAGAATTTTTTTTATGCAGCCAATTGTTATGATCTGAAATGCACTGCCTGAAAGGATGGCAGAAGCAGGTTCAATAATAACTTTCAAAAGGGAATTGTAGAAATACTTTAAGGGGAAAAAATTGCAGGGCTATGGGGAAAGGGCAGGTGAGTGGGACTAATTGGACAACTCTTTCAAAAAGCTGACACAGGCACAATGGGCCGAATGGCATCCTTCTGTGCTGTATCATTCTATGCAATTCTTTGCAAAATACTTCCTTTGTAAGCAATTATAGGCAGATGAAGTTTCAAATTAACAGCATCTTTCAGAAAACAAAGCATTCGCAAAGAATAAGAAAAACAATTCTCCAGCAGACATGTAAACAAGATATTAATTTGGTCACATGTGCAACAAGCCATATTTAAAGGCAGAATTGTGACATTTCTTGTGCTGCAGGTATCCGTAACAAAATCGGCAATTTAAAAAAACATTTTTCACAAAAGCATTACGCTGTTCAAACAAGTATACCTCTCGCCTTTCTATTTCTTTTCTTCTCTCCTCCTCCCTTTGTCGCTCCAGCTCTCGTTGTTTCTCCAGCTGTTTTGCTAGATCCATCTGTCTTTTCCTTTCTTGTTCTTGTCGTTCCCGCTCTTTCCGTTCCTGCTCCGCTCGTTCCAATTGGGCAAGCCGTTCCTGCTCCTTTCGTTGTTGCTCCAAAAGAACTTGCCGTCGCTTTTCAAGCTCAAGGTTTCCCCGTTCAAAATTCTCACGCTTCTTATCCTCAAATGTCACTGCAAACAGGTTGAGTTGAGGAACAGTTTAAGAAAATACAAAAAAAATCTAACTGCACCAGTTAAAAGCACAGTGGTCCCATAATTTCCAGGTCATCTTATTTGGCCCATAAAATTTCAACATTCCTCATATCCCATTTATTGAAAGTCATTCCAAGCCATTCTATTAACTCTTAACAAAACTGAAGATTTGTTAAACATTTTTTTTATATACTCATTGCTTTATAGTGCAGTTCCCAGCATTTTAAAAAGGGAAAAAAAGACTTCCACCAAATTAGCTTCTATTAGTAAAGATCGATAAACACTTAGTGTGGGACTGAGGTAGGAATATCAACCCACAGTATCACCCTCAGCTCTTGAAATTTTAAGCTGCCTCATAACTGGGATATGCATGTCTCACAAGGAGAGGGGGAAGTAAAGTAATCATTCAGCCAATGGCAACGAGGGGACTATTCCAGTCACTAAAATTAAACTATTCTAAAAATCAAGCAAGCCGAGTTTAACTAGGTTTACAACCAGAACATTCAGATTCATCTGAAGCTTCTGCCATTGTTTTTCTGTTCAAGTCCCTAGAGTTAAGATTTGCTGACAAGACCACAATTTTCAGAAGGCATTAAGCTGCATATATGACGCTTTTAAAGATTATGGGTCAGAATTAATAGCAAATTACCCAGTTGGACTGAAAAATGAGCAGGCAATAGAAAGTACGATTTAAATAAATGGGGAAAAACAGTTCTGCCTGGACAAGGAATGATAAATTGAGTTTCACAATGGCTTCTGGATCCTTTGCTGGTCACATTGATAAGTGATGTTGAGGAAGATATTCTGTCGTATCAAATTTGTTGATGATATCTAACTATGAAGCTAGGTGATGAATGGAAAGGAAAATTAAGGCTTTGAAAGAGAAGTAAGCCAATTATGCAGATTGGCTAAGGAATGTTGCATGATTTTCATGTAGATTAAATTTAGGCCAAAGCACATGGATCAGAATACAGCTTAACATATGGGGCGGCTTGTTGCATCCAATAGTTTTTGCCCTTCTGTTTCTAAAAATTCTACGGTCTTACAAAGCATTGAGAACAAAATTATCTGCAAATTACAAGAGTCATAGAAATACACAGAAGTTAAAACACGGAAACAGGTTATTCAGCCCAACCAGACTATGTCGGCTGACAAAAGATCAGTGACTTGAAACGTTAACCCTACTTTCCTCGCTGCACAGATGCTGCCTGTCCTGCTGAGTGCTCCCAGCATTTTCTGTTTTAATTTCAGTTCACGTCAGTAAGCAAATAATCCTAATCAAAGTTACCTGCCCCATTCTCATATCCCTTCATTCCCTTTACCTTTATCCACATGTCCAATCTAATCTTGAATGCCAAAAGAGTTTCAACCTCAAACACCAACTCGAAGTGAATGCCACAGCCGTACAACACTGTGCAAAGTTGTTTCTCTTGCTCTGTTCTAAATAGTTTACATTTAATCTTTTATCTATGGCCCCTCATTGTTGACATCTCAACCATTGGAAAGTCTGCTTCTATTTATCCTGTCCCATCCTTTCAAAATCTTAAACATATTCCACATTGTTCTAATGAAAAAAGCTCCAATTTTTCAAGTCTTCCTTCATATTTGTATTTCCTCGTATCAGGCAGCATCCTAGTGACTGTTCAATATACCTTCTCAAAAGCCTCAATATCCATCCTATAATGTGGAATCCAATACTGCATACAGTACTCTAACCGAGGTCTTATTTAAGTTTATATAGGCTTATACCTTGAAGGAGAAATCGGAAGTGATTTTGTTTTCCACTGTAATTAGGTGGAAAGGAAAGCAAGATGTAAGTCACACTGAAAATAAGGGAACGTGGAGTTGAGATAAAAATCAGATCAGCCATGATCTCATTAAATGGTGGAGCAGGCTCAAGGGGCCGAATGGCCTACTCCTGCTCCTATCCCTTATGGTCTTATGGTCTAAATACTTCCCTGCAGTAATACAACAATTTACCAGGCAATTTCTTTTCAGATTCCTCTTCTTGTGGTTCTTCAGGTACCCTTTGATCAATACTCAATGAGCTTCCAGTAGACATTCCACTACCAGACCTGGCTCTTCTGCAATATTCAAATAGAACTGTTGGACTGTAACATCTAAGTGATTTCAAAGTAATGAATTAAATTCAATTTATTGTATGCAGTCAGCACAAAAATAACACTCCAAAAAAAATTCATCTTTTACTAAAGGTAAACATACCCAGCAATCATTTTTTCTTCAATGAAGCAAAACTATTTTAGACAAACACTTTGATAACTGGGTGAGTGGATTGGATGGCACATTGCACTGGGTTTCCAGCACATTGCATCAGAAAGCTAAGATATAGTCTGGCACTTGCAATCTTGTTTTTTTTCCAATCTCAACCATGCCATGGTGCTGCATCAAGTGATGGTCAGGCACTTCCTCGTAGGGTTGGAGAACTAGAGGGTCAGTTACCTTGTGCTCTCTTTTATGCCTTCAAGTGACCAGCTATTCACTGGCATTGAATGAGGCCAGGTAACAGGTTTATGTCCGATTCTATCAAATTGAATACAGTATGAAGAATTTTTTAAAGCTTTTCTCTGCATGGAATATACATACCCGTAATCATGTTTGTCGGATTAGAATCTGGATTACTTAAAACAGGATATATTGTACGCTTCGCTAAAACAGTCACGTCATTCCACTATTCAATGGAGTCATTCATGAGTGCGCAAATTTTCTTGCATGAAAACTCAACACCAAATGATGTAGTATTCCATGCAATAGCCCAGTTCAGGTGTAAATCTTCCCCACAGCCATTAAGCTAGTCATATAATGTTGCCACAACTTCAAATCAACATACTGCAATTTTTCTTTCCAAGTTAAATATGAATCACAAATGAAATCACATGAAGTGGTTTACAACAGCTAACCTCTAACAGAAAATTTCCTAGCCTTTTTTGGATTTCAAATGAAACACACTAGTTACATTGAGCTACCATGTTACGAGAAGTTCTATCTATTGAGCCACCTATGGACTACTCACCTGAAAGTTGGTGGGATCAATTCTCGAGTCAGTACAGGAGGCAATGGCTGTCCCGACATAGCCATATCAATTAAGTGCATAGCCAGAATGAATTCCTCTGCTGTAAGTTTTCCATCTTGATCTATGTCAGAAAGGTTCCTGTAAAGGATTACAAATAAATATAGAGTTGCTGGAGGTGAAGGAAGAAATTGAGCTGACATAATATATAAACACTTAAGCTTTAACCATGCTTTTGGTGACCCAGTGCATTTTGTTGATGCATATTTTCTTTGAGGTTTTTGTTTTCCCTCTCCCACACTCCTCCTTGATCTCCTTGTACCATCTACCAAGGCTTTTGTCACTCAAGCCAGAGCTAGAATGTGCATAAGCATAGTCCAGAGAAGCTCTTCTCAGATTTCAACACTTCTCACAGCAACACAGCTGAAAAGGGAAGCTCAGTGCATCAGGAAAATTGAGGCTGCTACTCCACTTTCTGCCATTTCATAGTACAATTGGTGCTCCACTGGCCCAATGTCTTTAATGCAAAAATCATGGATTCATAGAATCGTTACAGCACATGAGGCGGCCATTCGGCCCATTGAGCCTGTGCCGGCTCTTTGTAAGAGCAGTCCAGTTAGTCCCATTCCCCCGCTCTTTCCCTATAGCCCAGCAATTTTTTTCTCTTCAAATATTTATCCAATTCCTTTTTGAAAGCCACGATTGAATTTGCTGTGTAAAAAAGTTTTTCCTCACGTCGCCTTTGGTTCTTTTGCCAATCACCTTAAATCTGTGTCCTCCTCTGGTTCTCGACCATTCCACAATGGGAACAGTTTTGCTTCATTTACTTGATCTGAACCCTTCATCATTTTGAACAGTTCTATCAAATCTCCTCTCAACCTTATCTGCTCTGAGAACAACCCCAGCTTCTCCAATCTATTCACATAACTGAAGTCCCTCATCCCTGGAACCATTCCAGTAAATCTTTTCTGCATCCTCCAAGTCCTTCATGTGCGGTGCCCAGAATTGGGACAATACTCCAGTTATGGCCAAACCAGTGTTTTATATAGGTTCAACATAACTTCCTTGCTTTTGTACTCTATGCCTCTATTTATAAAGCCCATAGGCTTTTTTAAACTGCTTTCTTAACCTGTCCTGCCACCTTCAAAGATTTGTGCACACATACCCACAGGTCTCAGCTCCTGCACCCACTTTAGAATTGTACCATTTAGTTTATATTGCCTCTCCTTGTTCTTCCTGCCAAAATGTATCACTTCACACTTCTCTGCATTAAATTTCATCTGCCATGTGCCCGCCCATTCCACCAGCCTGTCTATGTCCTCTTGGAGTCTATTACTGTCCTCCTCATTGTTTACTACACTTCCAAGTTTTGTATCATCTTCAAATTATGAAATTGTGCCTTGTACACCCAAGTCCAAGTTATTAATGAATATCAAAAAAAGCAGTGGTCCCAGTATCGACCCCTGGGAACACAACTGTATACCTTCCTCCAGTCCGAAAATGACCGTTCACCAGTACTCTGTTTTCTGCCACTTAGTCAATTTCATATCCACGCTGCCACTGCCCCTTTTATTCCATGGGCTTCAATTTTGCTGACAAGCTCATTATGTGGCACTTCAAACGCCTTTTGAAAGTCCATATACAAAATATCAACTGCATTGCCCTCATCAACCCCCTCTGCTACCTCATCAAAAAACTCAATCAAGTTAGTTAAACATGATCTGCCTTGAACAAATCCACGCTGGCTTTCCTTGTTACTCCACACTTCTCCAAGTGACTATTAATTTCATCCCAGATTATCGTTTCTAAAAGCTTCCCTAAAACTAAGGTTAAACTGACTGGCCCATAGTTGCCGGGTTTATCATTACACCCTTTTTTGAAGGGTGTAACACTTGCAATTCTCCAGTCTTCTGGCACCACCCCCGTATCTAAGGATGTTTGGAAGATTATGGCCAGCTCCTCTGCAATTTCCACCCTTACTTCCCTCAGCAACCAATGATGCATCGCATCCGGACCGGGTGACTTATCTACTTTAAGCATAGCCAGTACTACTTCTCAATTTTCACCCCATCCAGTATCTCAACTACCTCCCTTTTTACTGTGACTTTGGCAGCATCTTCTTCCTTGGTAAAGACAGATGCAAAGTATTCATTTAGTACCTCAGCCATGCGCTCTGCCTCCTTGCATAGATCTCTATTGGTCCCTAATCAGCCCCACCCCTTCTATTACTATTATTATCTGTTTACTATTTATGTGCCTATAGATGACCTTTTATGTTAGTCCCCAGTCTATTCTCATACTCTCTCTTTGCCCCTCTTATTTCCTTTTTCACTTCTCCTCTGTACTTTCTATATTCCGCCTGGTTCTCACTTGTATTATCAGCCTGACATCTATCATCTACCCCATTTTTCTGCTTCATCGTACTGTCTAACTCTTCAGTCATCCAGGGAGCTCTGGATTTGGTTGCCTTACCTTTTCCCCCTCATGGAAATGTACCTAGACTGTACCCGAACCATCTCCTCTTTAAAGGCCGCCCATTGTTCAATTACAGTTTTGCCTGCCAATCTTTGATTCCAATTTACCTGGGCCAGATCTGTTCTCAACCCACTGAAATTGGCCCTCCTCCAATTAAGTATTTTCACTCTAGATTGCTCCTTGTCCTTTTCCATAGCTAATCTAAACCTTATGATACTACAATCATTGTTCCCTAAACATTCCACCACTAACATTTGCTCCACTTGTCCCACCTCATTCCTCAGAACCAGATCCAGCAATGCCTCCTTCCTCGTTGGGCCTGAAACAGTGATTAAGTTGTCCTGAACACACTTCAGGAATTCCTCCCTCTCTTTGCCCTTCACACTATTACAATCCCAGTCTATATTAGGATAGTTGAAGTCCCCCTTTATTATTCTGTAGTTCTTGCATCTCTCTAATTTCCCTGCAAATTTCCTCCTCCATATCCTTCCTGGCCCATAGAACACACCTAGTGGAATGGCACCTCGATTGTTTCATAACTCTAACCAAATAGACTCTTTGATCCCTCAAGGACATCCTCTCCAGCATTGTAATATTCTCCTTAATCAATAATGCCACCCCACCTCCTTTTTTCCTCCCCTATCTTTCCTGAACACCTTGTATCCAGGAATATTTAGTACCCAATCCTGCCCTTTTTTGAGCCAAGTCTCCATTATTACCACTACATCATATTCCCATGTGGCTATTTGCACCTTCAGCTCACCAATCTTGTTTACCACACTGCGTGCATTTACATACATGCACTCTAAACCTATCTTGGACCTTCTCGTATTCTCTTAGTCAGATCTCACCTGACAGCACTAGAGTAAGAAATAGTAGAGTATCTGTCTCTCCCAATCCTTTGTGCACCTATTTCTCCTTTCCAATGCTACATCCTGGTGCTCATCCCCCTGCCAAAATTAGTTTAACCCCCCCACTCCCACCCAACAGCACTAGTGAACCTTCCTACAAGTACATTGATCCCAACTCTGGTGAGGTGCAACCTGTGTCTTGAACAGGTCCCTCCTGCCCCAGAACTGGTCCCAGTGCCCAAAGAATCTGCAGCCCTCCCTCTTGCACCATGTCTCTGGCCACACATTAACCGGCCTTATCTTCCTATTTCTGTATTCACTGGCGCATGGCACTAGGAGTAATCCAGAGATTACTACCTTTGAGGTCCTGCTTTTTAACTTCCTCCCTGGCTCCTGAAACTCTAGCCGCAAGGCCTCATCCCTTTTCTTTCTTATGTCGTTGGTACCCACATGGACCACGACTTCTAGCTGTTCCCCTTCCCCCCAGAGAATGTTCTGCACCCTCTTCGTAATGTCCTTTACCCCGTAACCAGGGAGGCAACACATCATGCAGGACTCACGTCGATGGTCACAGAAATACCTGTCTGTCCCCGACTGTCAAATCCCCTATGACTACTGCATTTCTACACTTCATTATGCCCCCGTGCAGTGCTTTGTCCCACGATGCGATGCTCAGGACTGCACTCCGAGGCGTTGTCACGCTCACTGATATTCAATGGAGTTTGAGAGTGGTACACTCCCAGAAGATTCCTGCACAGCCTGCCTCTTCCTACCCTTTCCGATGGCCACCCAATTGCTAACCTGAACCCTCTGTGGCTGAGGGGTGACCACCTTCTGGAACGTACGATCCAGGAAACCTTCAACCTCCTTTACGCTCTGCAGTAACTCCAGCTGCACCTCAAGCTCAAACCCTGAGCCTGAGCTCGAGCAACTGGAGGCATTTCCTGCACGTGGCCCTCCAAGACACATGAAGCATCCTGAAATTCCCACATGACGCAGGAATTGCAGGCAATGAGTCTCAGCTGCTCTTCCATTATATTTAGAAACTTTTTTTCTAAAATCCCTTTAGATACTTCATTAACAACTTACTTACTGTTTACTTACCCCGATTAACCTACCCTTTTATTCCAGGTCTCTCAGAACTCTATCACTCAGATCATCACTAACATCAAGTTCTTAGTGCTATAAAGTGATAAAACACTCTCATTCACTCTGCATAATTAACTTTCTTGTGTCAGTCTAAACGCAGCATTCTAACATACTTGGATTTGTCTGTGCTAATCATGGATTACCAGTCATGCAGTTAGCAGCAACCAATCAGATCTGAGATTCATTTTCCACAACTAACACAAAAGACAGTCATTATACAGTTATAGCAACACACAATTCAAACATAGTGACACAAGGTGCGGCGTACAATTCCCTTCACTCCACCCTAACATGCCTCAACTCTACCTGAAGAACACCTCCAACTGCACCATGCCAGCAATTATGTGGCACCTGAGTAAGGGTGCTCAATTATAGCCAGCTTTGTGCTGAAAGCCCATGAATATGAATAAGAATAAATGCATTGAGACTACCCAAACACATTTCACAAAGAAGCCTTACTGCCAAAAAGGAGCCTTTCATCCCATCATTCTGGGCTGGATTTGAATCCAGGTCCCACAAGTGAAAGACCAGTGTCTAACCCACTGTACCAGCTTTATTTTTAAAAAAATGAGCAATGCCACAGATGATCAATAAAATGGTTTAATGAAGGTTGAAGTGTGTCAATGATCCAACACTCAAGCACAGAGGGGTAGGATATCAACTTGTGCCTTGGAAACCTCATATAGCTAAGTTCCAAATCTTGGTTGTTCTTCCTAGAGGAAGGCTTTGAGTGGAAGCTGGGTACTTCTACAAAAGGGAAAAAAGCCCTAATCACCCTGCTCATCTTCCTAGCAACTGAGGACAGTGACAGAAGTCTACAAGCAGGCAAGCTGTTCACTTTCTGCTTAACAGCAGATGTGTATGTGTACATGGAGAAGAAAGAGAGAGTGTATTTTTTGAAATAATCATCTGTCCCACATTTTAGTCACAGAATCAAATAGCTAAAGCTTCACAAATCATTCCCAATTGCATGTCTTTACAAAAAGAGATTGTTCAAACCCTGTCAGATTTTAGGAAATGATTTGTTTGGAAATGTTAGAAAAATACTTACCATATAGATGCTAATTGAGCCTGTGGTAAACTTGATTGCATTAAGATAGTTCTTGCCTGTGGGCCTGTAAAATGAAAATTTCTCCATTCATTATTATTTTCCACATTGTAGTGTTTTGCATCCTTATGTGCATTCCTGTAATTTGCTGAATTCCTGCTTGGAATACAGATACAGGCAATGAAATTCCATGATTACCAGCGTCCGTGAAAAACAGCTAAAATTCACTGAAAGACCTAGAGAAAATAAATATGGTTGCATATTTTCTCAAGAGAAAAAAATCACTGAACCTTGGCTGCTTCTCACGATCTGGGAGTGAACAGATGGGACAGGAAGAGAGAGAGGGAAGGAATTGGAATACGATAGTCAAGTCTCAATAAACAACTGTTATTTTCCATTTCTTATAAAGAGATAGAAAAATATTTTGCAAGTATCTGTGGTAAATTATACTGTACAGAGGAAAACAGCAAAGTTAGTTTTTATCACTCTGCACAGCATGTAATCAAATGTTTGCACATGCTATTGAATTCAATCGAGAGAATTAGACAGAATGAAATACAGACCCACTTGCTGAGCTCCTTACCTGTTAAATGTCCACTCATCGTTTTATCGTGACTGTTGAAGAGCTGCCTGTATTTCAACCTAGATGACTGTGGAACAGCCCATTCCACTGCGGCAGCCATGGGTGGCACACTAAAACATACCGAAATAAAACAGCCAATCGTTTATAAAACAATCATTCTGTGAATTCCATCTTCCCTCAAAGCATTTCCTTAAAAGTAATATACCTCAACTGAAATTTCCTACATTACAATAGTGACTACACTTCAAAACAAAAAGTATTTAATTGGCTGTAAAGCACTATGGGGATATCCTGAGGTCAGGAAAGGCACTATATAAATGTGAGTTTGTTCTTTGAAAACACTTAAGCATATATGTTTAATTATATATTTTTCATCACCTGCACAAAAAGTCCTATCCAAAAGCATTAAATTGCACACACTTAAGAAAAGCTTTGAAAATAAAACTTCCCATGTCAAAATTCATGAAAATTTTCTCCTGCATTGCAAGTGCAATGCCACATGTTCTCTGCACTAGTCACTTTTGGAAAGCGATCCTGTATGTGTTATCTGGGCACTTCAAGAGATGCAATGTCCTATAAGTTAGTTCTGCTAATCTAACCTTACCCTACCAGGAAGAAAAAAGTCAAAAATGCTCAGCAGCACCAAATCCAGAAAACTACATCACTCTTGAGTGGTTTCATTTTAGGTGTACAGGCATAGCAATATGCTCTTGTATACTGTGCCACAGAGCAATAGATACAGGTCCATCTATCCCAGCCACCACACAGCAAATTCATCATCTCAGACATGCCATTACACAACAATTGGAGGCCAGGTGCTTACCAGCTGCAGAGGTGGGATAGCAGGGGAAGATTAAAAGGGAGTTATTCTGGCAGCCTACTTAATTGACGAGGTCTGGAAACAGCACATTAACAACTGGAATAAAATATATAAAAAGACAGACAAAACAGCAACCAAGAATGAGGCTAGAAATTACTGCTGGCAATATTAGTGGATGAATGCCTAATTCATTCATATGACATATATGTGTCTATTTTAACTGAAGCGCAAACCCTTTTTAAATAAATGGAATGCCATATAAACACGTTAAACATTGATCTGCCAACAGTAATTTCTAGCCAATAAACTTGAAATTTAGAGCTGGATTTAAATTCACCACTTTTTTTTTAAAGTATTTAATACAGACAACACAGCTGCTTATTTTAAAAGGTATTTTAGATGTTTCCAATACTTAGGCATTACAAATAATTTGCAAGCCAGTTTTCTGTGTTGTGTCATGCAACGTGAAGCAGTATTTTTCTATTTGCGATGAATAGTTTCACAAGGAGAAGCAAGGCAATGATTGTTTTCTTCTTCATTCCTGAAGGCCTTTACGTCTTGTGGGGTTCAGTTCAATAAGCAAAAGGTGCCCTGCAATGCCACACCAACGGAGCCACTCGCAAGTCTTGATGGTAAAGGTCAATAATCTACGTAATTTGTGGCGCCAGATGCGGTGGAGGAGAAAAATCACATGAGCCCAAGCCTTTCCTCAGCCAACCTTCACAAACATACTTCCATTAAGTATCCCCAGATAGCACTGAGGAGTAGGAGCCGTAGGCAATTTTCCTCTCCCTAACCCAGTGGTGCTAACTCCAATTCTGGAACCCTACCACCATCCCCCTCCCCCCCACCACCAACGGTGACTCACGCAGATTTTCTTCTTGTTCTTTGTTGGCACACAAAGCCTCCACTGAATCCCTCCATTTGGTGGTCTGGCAAGGTTGGGAATTGAATGTGCGAGGGATGATGTGTGTGAAATCCTGGTCATTACATAGTTATATAGCAGCTTTTAAAACTTCATGGTACTTTGTGTGTGAAATAAACTTAAACCACAAGCTATTCCAGAGTTAACATTGTGTACTGTTACTTGTCCTGGGGGTTTGTGAATAGGTTGGTGATTGAACATTTAGCCAGAAGCTTCTTGGTTTTGATACAATTATCAGTAGTCATCTTGATGTATAACCTAATAGCTAAGCAAGAGCACATAACTTCCTAGCAACATGAATTATAAAAAGCTTGCCCTTCAACTTGAAACCTGGGTTGTAAAGTTAGTTCTACCACAGATATACTTCTTTATTATGTCCAATCATGACAAAATGATTGACCATCGTTGGCAACAGCATTACATCAGTCGATGAAAAGCAATACTGTGCCCATTTTTCATTTGCTTATTCATCCTCCCCTATGCAGAACCCAGTAAGTTTGCAGAAGAGCTACTTCACATCCACGAGAACAAGTAGGCAATCAAGAATGTCTATTGTGTTTCAAACAGCAACATCTGGTCTTAAAATAAGAAAATCTTATCCACTGAACAAGTCAAAATTGTTCAGGTTGCTTATACCAATTGCAATTGGACAAAAAAAATGCACACTTTAAATTAAAATTCTCTCCAATAAATATGATCAATTCTATGGATGCCTACTTTTATCATGAAATTTCCTCCGACTGAAACTATGTAATGCATCAAGCTCCAAATGCTGTACATGATTGCCTAGCATTTATTCACTTCAGAATTCAGTCTTTCCTGGTCAGTGTAAGAATCACATAAGCACAAAGACGTGCAATGCATTAGGACATATAATATTAAGGTTTCAGTCATTATCCCTCAGCACAGTGTTCAATTATTTTGTTTTTTGTAAATTCTCTAGAAGATGATATCCTTTCTCTTTCTTCACGTTTTGTTTCAAACCATGTAATGTGATCTTGCAGCACTGCAATGTCATAGCACAGCCCGTTGTCAGTGCCATGCAGAAACACTGCACAGAATAAGACAAGCATACTAGTGCCCCTATCAGAAGAAGCAATGAGTCATGCATTTGTGAATGTTGACCAACCAGCCTGAAAAATATATTCTGAAACAGCTTCCCAAATTCTATTCATGTATAATATTGCAAATTAAAATCTGACTTTAAATTGTATCTATATTTGTGAACTGTGGTAGCAAAAGCTTTAAGCTTGGTGTAGGGAAAGATCTATATAGATCACCAAAATTAGCCCTGAAAACAAAAATTATTTAGGAAACAAATTGGAGAGGCTGAGACATGAGCATTTTCTCTGGTCTTTATACTTAAGCTCAATCTAGAATGATTTCATTATTTGAGCTATGCTGCTATGACTTCAGTTAATAAAGCAATTTTTGTCTCAATTCTGTGGTACTGAACCTAAAGCAAATTACATCAGTATAAATGAAACTTAAACTTAGTTGAATAACTCACTTTACGTTGCCCATGTCAAACGACTGTGCCTTTTGCAGTTTTGTTGCATTTGCTTGACTGACTGATGCAGAGCGACTGAAGGAAGAACTCTTTGGCAATGTGGCTCCTATTTGAAATATAAATAAAACTTTCAAAATTCTCATTCTCATTTTCTCACCCACCCTATCTTAATTATCTTTTCCTGTCTTGCATCCTAATTTTCTTAAATGCAACTTATCGTATTCTCCCCACACTGCCTATTCCTTGCTGCCCCCCACCCCCTTTACCACCTGCTTCTCTGCTTTCAGAAACAAAGTTCTTTTCTTCAACCGGACTTTTGGTTCTCCACCCCAACCCTCTATTTTTCCCTCTCCCCGCCCCTGCTTAGCATCCATTGTTATGCCCTTAATGTGGGGACTACCAAACAGCAAATTTATCTCCAATTCTGAGCAAGAAGATATTCATTAGATGAAAAATGAAAGAAAATGGAAGTGACCTAGAGTTACAAATGGGAATGCATAACGATTGGTTGAAGGTTAAGCATCAGCGAGTATGGTCAGAGGAGTTATTGCTGGGGGCGCAGGGTGGGTGGAAGGAGGTGCTGAGTGGAGTGCTCCAGGATTCCTGCAGTTTCTGATATACATTAAAAACTCTGAATCAGAAGCTGAACATAAACTTGTCAAAATTGAGGAGAAAAACCTAGGAAGGGCGATTGAATTTGAGGATGCAACTCAAACTCAAAACAAGTTGCACAAAATAATTAAATGAGTGGGTGTAAAGTACTGCAAATAGGAAGAAGGAAAATGGGTACAATGCAAGCATTCCATGAATGGCATTGAAATAGCTACGGGTGAAGTTGAAAATGTTTTAGATTCAGCATTAAACATGTCCAATTACTGCAAATTAGGAATCAATAAAGCAAACAGAATGATGAACATATAACCAAAACAGTACAAAATAAGTTGATGGAAATCATGCTCAAACTGTATGTTTTCGGCAGACCACACTTCGAGTAGTGTTCAGTTCTCGTCATCAAGATACAAAGGAAACATTTAAGCCCTGGAGGTGGTTTACACAAGACCCATCAAACTGATCCCCAAAAGCATCGAAGGAATGAGTTGTGAAGGAAGACTGGAGAAACCGAGATGTTCGTCTAGAGCTATACATAATAGTAAACAGCACAGAAAAGGCAGATCATGAACACTACTGAACCAGACAAGGGGACACAAGATCAAATTATTATGTGCAAATTTAGGACTGTTGTCAGGAACTTATTCACACAAAAGAGTGACCACCTGGGCCAGGCAAAGAGGACAAATGCCCTGGATCAGAAGAACCAGTTAGATGCCATGATGGGAAGGGATGGGCAGGAAACTGTAGGGTCTTTTTGGATGGATAAATTAAGATGGGCCAAATGACCTACCTTAAATCGATCTTGTAACCACCACTGGGTGATTAATAAAAGAGCTTAATAGTAAAGTGTATGAAGTGCACTATTGATAATTACTTTGCATTTGGGGTACCTTGAGACATTCTGGTCATCTAATCATTGCTCAAGAATGTGCAGATACAAGAAAAAAGGCTGATGCCAGTGTCAAAGAATTTAATTTCTGGGGGGAAGTTAAGGAAGTTGGACTTTTCTACTTGGGAAACGAAGAGACAATGATATCTAACTGATGTTTTCAAGATAATGGAAGGAAATTGTTCAAGTTAATCTAAGCAACTTGCTCAATCTTGTGAAGAGGTCCAAAAATAGGGACAGGTTAAAGTTAAGACGTTAAATAGGAAGGTAAGTCAGACAGGACTTTTTCACTCAAAGGGCAATAGAGCTGTGCAGTAACTTACCAAGGAAGTCCATTGAAGCGGACTGTATAAACTGGTTCAAGAGACAATTGGATGCATTTCTGGAGAGAAAAGGGATTGAGGGATAGAATGAGAAGGTAGCTGGAGCTGATCCATGAAAAAGGGTCAGGCTTCTTTCGCCCAATAGCTTTTTCCTGCTTTTGAAAGTTCTTGCTGTCTAATGTTCCAATACATAAAACTACAGTCAAGAGTAATGCAGTCTTTCGTACTTCAATTACCTGTACTTCATTTACAGAATTACACTCACCTGGATGAGCAAAGGCAGGTAGAGGCTGGATCACAGCATGTGCTCCATTGGCTAGCACAGGAACTCCTGCCGTAGGAACAGAAGACACCAATGGTGGCGACATTCCCACCACTGGCATAGGTGCCATTGACAAAGGTGCTACCGCGCCCATGGAGGGCATAGCTGGAACATTACCAATGCCTTGATGTGGGGGAAAAAAATAAGGTATTGCTACTTTAGTATATTTTATAATGGTTAAAAAACATGGAGTTTTTAAAGACTGAAGATATTTGCAGAAAGTTGGAATCTTATGTTAAATGATCAGTATAAATGAAAACTAAAAAATGATTTGTAGAATATGACACTAACCAAATCCTGCTGTTGGAATGGTTACTGGTATTTGTTTCATGATGGGAGGCAGTGCAGAGGGAAGCTGATGGCCCTGCAGTTTTAGCTTGATCAGTTTCATGGCTATAGAAAATTCCACCTGATCCATCTTTCCATCATTATTCAAGTCAGCCAGAGCCCTTCAAAAAGAAACAAAAAATTAAAAACTGAACAAATTTCCCAGCCAGTGCTGGCAAACTTACTGACTATTTATATAGCACTTAACACAATATTTCTTGTGGTTCTATGGTCTTGTGGTTATATTTCTTGTGGTCAAAAAATTTCCATAAGCTCACAGAAAGGCTGCTGGATACAACTTTGTGCAGGTGCATCATAAGAGCTAGAAAAATTGACAGAGCACCTTAACAGTACTTAAGTTACACTTCCTGTTCATCAACCACAAAGTACCATAGATTGGAGTTGTATGAAACAACCATGACCTTTACTTCTCACAACTGGAAGGGCTGTGTGGTGGGCCACTAATACACACAGGACAAAAATTAGGTCCAAAAACAAGAGATCAGATGAAAAACCCACTTCATTCTCAAGAATTGGATTAATTTTATATTGACAAAGTGTCAGTAAATAATTTACAACCAATTAAAAAGTTCATGTGACCAGGGAAATCCATAGGTTGGATCCCCCACCCGTGCTATTAGCTGATCTCACCCAGGGTGGCAGTAAAAGCACTAGAAATGTTATCTGCTGTCCAGAGTGAATAAAGTGAAAAATAATCATGGTTCCTGCTTCCAATAATCCTTTTGTAGGTGAATCTACATGGACATTAGGCAACAATAGTATGGGCCTTAGCTGCCCCACTTGAATGATGCGCATTGTTGAAGTGTACACTTCAATAATGGACCTGGGCATCCTTAAGGTACCAGAGGATGCTTAACATCCAATGGCATCAAACTCCAGCAAGTATTCAACACTGTCGAGAGATGAATGGAAAGGAGAAATGTGAGAAAAAAACCCAACAGGAATATTCTAACAACATAGCAACCATTCAGCCTAAAATGTAAATGTGCTGGACAAAGTGACTTTATTGATTGCCACCTGCCCTACAGAAGAGGGTTGCTGGATTTTAGTTCATTGGATGTACAACTGACACATTCATTGGAGAAACTGATCAAAAAAGTTAGCAACGATCCAAAC
This sequence comes from Heptranchias perlo, assembly GCF_035084215.1. Lineage (NCBI taxonomy): Eukaryota > Metazoa > Chordata > Chondrichthyes > Hexanchiformes > Hexanchidae > Heptranchias > Heptranchias perlo. The sequence continues at coordinate 64,086,148 of NC_090335.1, forward strand.
AGCAGGATAATTTCTAATGCAAAGTGCACAACTCTTATTTGGTGAATTGATCTTGGTATTGACTAATTATCAGAGAACAGCCTACATACCAATTTAACAACTGTGTATTTTAACTGTGCAACACTGGAATGATTAGTCATGCCCACGCTTCACGAGTATTCCATCATCATGGATACAGAACACCGGAGACATGACCCAAAGCCAGTATATCGAGGAGCAATTCGAATCATATACTTACCTATAAAGGATCATCTCATCTTCAAGATAGCTCCAAGATTAAGGGGAGAAATGGCCTCCTAAATAAGATTGCAGGCTCAACTTGGGGAGCTGATGTGCAATTATTTCACAGTTCAGCACTAACTCTCTGCTACACAGTTAGAGAATATTGTGTTCCTGCATCGTTAAACTTTTCACAAAGCTAGTTGATGTACAATTAAATCAAACAATGAGAATACCAACAGGGATAAGGAGACTAACACACAGAATGGCTACCAGTCCTATCAAATATATGGCCTAACATCAGATATCATATTGCAGCAATGGACCTCCTTGAGAAAATCCAGGAGATGCCACAACTGCCACTTTTCAAACTATGGGAGGAACCTTGCCACCGACTCATTGCCAGATGACCAATCTGGACTGTGCAATCAACCATCTCCATTGTGAACGCTGCCACATTATGGTGTACACAATGGGAACAAACTGCTCACTCCGTAAGAAACTCATTCCTCATCACCCAGCCTGCTGTGACTCCCTGGCTGCGAGCTGCCATGCAATCTCTGGTGCAAGCTTAATCGTTTTAGATGTGGGGCGATGAGGTGTGCGGCAAATGACCGTACCAGGGGACTCAGGAACAGCCCTCTGTGTAACTACTTGTGCAGTTGAGAATGCTGCAAATCTACTGAATGGCTGCTCATTTCAAGATGATCTACCAAGAGGACTTTCCAGACTCCACAATGCTAACCTGGAGGCAGCTAAATGGCTAAAGCATGCATGATGCCTACCTAATCCCCTTGACACTTGATACTTTTAACTTGTAGTTTATCTCCCTACTTTATAGTTTGTACTTCGAATTTTTTCCAACCTTTATGGTACCACTTGTGCATTCGCAAATAGTAAGAAACCATCACCTTTTGTAGATATGGCTTTCCTCCTTCCTTAATTTTTCTTCTGTCTCTACTTAACAGAAATATCTGTCACCTTCCTGAGGAAGTCACACTAGGATGTATAAATGAACTTCATGCCATGCTTCTCAGGTGATTCTCCTCTGCCATGTTTACAGCACTGTTCTGTCCCATATCTTCAGCAACTGACTACATTAGGCAGCCAAGTCAACAACTGCACAGCACAAGTTGTAAGCCATATGCGTATATACGATCTAGATCTAATATGGCACAAGTAAAACAAGCTGCAGAGCCTCGTTCCCCTAACTGCTGATGAAAGGGAAAATTTAACACCTACTGAGTCCGACTGCTGGCTGACACAATCTAACTGCACAACCCTTGGGGTAGTAAGTTGGTGATTTACGTTTAGGGGATGGTTCGAATCACTGAAAACCCAGACGCCCTCTTTACTGGTTTACAACTCAATATAGATCACTTAGCTGGTGCATTGTTCCTAAATCCTCAATGTTTTTGCAAAACCAAAAAAAAATTCAAGTCTCTGCACCTCAGAACACTGATCAGGGCATCCTTTTAGTGAGGCTCGCCTTCCAGCAAAATCAGATTGCTTCATGCCTTTTGTAGAGTCTGGAGGAAGCTTCACACCTCTGTAGCGTCAGAAGGTGTTGAACTATCAATTGTTGAGGATCAACGTAGTTCAAAACAAACTGTCCGGAAACCAACATGAAATAGAAGCTGACAGTTATTCAGCTCCAGCAAACCATGGTAAGTCCCACTGACTGAAAAAAACAAACATTAACCAAAATAAAATTCTATTAAAAATGTGGAGAAATAAATACTCAAACTTAATCTACCCTGGAGGGTAAAGTACTATTACTAGCCAATTACCAAATGACATACTTTCTGGTAAACCTAGACAGTCAACATCACTGCTGCTAACAAAATGAGGAAGACTGAGGATTATGGCTCCATAGGTCAATTTCAGCCTTGGCTCAGTGGTAGCACTCTCACCTCGGAGTCAGAAAGTCGTGGGTTGAAGTCCTACTGCAGACACTGGAGCACATAGTCCAGGCTGACACTTCACACGACTGAAGGTGCAGTCTTTTGGATGAGGCGTCTGCCTTCTCAGGGGACGTAAAATATCCCATAGCACTATTCGAAGAGCAGGGGAATTCTCCCACTGTTCTGGCCAATATTTATCCCTCAACCAATATCATTTAAACAGATTATCTAGTTATTATCTCATTGCTGTTTGTGGGACCTTGTGTGCTGCTGCATTATTTCCCTACATTACAATCGTGACAACACTTCAAAAGTACTTCATTGGCTATAAAACGCTTTGAGATGTCTTGAGGTCATGGAAGGCACTATATAAATGCAAGTTCTTTCTTTCATATAAAACCAAGCAGAGGGACCGTCAGCTGGGAAGCATAGCACAAAATTCCTAAACAGCCAATTCTCCAAGTGATTTTCCTTCCTTCCCCCCCACCCCAATGAAGACAACCGATTCTCCACATCGAAAAGGGACTTTGTTAAATGAGGAAATGGGTAATGGAACCTCTGACCTCAATTTTAAATACTATTGCTAGTTAGTGGAAATTGTACACCCTGATATGGCATTAATTACTAAGGGCTAATAATAGTCATACCTTTTACTAGCTGCATTCTAAATATACAAAGCAGTCCTATTAATACCAAATCAATATGCTATTTTAAAGTACATTTAGTCAGTACAAAGTGGTAGAATGCATCATTTCCCCAGAGGGAAGGAAGTGTTAATCCACACAGTTCTTGTGTATCTCCCAGTGGTTAGCTGAACAGCAGCAATGGTAGACATCTGGAGATACAATGCCTGTGCGGGGAATATGACAGAGGAATGCAACAAAAAAATAGGGTGGAGAAAACACAAAATCAATTTGGGTGCAAGTCTCTTAGGGAAAAAAAAAGTGCATCTTTTAAGCAACAAAGAATATACCAAATGCTCCAAGTAAAGGTATGATAGAAAATACAACATACCAACTTGTCAGCTGAAAAGCAACTTTTATACTAAATGCAAGAATACCAGTGTTTTGCCTCTATCTTTAGTCACTGATTTGTCTGCTTTTCCAAAGCTGATCTTTCACAGCATATTACAGCTTCTCCTTTCTCCATACCAAAACAGAGGGCCATTTTATACAGACCTTTCTTTTGAATAGATTTTTTAAGCAAACAAAAAGTTTATATATGCATTACACACAAGCACAAACTTTTGAGCTTACCATATTTGTGCAAGTACAGGTGGAGGTAATCCAGACTGAAGAAAGAAATTTCGGGCCTGATCACCTGAATTTAAAAAAAAGACACTCAATGTTTACGAAATATATACAATTTAAACAGAAATATTTTACATGTACACACTTGGCAATAATAAATCAGTAAGAACTATAAATATAAACTTCCCCATATGTCAAGCAGCTGGTAAATATGTTCTTACTAAGGCCTCAATTGTATATCGTATAACTTCACTTTGCAACTACCTAGTGATCTTATCGACAACGTGCCATCACAAATTGCTTGCATTGATGCGCAACAAGTTTTCAAAAACCAAAAGAAGTACATAGGTATCAAAATGTAAAAAATTTTAAAAATCATTTCAAAAGATGCTGCAACTGGTATTACAAAATGTTTATGGCATTTATAATTAAGAGTTCTGCACCAATAAGTGTTTTTAATATGAAGACCAGTTGATTTGCTGAAACATTACCAAGAAAGTTTGCGTCTCTTCCTGTAATTGCATGTCTCCTCATCTTACTTAGAATGTACAGCACAGAAGCAGGCCTTTCAGCCAAACAGGTCCATGCCAGTGTTTATGCCTCCTCCCTCCTCATCAGCATATCCTTCGATTCCTTTCTCCCTCATGTGTTTATCTAGCTTCCCCTTAAATGCATCTATGTTCGTCAGCTCAACTATTCCTCAGAGATTTCTACATTCTAACCACTCTTTGGGTAAGTTTTTCCTAACTTCCTTATTGGATTTATTAATGACCATCTTATATTTATGGCCCCTAGTTCTGGTCTCCCCCACAAGGGGAAATATCATCTCTATAACTACCCTATTAAACACTTCCATAATCTTAAAGACCTCTATCAGGTCACCCCTTTCTAGAGAAAAGAATCCAAGCCTGTTCAATCTTTCCTGATAGGCATAACATCTCATTTCTGGTATCATCCTAGTAAATTTTTTTGCACCTTCTCCAATGCCTCTATCCTTTTTACAACATGGAGACCGGAACTGTGCACAGTACTCCAAGTGTGGTCTAACCAAGGTTCTATACAAGTTTAACATAACTCCTCTGCATTTCAATTCTATCCCTCCAGAAATTTCTCTTACTCTGAAATCTCTCAATTTCCCTGTCTGCTTTCCCCTCATTTTGCTTCTCAAGCATGCTCACATGGCCTCTTGACTTTTTCCTTCTCTATGCATGTCTTGAATTCACTCTGTCGCCTCTCGTGCATGTTCCCCTTACTATGTTTTACGGTTTCTCTCCGTATCTTCGTTTCTATTTATCTCTCATTCTGTATGCCTCTCACACTTCCTGTTGTTTATCCTCCGAGGTCTGGAGGCAGACATGAGACTTTGACTGATAGCTAGAGAAATAAGGTCATCGATTCTAGGCACAAAGCTATGACTTTTCTCTCAGGTGTTAGCAGAATACTGAAACTCCCTTTGGAAGAGTCTGACTACTATACAAACATGTCTGTCAAATTATAGCTCAGAAGAGGGCTTTCGCCACCATCCTAGGAAGCAATTCCCAATCTAACCATCAGATTTTTTTTTTAAAAATTAGAAAGTTGCGAGATGAGCTTGAAGGAACCTGAAAGAGAGCTGGGGTCCAATCTGATGCCAGTCGCTGCTGTAATGCTTCCTTTGCTGAACCACTCCAAGGAGACTCACAATGAGAAACAGTTTAAAAGCAAACAGCAGCTGGCATCTCACCCACCATAACATGCACAGGTGAGAAAGGGAGTCGGAGGTGGTGCTCAGGGAGGGGGGACTGGTGCCTAAAAGGGGGGTGACGGGCATGGGCCTTGGTGTTGGCGAAGAATCAGGAGCTGGAGTCAGTACAACAAAGTGCCCACAGAAGAGAATAGAGGGGGTGGTCAAGGTTACCAATGGGAAGATTTGTCCCTGGTACCCACTTGCCTGATGGCACTTTTAACAGCCATAACATTACAATGAGATATCTCTAAAAGAGACACACTGTCTATATTTTCATAATATTGGTTATATGACAGGCAGTACTGTGACACAGCAAAATGAGACTCCAACACGCTGTACTGCAGTGCTAGGCAGTGGTTCACAACACAATTACCCACATTGAGTTGTCAGTTCCAGCGACAGACGTGAGTAGTCACCAAGCAGAAGGCAGAGACCTCTCCACAATCACAAAGAAAATAGAGTCACACAGGCTACCTCTTAGCAGTCAGCTATAAAGCAGCAGAGGCCTCGGAGTAGCTCACCCATCTATTGCGTTGTCAGAGATGGTTGTGTTGACTACAAAGGAAACATGACTAATTAGTATTGTTGAAATTAACTGGAGCTGGTAATGGTGTTAATGAGTGCATGTACAATTTCAAGGAACTTACCCAATGCTAAAGTAAATCAGATAAGTGTTTCTTCAGCAAAATGTCATTTAAAAAAAATACTACTTGGATCTCCTGTGGTGTTGCATAAGGGGAGAGAAGAATGAATGGGGCACTATTTCTTTTTATTTATAGAACAGAACAGGGCTGTATGGACCTTTTAAAAAAAAATGTAACAAGTGGTCCAGGTAAGGGACCACCAGGCCACATTTTAAACTTTTTTTAAGCTGGGAAATGCTGAGCAGGTAACTGGCTGGACAGAACAATCACAGAGGGTGTGACACTGAACAGCCAAGTTGAGCCGACCCAAGCAGAAACAGGAAACCCCAAGCATGGAGCAAATTTGGACCACAGGGTTTCTAATTTTTTTTAAAAATGGACGGTAAGAAATTTAGAGCTGGGAAAGGTTGGGTGGGTCTGTCATCAGCACCTTAGGTACAGCAGGATAATCATAGCCAATACGGTCGAACACCATAATCCGCTGAACTTGCTGGCTGATTTGCATATCAAAAACAGCGTGTGTCATTAACACAATGTTACTTTCCCAGCAAGATCCAGCCCATTGTAAATGTTGATGTCATAATCTTTAGTAATACTTACAACAGATTTGTGGACAGCAAGTGCGCGCCATACACGACTTCAAAATAATATAGCTATGTGCTAGACATATGCAATTGTGGTCTGGTGGAGTGACTACTGATATGCCAACATCTGTCACCAGCATTGCTGATAGGAAATTAATGCCAAGGGATGCTGTTGCTTTATAATTGAAGATTGCAATTAAAAACAATTCCTCTGCAATAAAGTGACAATTTGTAGGGTTGCAATAAGCTTGTTTTTCTATTAGATGTAGATATTTCTAGTGCAGGTTCTGGGATTACATAAGAGGTTTTTTTCAAAGAAAGTTCAAGAACATTACAATCACACAGCAGTTATGCATCAAAAAATAACTAATCCTAAACTGCTGAACAATCTTGCAACACTTCAGCTTAAAGTGCAGTGCTTACAACCGGAAGAGTTTGCTTTTATTTGCTATGTCTGCACCAACTCCCATGTGACATTTCAGTGGTCACCAGCACAGGCAGAGTTTCAAGCAAACTGGAAAGAAAGCAAGAGTTTGATGAAAGGAAGCCATTGACAAACTTCTGGGAAATTACAATGGCTGTTATTTAAGTGAAGAGTCAGTTTTTGAGTCGGTTTGTTTTGCCCATTTTCAAAAGGAGCCAAATCTGGTGCAGGGAAATAATTAGGTTTGGTAAAAAATCTTAAAATATTGGTCAAAGTAATAACTTAAATTTTCCACAGATTGAGTTGAATGATGGCACACATGAATGACCCACAGCATATCCATTTTTCCAAAGCAACCCAAAAGCTGATTACTAAAGAAACCTAGAAAAGTCCATCGGTTATTGATGTGGCAAAACATTATTAAAGCACATGGCCAGCATATTAGGAAATTTCTGCTCATCAGTAAATTAAAAAATTGTGGTAAAGAAAATTAAAGAGAAAAAGATTTGATGCCAGTATGCATGGATCAACAACTGGAACCAAGTAATCCTTCCCTTCACCACCCTCCTTGAAAGGAAATTCAAGATCCTGACATATATATTAAACCATTTCATGTTAGCATGTTGAGACTACCCTCTCAGACTACCCACTCAGTAGCCTATTGCTACTCCACTGTTCCCAACCGCCCCCCCAATGCTGTACAGCTTCTCCCAATTTCTCTTTCAAATGTATGTCCTCCGTGATACCAACAAGCTACGCTCGACCCTTCCTTTCTCAACTCAGTGCCTGATTAGTCACCTACACATCACCACTCAACTTCACACATACTTTTCCCATCACTTCCTGTTGGAGTCCCTTCAATCTGGTTCCTGACCCACACACAGCTTCTATCCTGGTCAAAGTCACCAAATATATCCGGTAAATGTAACAGTGATGCTTCTTCTCGTTTCAATCTCTCTGGAGTTCAACAGTTGACTGTTCCATTTTCCTATTCTTCTCCTTGGTGATACAACTCCAGGGCTCTTCCCCACCATGGTTCAATTTCTACATGTTAGTGTGGGTGGCAAATTTGCCCATCCCATGGTAATTTCTGGCATGCCACAAGATACCATCCTTAACTCCTTCCTATTCCTCATTTTAAATCGACATAATCTGCAGGCATTGGGACACCTTCTGTATGTATGCTGACAATACCCAGCTTTACCCCTCTGCCATTACTGTCAACTTCCTTGTCTCTTGTTGTGCTGTCTGACTGACTGCCTGCCTGCCTGTGTGACATCAATTGATGGATAAGTCAAAGCTTCTTCCAGTTCAATATCAGCAAGACCAAATTCTTTTTCGACTCTGCCAGAAACTTTGCACCTTAGTCCCGGATGCCATTCCTTCCCAGCTTCTCATTTATGTTGAGCTCAACTGGTATACAATCTTGGTTAGACCACACTTGGGAGTACTGTGAACAGTTCTGGTCTCCATATTATAAAGAGGATATAGAGGCACTGGATAAGGTGCAAAAAAGATTAACAAGGATGATACCAGAACTGAGAGGTTATACCTAGCAGGAAAGATTGAGCAGGCTGAGGCTTATTTCTCTAGAAGAAAGAAGAGTGAGGGGTGACCTGATAGAGGTCTTTAAGATTATGAAAGGATTTGATAGGGTAGACAGGGAGAAGATATTTCCACTTGCGAGGGAGACCAGAACTAGGGGCCATAAATATAAGATAGTCACTAATAAATTCAGTAGGGAATTCAGAAGCAACTTCTTTACCCAGAGTGGCTAGAATGTGGAACTTGCTACCACAAGGAGTAGTTGAGGTGACTAGGAAAGATGCATTTATGGGAAAGCTGGATAAACACATGAGGGAGAAAGGAATAGAAGGGTATGCTGATAGGATTAGTTGAAGTAGGGAGGGAGGAGGCTCATGAGGAGCATAAACACTGGCATGGACCTGTTGGGCTGAATGGCCTGTTTCAGTGCTGTACATTCTATGTAATTCTATGTAATAAATTGTGTGGCCCCAAGCTGAGCGTCAAACTTGTGTTCTTCCACTAAGAATGCTTCCTGCAGCTCAGTAATATTATCCACCTCTTCCTTCAGCTCATTCCCCAGACACCGAAAAAGTTATTCATGTCTTCAGGCAAACTTTTCAAATGTTTTCCTCGCCAGCCTCTCAAGTTTCAAGGTGCACAAATGCCAACACCCATATCCCTTGCCCGCATTAAGTCCTGCTCATTTATCGCACATAATCTCACTGAACCATACTGCTGCCTATTCCTTGGCACATCACTTTCATAATTCACACCCATTTAGAAATCTTTGAGCCATTTCCCCAACCTACCTCTGCAACCTTTTCCTGTCCTGCATCACAACTGGCACCCTCCTCTCTTCTGATCCTAGCCTTTTACCGTCTCTCTCAACCATTGTGGCAGAACCTTCTCACCCCAGCACTCAAATTCCCTTCCCAAAGCTCTCCAGCTCATTTCATCTCACCACTTTCAAAGGCCTCCTCAAAGCTTGGCTCTTCAACCATGCCTTCAAACACCTCCCTAAACCCCAACCTGATATTTCCTCATGTTAAAGGAGCTATATAAATGAAAATAGCAGTACAGCCTGAATTTCTGAGTATGAAACATTCAAAAGGGATAAAATTTACTTCAAACGTCAACTGGCAGTACAAGAGCAGGTTTATTTTGTTCTCACCAGTAATCAGTCCACCAGCTGGTTTGATACTAAGGAACTGCTGGTCATGCTTAGCTCGCTCTTCCACTGTAATGGCACAGATATCCAGGCCCCCTGTTGCAAAAAAACAGTTCATTAACAGAATTTTCCTCACTAGGTTATAGTGCAACTGAAATAAAACTCACGTTAAATAGGTACCCCATGGGGAAAAACAAATAAGGGTTTGGTAGTTGGACCAAGCTCTTTAAACGGCACAAAAATGGATTGCTTCAAATGGATGAGTTCCAACATTACATTATTGCAATCAGCATACTTGAAAACCATGTTGCCCAAACTTTTCCCCAATACTTTTTCTAGATCAACGCATGAATATGGAGATCCACTACAAGAATTTTCCATAAGATTTTATCAGGCAGGGATATCTGGAAGCGATTGTACATCTATAATCTAACCGAAGATTCAGGAGATACAAACCATGGGTGCAAAATTTAGTTTCTAACAAGTATCTGAATTTAATTTTGTGCGATTTAGATCTTGCTCATATTCTGGTGACAGAAGTGACCAGTGAGTTTCACATGCTTGGTGCCTGTTGATGTTCATAAGAACTGAGGTAGCTTGATTGAAAAGAATGCAATTGATTATGTGGAAATTCTATGCCTATTAATGTACTGCACTCTCAGGAGACTGTCCAGTTCCACTTTTCATAGACATAAATTTTGATTAACGGACTTAGTAATAATAATGGAGCTCGGGCTCTGCACCCAGCAATTTGTCATCTCACTTTTCAGGTGCAAAGATTGTAGGTACACTCCAATGGCTGCATGGATATGCTGGGCAACTATCGATGCAAGGAAAAGGACTTAACAGCGATGGTTAAAATTTTTTATACAATGAATTTGCAATCAATGGAACCTCCAGGACCTGTGGTCCAACCATTTGTCAGAATTATCGCGAGAAAGCTTTGTGCGTGACATCAACTCATTACATTAATTTCCTTCCGTCTAACAATCTGCCTCATTAAATTCAGGTTATATTATGTGCATGGTACCTGTCTTCATCCCTTGCCTGGATGATTGCTGTACAATATGCATAAAACCAAAATGTAATTATGCCATTTCAATTATCCACTAGGGCATCTCCTCCATTGTGTGAGATAATGAAGGTCCCTCTGTATTGAAGTTAGACTTAAATGTTATTTTTGTAAGCCTTTCAAGTTTTTTTGATGTCTGAATATTGTGGCCTCAGGGCTTCTTGTCCAAACACAAACTTTCCACTTAATTTTTCAATTAAATTACAAGTACTGTTTTGGGGAAATTACTTCACATTTATTTCAATAAACTAATAGAAGTGAGTACCTCACCTCGAGATTTGCATTCCTCATCTCTGTAGGTTACATTAGTACCCCACCATCCACGTGAAACAACAGGTTAGGTGATAAAATGTTATGTTATTGTTAGGACTTGCAATGGTCGGTTTCAGCAAGACAGCATATGCTATAACATCACCTTTGCTGTGGAATGGCGGGTTGTAGGTGAGAGCTAGCAATCTCCACACTGCGTCACTGTGGGGAGGCACTAAGCAGAGGCCAGTTGCTTCTTATTTCTTAGTCCCGCCCCTTACAATAAAGAAAAGAGCATTACCCCAACCCATACTCTTGAATCTCCTGGCAGCCAGTTTTGATTAGTTATGGCACAGTCCCGGAAGTGGGCTGCACACCTAAGGTATATATCACAAGGGATTAAACACAAAAGCTGCACCATACTCAAAAAAAAATACTAAAGTCAAATTCTTCAAGATTCCAATCTTAGCCAAATAGCCTACAGTAACAATTTCTTTGAGGGAGGGAAAATCTTTGTATGCTGTCCACGTGTATCTATTCCAAGACCAAGACAATGAAGCCTGAATGCAGACCAGTACTTACCCTCACTGACAGCTGGGTAGTATGAGGAGCTTCACATCAAATATTTCTGAAGCAGAGAATCAGGCAAGATAACAATTTTTTTCTTAAAAAGTCAACATTTGGTGTTCCACAAGTACTTACCCCCAAAAGCTGTCGGAAACTGAGCCATGCTTCCTTTAATTTTAGCTAGTCAGCAGATGCCTGGAATAGATTAGTATTTATTAGCTGATTGAACAGATACTGAAGCTTACAGTAGATTATAGAGCAGATGTAATGTAAAACTAGATGCAATTCCACCTGGCAACTGAAATACAGGATACAAATTTCTACAATGAATTGTTATTTGCATCCCATCATTGACTATAGTTGTATTGCACTGTAAATTCCCAACTGGATCAGATGTGAAATACAATGCTTGTTTTAGCATATTTATGCTGGAAATCAGCAAATTAACCTAGGATGTGGATGACTTGAGAAGTACTACATTCAAGAAAATGTATACATTACAATCCCAGATATACTTTCCAGCATTTCAATTGATCATTTGGTTATAGTGCAGCCAATTTATTTAACATTTTGGTAAATACAAATGGTGGTGGTTGAAAAGCTATGTTTGTTGAGCATTAAAACAACTACCTCATTGGATTTATTCCTGGACAAAATCTGAGTTAAAACACTCAACGCTTGCCTAAATTCAACCTTAAAAGCACTTATATTACACTGGCATTTCCATTTCCCATGCCAACCTACCCTTGTGGCCTCTGAATAAGAATGCTAATTAGTACCAATATTGGGCTGTTGGCACAGTACTGGATTAAGACTGCCCATCTCACCACTCAGGACTCCGTCTGCACTGCATTCAAACTCAATTCTCAAATGAGAACAAACACTAATGGCAAAGTTTTTTTGCATAGACACCTTTCTTCACTAACCGTCTCAGACTACATAACCTAACATTCCAAAAGTAGTTACTCAATCGCAGCATCTGTAGGGCCTCCACAAATGCTGATCTGGATTCAGCCAACAGTTGAAGTGCAAGCCATATCTCTTTTCCCTCACCAACCAATCCTACTGGCTTGTCACCTCATTTCCAATAAATCCTAAATCTAATGAACCCACCAAGACTGATGACTAAAATGCCAGCCTTTACTGTCCAGTTCAGGACTAAGTCTGTGTCAGAGCAAATCTGGAAGCTGTACACCAATTTACTGAGAGGTTTTTCTTTCCACTATTTAAAATCTTGCTATTAAGATACATTTTCTAAATTGCAGTTCTCAGGCGTTGCCTTCTTTGAAGAGTATTTCCATTAAGCAAGGAGAATAATGTAATGCATATATCATGCAAATATTTGACACATTCAGTTCACACTGCAACTACATTTTGCATTTCGTCTCAAGGTCTAGAAAATATGCCTTCTCTAGGATCTGTATATTACCGTCAGTCTTTACTACATTGCTTTGAAAGGGGCATTGTTGGCCTTCTTGTAGTTTGGGGGATGACCACCTCTGCCAAAAACTGTTACATTGAACAGAGAAGAAAGGAACGAAGTAAAGACAATAGACAAGCCGCAGCAACTCAAGTCTACTACAGTTCAAATAGTGCTTGTTTTTGCCATTTAGGTCACCATCTAAAAAATGTCTGAAGTTCCATTAGGAATGCAGACCTTTGGGGAATGGGAAGCAGTTAACAGAACTGGATTGGAATATAATGTTGGGGACAAAACTTGGAAGAGAACTGGTATACTTTTAAATGCACAATGCTGAAATTGAAGTCAATTGATACCACTGGGCAAGAAACAATGAGTACATCTACAGGGGCAACAAAGAAGCTTATCTAAGGAATAAAATAGGAGAGGAAAAAAAAGTGGTCCTCAAATTTAGATCTTCAGATTCAGCGATAGAGAGAGAGAGGGATACAGGTGGGGTAAAGATTGTTGAAAAACTGGTTAGGTAGGCACAATGAAGAGATCAGGATTGTAGTGAAGATTAAAAAAAAGTTCTGTAAATACATCTGCAGTAAACAAAGTGTCAAGAAGCTAGTTTTGTAAAGGTACTGAGCAGGGTGTGGCATCAGGCATCTGAAAAATGGCAGATAGCTAGACCATTTTCTTTGCATCAAGAAACGAATGACTCTCCCAGAAAGGAAAGTTGATTTTGCAGGAAATAAAAAAAAGGACACGCTCAGGGCAATAGCAATTAATGATAAGGAAGTTATGGAAAGATTGATAACAGTGAAAGAGGATAAGGCCACAAGGCCAGATGGCGTGCACACAAAGGTACCAAAGGAAATGACCACTGAAATTAGTCACATTCTGGCAGGGATCTTTGGTGAATCATCAGAAACAGGAGTTGTACCAAAGGACTGGAAAAAGGGGAACATAATAAATCAGTATTGTGCAATGCCTAGAGCTATATGAAGTCATCAGAGCAATTAATCATGGCTTTATGGGGTGGGGCAAAAACAGAAAGATCATGCTCGAACAAACCTGTTTGAATTCCTTCAGAAGGTATTGAAGCTTGTGGATAAATGGCCACTTTTGCGTGTGTGGAGCCCCAGAACACAAGCACAAAGGGTCACTACATGTTGAGTTTCTGCTTGTCCACCACACTGAGGTGTTTGGGTCTGGTCACGCTGGCCAAGCAGACGCAGGACGTCCCATCCAGCTGGACCATATCCCACATGTCCCAGGTGGAGAAGTTCCTGAAGAGGAACCCTTTCGACCACAAGGCCATCAGACAGTGGTCGACACGGAACGTTCTGGGGTCCTGCCATGGAAAGGAGAGGGTAGATCTGATCAGGCAGTTCCCCGGCCAGATGGTCGAAGCTGTTTGGCAGAACGTCTCGTCTCTAGAACTTAACAGGCACCAGGGTGTAGATTGGATGGTGGTAAAGGCTCTCCCAGTGCGGTCTTACCTACACGCATAGCATCTCAGTGCCACTGTAAGCTACCTTCGAGGCATGCAGCAGGGACGAGACCATCGTCCACCTCCTGATGGGCTGCCCCTTCACGCAAAAGGTATAGAGAGAGATGAATTGGTATCTGTCCCAGTTCATCCACAACAGCTCGATAACACAGGGCGCTGTGCTCTACAGGCTGTTTCCTGGGACACACACAAATACAGATATCAACTGCTGCTGACCATCAACTCAGTGAAGGAGACACTTTGGTCCGCTCGAAACCTGCCTGTCTTCCAGATGAAAGAGCTGTCCACAACCAAGTGTTGCCAACTGGCACACTCCAAGGTCCAGAAGTATGTGCTGCAGGATGCACTCAAGCAAGGTGTGGCCTACGCAAAGGCTCTATGGGGAAAGGCCACCGAGTAAGGCCATCCCATTGTGTATTGTTCATCATATATTATAAGATATGTACTGTGTTTTGGATTGTAATTGTGATATCTACAATAAACTGTGTGTTTCCTTAAATTTTATGAAATAATGTGTATTTTGAAATTTAAAAAAGGGAACTTAAACGTTATTCACCTGGATGCCAACAAGACTGTAGATACAATGCTTTATAGGAGGGTTGATCCATAACACAAAAGCAGAGAACAGGTGGGCAGCAAATGACTGGTGGGATGGTTCAGTGCTGGAACTTTTACTGTTCACCTTCTATATCAAATGGGCAGACAAAATTTGCTGATATCAGGGTTTGGGGAGGGGGGAGGGGGGGAGGGGAAGAGAAAGGGAGGAGCTTCAATCAAGAGCAGGCTGATCAGATGCAGATAAATTGGCAAGTTAGGTTGACAAATAGCAAATATAATGTCACAAGTTCAACGTGATGAGACTAGGGAATAAGCACTGGAAATTTAAATTTAAGGGATTTAGTCTACAGGATATAGCACAGGAAAAGCACTTGGGGGAAATTGAACAGGTTGCTGAAACCACTTGAACAGTACTTAACAGCAGTATACAAGGCAAAATAGGATTTTGGGGTGTACAGCATAAATCACAGGATGTGATACTGACTCTATACAGAGCATTATTAATCTGTCTCCGTTTGGCATGTCCTATATAGTTCTATCATATTACAGGAAGGACATCATGGCACTGGAAAGGGTGCAAGCTGTTATCAGACTGATAACTGGCAGATATCTGAACTATAAGCAGAGACCACTATAAACAATTGCAGCTTCTGTGAAGAAGTGAAGACTGAAAGGGATCTTATTGAGATATTAAAAAGATCCTTAAGGGTATCATTAAGTTAAACCCTTAATAATCTGCTTACCATGATCTCCAGAATGAGAGATAGAGTGAAGATTGGAAGAGGGAAGGTGAACAGACAAATCAGATAACTATTTTACACTGAGGGTGGTGAATATTTGGAATGACTTCCCAGGGAAGTGATTGAGACCATTAACATTGATTTTTTTTTAAAGAAATCGAGTAAGGGATGCAAGTAGTGAATGGTGTATTCTGTTTTTCAAACTCTGGGGCCAGTTTTATAGACCAAAATGGTCTTTTCTGGTTGTGTACATTCTTATGTTCCTATAATATCAACATTTAGAGGAAGTATATCCTGCAGAAATGACATGATTGCAAGTATCATAAAAAAAAGGAAACACTTTGTACAGTAACTGGTATCTCAGTTGTGCATTGCCACATAATTTTATACCTAGTAATGGTGAACAACCTTCAACCAACCATTCCTTTCTAAGTTGACCCATCAGGGGGAGCTCTGGACAAAATGCCTACAACCTGTAACTGCTTAGCCAAGAGTTCAACAAAAGGCCTCTATAAAGGTGCAAGTACACTTGTGCTTATACCCTAGCCTAATCATTTGTAACGCTTAGGGATTATGGGGCAATTTAATTGGATACACATTTCAGTTTTAAATGTTGCACCAATGAACATTCCCCATTCAAATACCCCTTGTTGCAAAAGGATGTTTATAAATATGAAAGCCTAATGAAGCTACCAGTGAGTTATTTGTAGTGACTATTTTACATTATAACTAAACAAAAATCAAGTCAGTATTAAGTAAACTTGACAGCCACAGAAAATTCACGATTTTTGCAATCATTTACACAAGAATCTGGATCTCTAATTGCAAGATTGAACAAAGATACAGCTTAGTCTGCTTGCTGAGTATTCAATATCAGGCCCAGAACTTGATCAAAAAATGTCAAAGATCATAGAAGAAATGCTGTTAAATTTGTTTCTGTATTCAAAAGCAGAATTCTTTTCCTGACAACGCGAGATAAAGACACTTCTGCCCAAACAATCTATAAGCTGCATTTATATAGCACCTTTAACATAGAAAACACCTGAACATATTTAACAGGATAAGAGAGGAAGGAGAGGGAAGAGAGAAAAAATATGCACTGTAAATTCAAGCAGTCTGCAAGTTAGGCCTCCAAAGAGAATGTAATCAGCATCAATGCAATCACAAGTCCCAACTACAGGAAAATGACAACACTGGAGACAGATTAGGAGCAAGACGTTTTGAAGCTTTTATTTAAGTACTGTAAAGTGCAATGACTGCAAACTTACTGAATGAATGAGAGGGAGAGACAGCATTTATAGCTTGGCATCAATAATAGTAAACAGAAATTAATGTTGTTGAAAAAAGTGGATCTTTCTGCTGGAAATGGCAGAGTTAAAAATGTTAAGATTAGGACAGAGTCGATAGAATCAGACTGTTTCCAGTGATTAAAGAGTTTAGAACAAAGGGACATAGAATCTAAGAGATTTAGGACAGAGAACAGAAAAAACTTTTTTTACAACAGAGTTGAGGGGTTGTGGAATGCAGTTAGTGAAGTGTTAGTGATTGAAGCAGAGACCACACTATCATTTAAGAATACATTAGATAGGCAGCTGAAGATAAGAGCTATAAAGGATAGGAACAGAGCGTGGCAGATACATGGGATTACAACCACGACTCGTGTGAATGATAAACACCAACTTGGACTAGCTGGGCCAAACAGCCTGTTGCCATGTTGTAATTTATATAATTGCATGGAATACATGCTTGGCTGCAGAACAACATTTCTTCCAACTCTGCCCCATATCTTACCAGTGTGAATTTCTCCACCTCTCATCTGGTCAAATTTTACCAAAGCTATTAATCATGAATAATTTAATATAAACTGCAACAATGTCAATGTTACCTTCACTTTAGCCACTCATCACTGCACTCTGATCCATTTACTGTACAACAAGACATGTCATAATTATTTAAATAACATTTTGTGCTAAGGACAACGAACATCCTCGGGATTCTCTGCAGTTTGCGTTCTTAGCTTTGCTGTTGGAGATGTGAAGTGGATTCTACGTGGTTCTCCACATGAAAGTTTGGGTGGGGGGGGCGTTGACAAAGGAGAGGGGATAAACTACAGACATCTGATTTGCTGGCTAATAATCACCACTGGCAAAAGTATTAACCACAAAGAAATGCAGTGCCTTGAGGGAGAGGGGCTGGATTTGGGGGGGGGGGGAAGTCACCAAAAAAGGGCAATGAGCATGAAAAATGAACACAGTTCACAGTAAAAGCTGAAGTGCTTTTAACAGTTTTCAGAAGGTGAATACATCAAACATTTAGCATTGTTGCAAAGAACACTCTGGAACAAAGTTAAATATAAAATGCAATTTGAAAAACTCAGGATTTTTGGTTTATCTTATAATTCACAATGAATAATGATGTGCATAACCCCTTCAACATAATTCAATCTGAATGGAGATCTTTTACACATCACAGGATCACGACATCATTGCCCTGCATTTGAGCAAAACATTAACAGGTTAATTAAGTTAGTACACTTGCTGCACTTGAACCATTTTCATTTACTGGAGTCAAGATTATCTGAACTGTGTTCATTTTTCATGCTCATTGCTCTTGTTTGGGACTTACACCCCACCCCAATCCAACCCCTCTCCCTCAAGGCACTGCAAGTCTTTGTGGTTAATACTTTTGCCAGTGGTGATTATTAGCCAGCAAAAATTAAAATCAAAGTTCAATTGGGGGTTTCTTGTAAAGAGAAATGTGCAAGTCTTCAGCACAATTTTATTAAGGCTTTTTTAATGGAATATTTCTATTTAAAGTATAAGTGGGGCCATACAACAATACTTCGGTCAAATAATAGGTCTTCATTGTTCCACTGATTTCTTACATGACTTTCCACAATGTGCACCACCTGAGTTAATCCAGCAAATCCTGTTTCAGCTTCGAACTGGAAATAAAGAGAACTTAGCTCAATTCTGGATCAGTGGAAGATTTTTCAGTCAACATCGATTTGCGTGGTGTTCCTTCCTTAAGAGAAAGAATCTGAGCGCTTCACAAGGTGGAAACATTGTTAGGTGGGGCACACGACTGAAAACACAGTCAGAGGAGAGTTTCAAGGAGCCTTTCGAAGGCGGGGATGGAGTTAGTAGGACAGGTAGGTTTGGGATAAAATTCCACATGGATAGAGGAGTGATGATTCAAAGATCAACCTCTGATCATGGAGCAGGGAACAAGCAATAATGTAGCACCAGTAGCGTACAGGATGCATGTCGTGACGTATGGCTGCAGATCACTCATATAGGATGGAGTAAAGAAACAAAAAAGGGACTTAAGTCTAGGATGAGGATCTTGAAGTCGATACCCTCTGACGCAGGAAGCCAGTGAAACTTAACAAAGAACAGACATGATCAGTGCGCCAAAGGGTGATACAGGCTTTGAGTTCTGAAATAGTTGAAATTTATGAAAGGTGGGGTAGGGAGGCCGTATGGACTGGACTGGGCATCGAGGGCCTCGTTACTTGATCTTGTTTACATGGTGACTAGAGGTTTTGATTGTGTTAGTCTGGTAACACTCCAATCCATCAATTTATGAGTGTATAATATATAACTCAAATCTACGCACTTTCCCCAACTTGGTACTGCTAAGAACATAAGAAACAGGAAGAGTAGGCCGTAAGGCCCCTCTAGAATGCTCTGCCATTCAATAAGATCATGGCTGATCTTCTCCACTTTCCCACCCTATCCACATATCCCTTAATTTGAACAAAAACACAGGCTGCCAACTTGAGACCAATTCTTTATGCAAAGGATACTCAAAATAAGGAATGACTCAAATAGTATTTTCCTTTTAACTACCAGTCACTACAATGAACATACTAGGGTGAGCCAGAGATTAAGCTCTAATAAAGGGCATTACAGTTCTAAGAGGGCTCAAGGAAATCTCAAATTTATTTTACCATTTGCAACCACCTAGAAATATTTTAAAGTGTCTGAGCTGGTCATTTGTGAATTTTAAACATACTTCAGGATCTTATTGAACTCCTCTTAAAAGCAAGTAACGGTAGATGCACGGGGGAAAAAAAACATGAGCCACAAGGCAAACAATGATTAAGAGAGAAAACTTTTTTTTAAAATCAGCACAAAAAAGGAAAAGGAAATGAGAGGAAAAGATAATTTCA
The DNA here is from genome assembly GCF_035084215.1 of Heptranchias perlo. NCBI lineage: Eukaryota > Metazoa > Chordata > Chondrichthyes > Hexanchiformes > Hexanchidae > Heptranchias > Heptranchias perlo. The sequence continues at coordinate 64,105,872 of NC_090335.1, forward strand.
TTGAATTGAACTTAAAATTTAGTTTAAAATTTAACATAGAACTTTAAAACTTAAAAAAAACTGCGTCAGTGGCAGTTAAGCAGCTGTAAGTGATTGTCTGAATAGAGGGTAATTACTGTCAGCTGGAATCCGATTGAGCAGTTGTAACTCAAAAGATGTATAAAGTAGAAGGTATCCGCTGAAGGATAGAGTGGATTGCAAACAGAGTGGGAGATCTCAGAGACCTGGAAGGGTAGGTTAATCAGGGCAAGTAGGAGTAGGCCATTCAGCCCCTCGGGCCTGCTCTGCCATTTGATAAGATCATGGCTGATCTGTGATCGAACTCCACATACCTGCCTTTGGCCCATATCCCTTAATACCTTTGGTTGCCAAAAAGCTATCTATCTCACATTTAAATTTAGCAATTGAGCTAGTATCAATTGCCGTTTGCGGAAGAGAGTTCCAAACTTCTACCACCCTGTGCGTGTAGAAATGTTTTCTAATCTCACTCCTGAAAGGTCTGGCTTTAATTTTTAGACTGTGCCCCCTACTCCTAAAATCCCCAACCAGCGGAAATAGTTTCTCTCTATCCACCCTATCCGTTCCCCTTAATATCTTATAAGCTTCGATCAGATCACCCCTTAACCTTCTAAACTCCAGAGAATACAACCCCAATTTGTGTAATCTCTCCTCGTAACTTAACCCTTGAAGTCCGGGTATCATTCTAGTAAACCTACGCTGCACTCCCTCCAAGGCCAATATGTCCTTCTGAAGGTGCGGTGCCCAGAACTGCTCACAGTACTCCAGGTGCGGTCTAACCAGGGTTTTGTATAGCTGCAGCATAACTTCTGCCCCCTTGTACTCGAGTCCTCTAGATAGAAAGGCCAGCATTCCATTAGCCTGATAGATCATTGAAGTGTCATGAACAGGTGCAGAAAATAATCAATGTACCTGAAGCCCCAAGTCCCTTTGGACATCCACTGTTTTTAACTTTTTAACCATTTAGAAAGTACCCTGTTCTATCCTTTTTTGATCCAAAGTGGATGACCTCACATTTGTCTACATTGAATTCCATTTGCCAAAGTTTTGCCCATTCACCTAATCTATCAATATCCCTTTGTAATTTTATGTTTTCGTCTACACTGCTTACAATGCCACCAATCTTTGTGTCATCGGCAAACTTAGATATGAGACTTTCTATGCCTTCATCCAAGTCGTTAATAAATATTGTGAATAATTGAGGCCCCAAGACAGATTCCCTGCGGGACTCCACAAGTCACATCCTGCCAATGTGAGTACCTTCCCATTATCCCGACTCTATCGCCTTTCACTCAGCCAACTTCCTAACCAAGTCCGTACTTTTCCCTCGATTCCACGGGCTTCTATCTTAGCTAACAGTCTCTTGTGTGGGACCTTATCAAATGCCTTCTGGAAGTCCATATAAATAACATCCATTGACATTCCCCTGTCCACTACTTTAGTCACCTCTTCAAAAAATTCAATCAGGTTTGTCAGGCACGACCTACCTTTCACAAATCCATGCTGGCTCTCCCTGATTAACTGGAAATTCTCGAGGTGTTCAGTCACCCTATCCTTAATTCTAGACTCCAGCATTTTCCCCACAAAAGATGTTAGGCTAACTGGTCTATAATTCCCTGGTTTCCCTCTCTCTCCTTTCTTAAAAAGCAGTGTGATATGTGCAATTTTCCAATCTAAAGGGACAGTTCCTGAATCTGGAGAACTTTGAAAGATTATATAGTTAGGGCATCCGCAACGTGCTCACCTACTTCCTTTAAAACCCTGGGATGGAAACCATCTGGTCCTGGGGATTGGTCACTCTTTAGTGCTATTATTTTCTTCATTACTGTTGCTTTACTTACGTTAATTTTATCGAGTCCCTGTCCCCGATTCAATATTAGTTTTCTTGGGATTGCCGGCATGCTATCCTCAAGTAAACATAAGTAAATTAATAAGTATCTAAAGAGTTTAGAAACAAAAGTTTAACATAATGGACAGGTTGCTGGAGACCCATTGTCTGCAATTCCTGTGTCATGTGGGAACTTCAGGATGCTTCGTGTCCAGGAGGGCCACATGTGCAGAAAATGCCTCCAATTGCTTGAGCTCAAGTTGAGGGGTAGCTAGAGTCACTGCAGAGCACAAGGGAGGTTGATGGTTTCCTGGATCGTGCGTTCCAGGAAGTGATCACCCTGCAGTCACAGAGTTCAGAATAGCAACTGGGTGGTCATCCAAAAGGGTAGGAAGAGGCAGGCAGTGCAGGAATCTTCTGGGTGTGTGCCACACTCAATCACCCGGTATTAGTGAGGGTGACAACACAGTGAAGGAGTGCAGTCCTGAGCATGGCACTGTGGGGCAAAGGCACAGTGAAGTGTAGAAATGCAATATTCATAGGGGATTTGACAGTCAGGGGGACAGAGAAGTGAAAAAGGAAATAAGACGGGCAAAGAGGGAAACAGAGTACTGGTGAATGGTTGTTTTTCGGACTGGAGGAAGGTATACAGTGGTGTTCCCAGGGGTTGGTACTAGGACAACTGCTTTTTTTTTTAAATATATATTAATGACTTGGACTTGGGTGTACAGGGCACAATTTCAAAATTTGTAGATGACACAAAACTTGGAAGTGTCAAAGACAGTGCAGAGGATAGTGATAGACTTCAAGGGGATGTAGACAGGCTGGTGGAATGGGCGGACACATGGCTGATGAAATTTAATGGAGGAGAAATGTGAAGTGATACATTTTGGCAGGAAGAACGAGGAGATGCAATATAAAGTAAATGGTACAATTCTAAAAAGGAGGTGCAGGAACTGAGACCCGGGGGTATATGTGCACAAATCTTTGAAGGTGGCAAGAAAGGTTGAGAAAGCTGTTTAAAAGCATATGGGATCCTGGGCTTTATAAATAGAGGCATAGAATACAAAAGCAAGGAAGTTATGTTGAACCTTTATACAACTGGTTCGGCCACAACTGCAGTATTGTGTCCTATTCTGGGCACCGCACTTTAGGAAGGATGTGAAGGCCTTAGAGGATGCAGAAAAGATTTACTAGAATGGTTCCAGGGAGGAGGAACTTCAGTTACGTGGATAGGTTGGAGAAGCTGGAGCTGTTCTCCTTGGAGCAGAGTAGGTTAAGAGGAGATATGACAGAAGTGTTCAAAATCATGATTGATTTAGATAAAGTGAGTAGAGAAACCGTTCCCATTGACAGAGGGGTTGAGAGCCAGAGGACACAGATTTAAGGTGATTGGCAAAAGAGCCAAAGACAACATCAGGAAAAACTTTTTTTTTTAACGCAGCGAGTAGTTATTATCTGGAATGCACTGCCTGAAAAGAGTGGTGGATGCAGATTCAATCGTGGCTTTCAAAAAGGAATTGGATAAATAGAGAAATTTTCAGGGCTACAGGGAAAGAGCAAGGGAATGGGAGTAACTGAATGTCCTCCTTCTGTGCTGTAATGATTCTAGATAAAGGAAGTATGGGTGAGTAAATAGAATGCTACAAGTAGCTTACGTTTTAAAAAAAATTGTACTGAACCATTTCTTCCAAATAACTTGACCGCACACACAATTCCTTGTGCTTTCTTTAACGTTTTTTCAATTCAGTGCTAGCTGTGGCTTAGTTGCACTAGCCATTGACTGCTCATTTATTCAGCAGGTTACAACAGCAACTTGCATTTAGAGCATCTTTTAACAGAAAAAAGTCCCAAGGCAAAAAGCACAATCAGACAAGACACAGTAGAAGAAGGAGATATTAGGAGAGGTGACTAAAAGCTTGGTCGAAGAGCTAGATTTTAAGAAGGGTCTTAAAAGGAGGAGGAAGAGGTTTAGGGAGGAAATTCCACAGCCACCAATGGGGGAGGGGGGGGGGGGGGAAGGGAGGGACTGAGGGATGTGCAAGAGGCCAGAATTGGAGGAACGCAGAGCTCCCAGAAGGTTATAGGGCTGGAGAAGGTTACAGGTGTGGGAGGGGAGGCCATGAACGGATTTGAATACAAAGATGGATAAAGGTTTCAGCAGCAGATGGACTGAGGCAGGGGCAGAAACAGTGATGCTACGATCAAGGGTTAATAGTTTTATATGTGCAATACAAATTTTAGAGACGAACTGCTAAACAGGTTTATTAAGGTTTGTGGAAATTACCAATAATATAATTATATACTCCATAAAACTGAACTCCCATTTAATGTTATCCAAGAGACTGGCTTTGGAAAGCATTATACAAAAAGCATTTTCCGACTTAACTACAGATGCACATGCAGGACCAGCTCTGGAAGGAGTCAGCAACTGTGAAATTGTGAAAGCTGTACAGGAAATGTACGCTGATTATTTTGGCTTGGTATTCCATCAGTTTTGCTGCACAGTCAATAGCACACTTCTGCTATCGGATGTGCTGCGTCAGCACATTTTTCCACAACCAAAGCAAAACTATTAAAAAGGGAACAAATTGACAGCACGCAAGTTATCCTCTGAAGGCCACAGTCATTTTGTTTTATTGCTCAAACCGATTCTCTTTCCAGAAAAAGATTTTTACTTCAATCTGGTTAAAAATAATGCACAAATCGGCATGCTCAATTCTGGCTTAAAGTCCACTGGTGCCTAAAAAAACTCGCAATATGATTCTGCTCAGTACAAACACTAAATTGCCCATAGAAACTTAAAAACCTGCCGGATACTACATTCATCACACTACTCAGATTCTCTACTCTGGCAACTCCACCCTAATATATAAAAGATTAGTATTGCCTAATTATATTGCCAGCTACCAAGCCTTCTTTTCTATTCAAGATTACAAGGTAATTACAGTTGAGGAAGGCTATCTATCCACAAGACTCTACATTGATGCAGCATCTCTGTTTCTTAATTGATTCCACTACTCTATCTGGAAAGCTGTTCCACATGTTGATTATTCAGTTTGGAAACTACCCCCCTAGCCATTGCTAACTCTTGATTTCTTCATTGCAGTTCATTCTGTTTGCTTTCAGTCCCCAGGGATTTTGTTTTTTTAACATAAATCATTGTGACCATCACTGCACTGTAAATATTTAATGAGGGGGCAGGGTGCAAGGAGAAGGGGTGGAAGATGATACTGCCAAAAAACACATGAAAACCATAAAATCAGCAAAACTCTGAACTGAAAAGAACAGCCCCACCCAAATGAAGAAAATTGATATTAAAGCTTGCACTGTTGGGAATAAAACTAGAAGATAAATTGGTAAACTTGTTACAGTACTTCTAAATTATATTTAAAAACTTGACATATCTAAAATGTAGTTCATCCAGATTTGAATTACATTGTATTTATGAAGCAGTTTACACATCTTAGAAGTACTGCAAGCATATCTATCCTAGAGGATCTCTAAACTGCCTGGAATTAAGAGATAAAGTACAAATGCTAAATGCTAAGAGCATAAAATTGAACTGGGAAGGCAATTTCCTTCTTTTAACTTTCATATCACATTAACATTCTTCATTGAAACACACAAATGCACACCCAAATCTAGATTAGTTAATACAGCAGCACTATATAACATACTGAATTATAGTGAAATGGCAGGCACAAACAAATTGAAACCTATTGAGCATGTGGAGAAAATTTTTTCAAGATAAATTCAAATTTAGATTGGAAGGAGTAACAATGTGGTCTTAACACCAACTTCTGGCCAAATTGCATTTATGCAGGGCACAGATTTTAAAAGCAAATTCCAAATCAGAAACAAGATGGTATGGAAGACGAACACTGCTTGAGTGGATTAGTACTAACTACAGATGTGGATGGGGTGGGAAGGGAAAGCAAAGCAAAAGGAGAAAGCAGAGCTACTTCACAATGAAACTATTATTCACCTCTCAAAATGTCTGGTTAGATCTATTCATGAAGTACCCAAAAACCATCTCAAGCGTCATGCGGACAAGAAGCTGCTGGAACATCTTGAGACATCCGATTCAGTAGGATAATTGCAGAATAAATACTTGCCAGACATATCATTTTCTAAGTAAGGATATTCTAATAAAATTATACTTGTGCTTTGTGGACCTCAAGGGAGCCAGAAATTACCAGAATTAGTCTCTGAGAAGGAAAGTACAAAAAGGGACAAAATAAAAGTGGAGACAAGTCAAATTAAATGCAAACATCTGAATTACAAGGAGAATACAAAAAGATAGGGGGATGTTGTCAGTAAAATTCAAGGCAACCAAAGATATTTTGTTACCCAGTCATACCAAAAATATTGATAGGCTATAACCAGCAACGTGCACTAAAAATCTGGGCCCCTGGAACCAAACTGTAGCATTGTCTGCATTTTTCCTTCAAAAACATTACTTGCAAATATCCTTCTTGCCCTGATGCAATGATGCACAGTTGAAGAAAGTGCTGAACTTTGGCAGAAAGATTTCTATTAAAATATCACTGATTTTGCTGGCTAAGGCAATTGGAACAATGACAAATACATTGAAGAAAAACCTCATGACTCTTGAGGTGAACAGAATTGCATAACCAAAAAAAAAATCCCTCTTCCTTCAGAAGATAAACAGATCACACAGGTATGACTAAATATCCTAGACAGCTGTTGCACACCGCCACATCTGCGATCAGAATTTTCATTCACCAAACCAGAAGAGGAACTGACCATCTGTTCACACAAGTAGCACCACTAGAGGGAGCTCAATTTATATAATGTAGCTGACAACCTTTACTGGCAAATGCCAGCTGGTAGAGCATCCCTTGATGCAGTAAATGCAAATATTCTGTTACCATTCATTAGATAATTGACTAAGCTATACCTGAAGACAAGAATTTATTCACCTACACTGGAGCACATTAGTTCTGTAAGGCAGACAGTGTTCAATTTAGTTAATGATTTATACAACTTAAATTTAATGTTACCCATTCAGCACAATCCTGGTGAATTGTGCTTCATGTATAAACATATGGGCCAAAGGTTTTCCATTTCCCAAGTAATTGCACATGAATTTAATGTGCAATTTAGAATTCAGTACAACTCCAAGTACAACCACAAATTACTCCATTGAGCTCCATTGGCAATGCATATGTGTGGACAGAACGGAGATTCAATGTGATGTTCCCACATTACAACAGCATGCCAATATTTACATGCTAACAGTGGGCACTTAGGGGAGGTACAGGAGCACAAGGAGTCCACAACTTGTGGTGTGGCGGTAGAAGAGGAAGCCAACAGGTAAGGAAGAGAAATAATAGCATTTTTAATAATTAACAAAAAGATTGGGAAAACATTGGTGAATTCATTAGTAGTTTTTCCTTCAATTATAATTTTAGTTTGAGCTTAATTGTTTGGAAAGCAATGTTTATGGGGCAGACAACTACAGTGATCTCAATCAAGTTGTCAGACAGATCAAATGTCTCAAGGGGCACATACAAATACATATAACTATTAAGTACCATAAAATTTGGTACTGCAGTATATTTTACTATCAGACATTGATGAACTGAGAAATGTTTAAACTTGAATGGCTGCAGACAGATGGGGCAGTTGGATTGGGATGCATGTTTGGTGCACGTTTGTTATAATGATTAAATGTCAGACAATGTATTCAATGTATTAATGTCAATGTTTGTCAGGCAAATTGACCTCCAGGTTTACCCATAACTGCAAAGTTGATCTCAGTATTAGAATGGTCAGTGAACAAATCATTGTTTATGCTTAAGGGTTTTACAACTGCCCAGCTTTTAAAAAAAAAATCACAAGCGAACAATATCAAATAGTGAACTACTCATCTGAACTGGGAAAACAAATGTAGGCCCAAAGATCAATCCAAATGGCAAACACAAACAGTTGCATATTAAATGTGGAAGTGAAATGGATTTGCAATTGAACTGCACAATACTTGGTTCAATATTGCACATCAATGTCCAAAGGCACTAAAGATTATCATCTAATTCTATTTGAATTACAACATTATAAGGCCTGCAAAGTTTACCTCTGACCTAGTGGACTGGAGTCCAACCCATTTACAAATTGCACATGTAAAATCTCAAAAACAGCCAAGCACTAAAGGGGGAAAAGAAATACTGAACTTGGACTTCATGGTAACACTTGAATGCGACTACTTGATTGAGAGCAGAGTCTGAATTTCAATCTCGAACATTTTATACACTTCCCCATGAGCCAAGTTTAAGCAGTAGATGCCATTGCCATCAGATCCTTTCCTTGACCACTCAAGCACACTTCCTGGCAGTTAAACTGAGAACAGGAAGGGAGGCATCTGTGGAGACATCTACAACTGAACAGTTTGCTCAAAGAACAGCACAGATTATAACAGCAGTGCGAAGCAGAAAATAAACTGTGGCAAAGGTTTGCTGCAAGATTTTCTAAATCTAAAACATTCTGAAAAACAGGTACTACAATTAACCATGGACTCAGACATTGTAATGTTATTTTTGTATCTGCACACCCTTCCTTTGGTGAACAGTGTGAATTAGTGGAAGGAGTCACAGGCTGATTAGCAGTCTGACCAGCCATAATGTGAATGCTCCTTACATGGCCGTAACCATTGTTTCACCAGTCAATATACGGTGAAATGGTTTTATGGACTTCCACAACTCAAAATGGAGGGTCACCCACACCCACCCTACACTAGTATGCTGCTGGATGTTAACCCAGATATCAGAGCTGGAGCTCTGGTTTCCACCCACCATGACTGACTGCAGCAGGATCAGAAGGTCTGCACCTTCTGACTCAAAGGCAGCATTATAAGCACTAAACCAAAGACTCACTCTGAGACATGGTAATATGTAACAGGGAAATTAACTTTAAACAGGAGGTAGCATAACCCAAAGGAAACTGCACAGCAATTACATAATTATTGCTCAGTTGTCACATGTGTATGTTTGTTCAATATAATCAACATTCCATACATCACTTCACATGTTTAAAATGTTTTTGGAGCAAGTATTTTTTTTAAATTGACGGTCTCCCTCAAAAGCAAAGTTTATCTAGTAAGCCGCTGAGTCATAGATTAGAAAAGTCTGAGGTTCAATCCTTCGTCTCTGCAGGTTCAGTACCTTCTCCTTTGAGCACCTCTTCCATCCCCTCACACCCCACTTACAACAGTTCCAGTTGTGCATTGTTCTACTTTCCTCTCACTCAGCCCCACGTCAAATACTTCACCAAGATGACCCATCCCCCCCCATCTCTCCGCCTCCGTAACTAACTGTCCTGTGACGCCAACTCTCCACCTCAATTCTTGTTGGTCCCACTCTTCAGACTTCACCTCCCTCCCGTATGTGCTAAATTTCAGCTTTCATTAAGCTCCTCCTCCCATAGCGACAGCCACCCTCTTGACAGAGTCATCTCTCGTGGCCTCACTGCACCCAGTCTCCATCACTGAATTTGCGCACTTCCTCATCTCCCTTATCACCCACATTCCTTTACTTTCCTCCGAACCAACTATTCTCATCACCCAGCCATTTAAAAAGATACTCACCCCCAACTCACTCAAAGTAGCACACCTTTAACATTCCACCCGTCACAGGACTTCAGCCACTCCATCACCTCAGTATTCAACTTCCTTGTTCCCACCAAATCAATCATTGTCTCCCACCCCGACTGATCCCCAAGTACAGCCTCCAAATCGTGACTCCGAGTATATCGCCCCAAACTTATTCCTGATAGAGTCCCCATATTCACTCCCTCAACTCAAGAGTAACCAGTGTAGTAAGTAGCCTATCCAATCACCATTGTAAACAATTTTACAACACCAAGTTATAGTCCAACAATTTTATTTGAAAATCACAAGCTTTCGGAGGTTTCCTCCTTCTCAGATAAATGTGGAAATGAAATCCTCGAACCTTTCGCATTTCTAAATCACAGAACAATACCTGGTGATTACAGATAGTCTTTCCAACTGCCAAGGCAATCAAAGTGTTCAGACAGAAAGGTGTTACCTACAGGGCCACCGAATATACGAACAACCAAAAAAAAGGCAGAAACATCCGGAAGGAAGAGAAAGACAGCAAATGACCAGTTATATTAAAAACAGATAACTTTTGTTTGCTGGGGGGTTACATGTAGCGTGACGTGAACCCAAGATCCCGGTTGAGGCCGTCCTCATGGTCCAATCACCAGATGTGACTTGACCATATCAACAACCACTATGCATCACTCTTCAGCCAAAACCACCAGGATCACCCTTTAAAGCAAAGGAAACCCACCAAGATCCTTTTCTTCATAATCAACTGCCTCCTTAAACCCTTCTCTCCCACCCACACCTCAACTAAAATTGAAAAATTCCCCGATTCCTTACTCTCAAAATAGAGATCATTTATGCAGCTGCCTCCACCACCTCCTCCCCTTCCTTTTGCTCCCCAGCCTCCCAGCCAAGATACCAGACTCTTTGCAGTTGTTCACCTACCCGTCCCCTCCAACCTACTCTGTCCAAGTTCACCAAATTTGGATAGAAACAAAAATACAATAAAAATCTCCCTCAACAGTTGAGTCTTCAGACAATATGGTCACAAATGGTTAAACCCACTCATTAACAAATACCACAATAGAACAGATTACTTTATAAAAAGATCTCATACTAAACTACTTTTGGATGTGGATTTAAAAAAGTGCTATGGACCGTTAAAGACAATAAGTGGGTGCGGTAGCATATTCGTTCTTGGCATGCTGTATCATAAATGCAATATGGAGTCAAGTCTCAATTGTCTGCGGCAAAACTGTGACCTTTGAAAGCCCAGCTTATTTATATTAAGTACTTTATAAGGAAAGAACTTGCTTTTATAGAGCACCTTTCATGTCTTCAGGACGTCCCAAACCACTTCACAGCCAATTAAGTACTTTTGAAGTTGTTTTTAAAATTCGTTCATGGGATATGGGCGTCGCTGGCGAGGCTGGCATTTGTTGCCCATCCCTAATTGCCCTTAAGGTGGTGGTGAGCCACCTTCTTGAACCGCTGCAGTCCGTGTGGTGAAGGTTCTCCCACAGTGCTGTTAGGAAAGGAGTTCCAGGATTTTGACCCAGCAACGATGAAGGAACGGCAATATATTTCTAAGTTGCGATGGTGTGTGACTTGGAGGGGAACGTGCAGGTGGTGTTGTTTCCACGTGCCTGCTGCTCTTGTCCTTCTAGGTGGTCGAGGTTGCGGGTTCCGGAGGTGCTGTCGAAGACGACTTGGCGAGTTGCTGCAGTGCATCCTGTGCATGGTACACACTGCAGCCACTGTGCGCCGGTGGTGAAGGGAGTGAATGTTTAGGGTGGTGGATGGGGTGCCAATCAAGTGGGCTGCTTTGTCCTGGATGGTGTTGAGCTTCTTGAGTGTTGTTGGAGCTGCACTCATCCAAGCAAGTGGAGAGTATTCCATCACACTCCTGACTTGTGCCTTGTAGATGGTGGAAAGGCTTTGGGGAGTCAGGAGGTGAGTCACTCGCCGCAGAATACCCAGCCTCTGACCTGCTCTTGTAGCCACAGTAATAATATGGCTGGTCCAGTTAAGTTTCTGGTCAATGGTGACCCCCAGGATGTGGACGGTGGGGGATTCGGCAATGGTAATGCCGTTGAATGTCAAGGGGAGGTGGTTAGATTCTCTTGTTGGAGATCGTCATTGCTTGGCACTTGTCTGGCACGAATGTTACTTGCCACTTATCAGGCCAAGCCTGGATGTCCAGGTCTTGCTGCATGTGGGCTCAGACTGCTTCATTATTTGAGGGGTTGCGAATGGAACTGAACACTGTGCAATCAGCAGCGAACATCCCCATTTCTGACCTTATGATGGACAGAAAGTCATTGATGAAGCAGCTGAAGATGGTTGGGCCTAGGACACTGCCCTGAGGAACTCCTGCAGCAATGTCCTGGGGCTGAGATGATTGGCCTCCAACAACCACTACCATCTTCCTTTGTGCGAGGTATGACTCCAGCCACTGGAGAGTTTTCCCCCTAATTACCATTGAATTCAATTTTACTAGGGCTCCTTGGTGCCATACTCGGTCAAATGCTGCCTTGATGTCAAGGGCAGTCACACTCACCTCACCTCTGGAATTCAGCTTTTTTGTCCATGTTTGGACCAAGGCTGTAATGAGGTCTGGAGCCGAGTGGTCCTGGCGGAACCCAAATTGAGCATCAGTGAGCAGGTTCTTGGTGAGTAAGTGCCACTTGATAGCTCTGTCGACGACACCTTCCATCACTTTTCTGATGATTGAGAGTAGACTCAATCGGATTGGATTTGTTCTGCTTTTTGTGGACAGGACATACCTGGGCAATTTTCCACATTGTCGGGTAGATGCCAGTGTTGTAGCTATACTGGAACAGCTTGGCTAGAGGCGCAGCTAGTTCTGGAGCATAAGTCTTCAGTACTATAGCCGGGATGTTGTTGGGGCCCATAGCCTTGGCTGTATCCAGTGCACTCAGCCGTTTCTTGATATCACGTGGAGTGAATCGAATTGGCTGAAGGCTGGCTGCTGTGATGGTGGGGATATCAGGAGGAGGCAGAGATGGATTATCCACTCGGCACTTCTGGCTGAAGATGGTTACAAACGCTTCAGCCTTGTCTTGCCTTTTGCACTCACGTGCTGAACTCCGCCATCATTGAGGATGGGGATGTTTACAGAGCCTCCTCCTCCAGTTAGTTGTTGAACTGTCCACCACCATTCACGACTGGATGTGGCAGGACTGCAGAGCTTTGATCTGATCCGATCCATTGGTTGTGGAATCACTTAGCTCTGTCTATAGCATGTTGCTTCTGCTGTTTAGCATGCATGTAGTCCTGAGTTGTAGCTTCACCAGGTTGGCACCTCATTTTTAGGTAGGCCTGGTGCTGCTCCTGGCATGCTCTTCTACACTCCTCATTGAACCAGGGTTGATCCCCTAACTTGTTGGTAATGGTAGAGAGGAATATGCCGGGCCATGAGGTTACAGATTGTGCTGGAATACAATTCTGCTGTTGCTGATGGCCCACAGCGCCTCATGGATGCCCAGTTTTGAGCTGCTCAATCTGTTCTGAATCTATCCCATTTAGCACGGTGGTATTGCCACACAACACGTTGGATGGTGTCCTCAGTGCGAAGACGGGACTTCGTCTCCACGAGGACTGTGCGGTGGGCACTCCTACCAATACTGTCATAGACTGATGTATTTGCGACAGGTAGACTGGTGAGGACTAGGTCAAGTAAGTTTTTCCCTCGTGTTGGTTCGCTCACCACCTGCCACAGGCCCAGTCTGGCAGCTATGTCCTTCAGGACTCGGCCAGCTTGGTCAGTAGCGGTGCTACCGAGCCACTCTTGGTGATGGACATTGAAGACCCCACCCAGAGTACATTCTGTGCCCTTGCTACCCTCAGTGCTTCCTCCAAGTGGTGTTCAACATGGAGGAGGACTGATTCATCAGCTGAGGGAGGGCGGTAGGTGGTAATCAGCAGGAGGTTGCCTTGCCCATGTTTGACCTGATGCCATGAGATTTCATGGGGTCCAGAGTCAATGTTGAGGACTCCCAGGGCCACTCCCTCCTGACTTTATATCACTGTACCGCCACCTCTGGTCGGTCTGTCCTGCCGGTGACAGGAGATACCCAGGGATGGTGATGGAAGAGTCTGGGACGTTGGCTGAAAGCTATCATTCTGTTAGTATGGCTATGTCAGACTATTGCTTGACTCGTCTGTGGGACAGCTCTCCCAATTTTGGAACAAGTCCCCAGATGTTAGTGAGGAGGACTTTGCAGGATCGACTCTGCTTGGTTTGCCTTTGTAGTGTCCGGTGCCTCGTGGTCCGATGCCGGGTGGTCCGTCCGGTTTTATTCTTATGATTTCTTTTAGCGAGATTGTACAACTGAGTGGCTTGCTTGGCCATTTCAGAGGGCAATTAAGAATCAACCACATTGCTGTGGGTCTGGAGTCACATATAGGCCAGACCGGGTAAGGATGGCAGGTTTCCTTCCCTAAAAGGACATTAGTGAACCAGATGGGTTTTTCCGACAATCCGGTAGTTTCATGGCCACCATTATTGATACTAGTATTTTAATTCCAGATTTTGTTTAATTACTGTTGTAATGTAGGTGCAACTAATTTGCACACAGCATTGTCCCACAAACAGCAATGGGGGACATGACCAGATAATCTTTTTTTGAAAAAAGTGATGTTGTGTGAGGGATAAATATTGGCCAGGACAAGAGAACACCTCTGCTCCTCTTCAAATAGTAGTATGGAATCTTATGTCCACCTGAGGTCTCGGTTCAACGTCTCATGCAAAAGACAGCACCTCTGACAGCACAGAACTCCCTCAGTATTGCACTGGAGTGTCAGCCTGGATTACGTGCTCAAGTCTCTGGAGTGGGACTTGAACCAATGACCTTCTGACTCAGTGGAAAGGAGCTACCACTGAGGCAAAGGTCGACAGCTAAAAAATAACTACTGGCAATTGTACCGATGGCTGTGGACAAATGCACCATCCTGTGTGGACCTGAGCCACACCTGGCACACAGAGGGCCCAGAATTGGTTGTTAGCCTGTACTGAGTTGCCTCAGAGCACATGGGAGAAAAATCCATTAAGGATAAACTGCATATAAACCAACTCATTCATACCTCCTTTTACCACTGAACCACTTGTGGTGGAAAAGGTTCTGCAATATGACCAGCAATAACCTCAGATCGAAGTAGGCACAAGAAATTGCTTAAAAGTTGCCAATGCCACTTAAAAACCACCACATGCATGATCTTAGGTACACACAGTTGATAAAAAATTGCATTAATGAATTTGCCATTCTAAAACGCAGATCTTTCTTATAATGTTTGGTGGAGGGAAGAGGGAGAAGAAAAGGTCCTAAAGGCCAGTCGAGTTAAAATCAGGATGAGGGGTCAGCCTGCCCATGGTCAGAATGAAATGGTGGATCACAAATCAAGTGGCGAGAGCAACAGACATTTACGTTTCCAGCCTCTTGCCTTTGCCCCTTGGAGTAGGGATCGGAACTATCTCATGGGTGTCATTCCCTGCTTCTGGAGGTAAGGGCACTACCTCATTTATATTATGGCATTGGCTGCAATGAAATGTAAATAGTATATAAAACATTGTAATTCAAAAATACAAACATGACCTTTGTGTTTTCCCATTCCAACTCCATAGCATCAGGTGGCAGAAAATAACAGAATATCCCAAGTGGATGTACCACCAATTTCCCAATCTCCCCCAAGTATAGTTTGCACTTGGTTTTCTATAATTAATGTACAGAAATAGATCTCCAATGTAACGAACGTCAGCGTTACGTCTCACACAGCATACTTTTAAAAAACAATTAACAAAACAAAAAAGTGTCACCACCACTGAAGAGATAAATAAGCTGACAAACTGGGCAAAAATATTTAGTTGATCATAACTCCATAAAAGTTTAGTGATTTTATCCAGTCAGTAGCTGAGCCATACTGATAAGAAAGGTCTCCAGTCTGGGCAGTAATAATAGGTCTTCCCTGCCATCAGCCATAGCAAATCCATTAAGCAGTACAAGACCAAACCTTTGGGAGCCCAATAGTACAAGACCAATATAAAAGCAGCTTCTGTCACTCACCTCACTTGGATCATAAGCCAGTTATGGATGAGCAAGGCCATTTGGTCCAACTTAGTTCATCCGCCCAGAAAGATCCTGAAGTCCCCGTTTTAGAGTCCAATGGTTTTGTTAAAGATTCCAGAGTTTTTGTTTCCACTACTCTTGCTCGAAGGCTATGCCATACGTTGGCCATTCTAAAGATGCATTTCTTGGCATCAATTCTCAATTTACCTCTACTAATTTCAATCTATGACTCCTTGCCCTACTTTTGCTATTTAACTTCAATGTTCTGGATGTACCGTTTCCATTTCTTTAACCATCTTGTATACTTATAAGATCACCTCTCAGATGCCTCCTTTCCAGGCTGAAAATCCCAAGTCTCTCCAGTCTTACCTCATAATTCAAACCTTTGACACTAGCAATCAACCTCATGACTTTTCAATATATTGCCTCCAATGCTTGAACATCACCCCTCTGTCTCAACAACCAGAGTTGAACAGTGGTCTGTGTGTGGTCTGACCAAAGTACTACACAATTTGGTCATGCCTCCTTCTGGCTTATCGTCTACTGTTTTGGCTATGTAATTGAACATTCTACTGGCTTTGTTGATTACTGCTCTGCATTGGATATCTTGAATACAGTTTACTGAGATTCCTAGGTTCCTTTCAGCTTAATCCCAAGCTATTTCAAAACTATTCTCCTCCAACACCTCTTCCACTGTCCAGTTCACTGGGACTGCTCTCACTTGGCTCCACAATTACCCAGTCAGAGCCAGAGCACCTCCAGCACTGGCTTCTCTTCCTGCCCTCCACACCTTTACCTCTGGAGTCCCCCAAGGATCTATCCTTGTCCCCTACACCCCCCCCACAACATGCCGCCTCTCTTGGCAACATCATCCACAGGCATGAGGTCAGGTTCGACATGTACACTGACAACACCCAGTTCTACTTTTCCACCACCTCCCTGGACCCTTCCATTGTCTCCGTGTTGTCAGATTGGTTGTCCAAAAAGTCGGAATTTCCTCCAGTTAAACATTGGGAAGACTGAAGCCAGTGTTTTTGGCTCCTGCCACAAACTCCATACCCTTTCCATTAATTTCATAGCCCTCCCCAGTCACTTGTCTCAAGTTGAACCAGTCAGTTCACAACCTCAGCATCCTACTCAACCTAGTGTCGAGCTTCCTCTACATCATAAAGACCACCTACTTCCACCTCCATAACATTGTCCTCCTCCACCCCTACCTCAGCCTATCTGCTGCCAAAATCCTCATCCATGCCTTCCGTCATCTCCAGACTCGACTACTCCAATGTTCTCCTGGCCGGCCTCCCAACCTCCATAAACTTCAATTCATCCAAAACACTGCTGCCTCTATCCGATCATGCACTAAGTCTCGCGCATCCATCACTCATGTCCTTGCTGACCTACAGCAGCGTTTGGTCCCCCCAAACATCTCCAATTTAAAATTCTCAATTTGGCCTCTTGTGCAAACCCAGCAGCCCCATCCCCCGCCCTAACCTTCACCCCACCATTAACAATGACTGACAGTCTCAGTCATATGGTTTGTAATTCCCTCCCTAAACCACTCAGTCTCCCCACCTCCCTCTCCTCCTTAAAATGCACTTATGACCAAGCTTTTAATCGCCCCTCCTAATATCTCCTTCTCTGGCTCAGTGTCCAGTTTTGTCTGATTATGCTTCTGTGAAATGCCTTGGGATGCTTGTCTATATTTACTAGGAGGATAGCAGAACTGAGAGGTTATACCGATCAGGATAGTTTGAACAGGCTGGGGCTCTTTTCTCTAGAAAAGAGACTGAGGGGTGACCTGATGGAGATCTTTGAGATTATGAAAGAGCTTGATAGGGTAGACGTAGAGAAGATGTTTCCACTTGCAGGGGAGACCAGAACCAGGGGCCATAAATATAAAAGATAGTCACTAATAAATCTAATAGGGAATTCAGGAGTGTGGAACTCGCTACCGTAAGGAATAGTTGAGGCGACTGGCATAAATGCATTTGAGGGGAAGCTACATAAATACATGCAGGAGAAAGGAATAGGAGGATATGCTGATAAGGTTAGATAAAGCAGGAAGGGAGGCAGCTCATGTGCAGCATAAACACCAGCATTGACCTGTTGGGCTGAATGGCCTGTTTCAGTGCTGTGCATTCTATGTAGTATAAAATCCAAATTCTTGCTGCTGCCATTGCATTTATGGTTGAGAGAAATAAAATAAGGGTCATCCTAATAACATGGATGCCTTATGTTCACTTTGACCAGAGTTTCATTTGTTGCAATAGTAAAGTGAAAAACTTTTTAAAAAAAATTACAAATCTACTTTGACATCCAATGTATACAATTATATTCTAACAGCATACTGTACTGTGGTAGAGAAATAGTAAAGGGAAATATCCAAGATTTTAACTTCATTTACCACTATTGCTGATATTTTCACTATAGCAATTTCAAATGACAACTGTCCTGCATTCATTCGAATCTATTTCAAAAATAACTACAATTTTAATATACAATGTGACATTCCTTACTTAAGAACAATGCAGTACAACAGTTTACAAAAAGTTTTCCCCCCACCCAAAACATTTAGGTGACACCAGAAAAAAATGAAGGCAACTCCAATGCGCTATAAAAGGTACATGGCAAAAAAAAAACACTACAGGAACTGACTGAGCAGGTTGCTGGAAGTTTTATGAATCAAATCTGCAAGTGCTTTTCACCAATTTAAAATAATGTGCTTGGTGGACACACTTGGCCTGAAGTTTCCTCTGTGGACACAAACTGGAAGTCAGATCTGAAATTGCACCCGACATTGCATCCATTTTGCCGATGTCTGGTTAGGCCCAAGCATCCTCACAATCTCATTAGAATGTACAGTGGTGTTCCCCAGGGATCAGTACTAGGACCACTGCTTTTCTTGATATATATTAATGACTTGGACTTGGGTGTACTGGGCACAATTTCAAAATTTGCAGATGACACAAAACTTGGAAGGGTAGTGAACAGTGAGGAGGATAGTGATAGACTTCAAAAGGATACAGACAGGCTGGTGAAATGGGCAGACACGTGGCAGTTGAAAATTAACAGAAAAATGCATTTCGGTAGGCAGAATGAGACGGGCAATATAAACTAGAGGGCACAATTCTAAAATGGGTATAGGAACAAACAGATCTTGGGGTACATGTGCAAAAATCATTGAAGGAGGCAGGGCAGGTTGAGAAAGCGGTTAAAAAAAGGTATAACGGATCCTGGGCTTTATAAGAGGCGTAGAGTACAAAAGCAAGGAAGTCATGTTGAATCTTTATAAAACACTGGTTCGACCACAACTGAAGTATTGTGTCCAGTTCTGGACACCGCACTTTAAGAAAGATGTGAAGGCCTTAGAGGGACTTACTAGAATGATTCCAGGGGCGAGGGACTTACTAGAATGATTCCAGGGGCGAGGGACTTACTAGAATGATTCCAGGGGCGAGGGACTTACTAGAATGATTCCAGGGGCGAGGGACTTACTAGAATGATTCCAGGGGCGAGGGACTTACTAGAATGATTCCAGGGGCGAGGGACTTACTAGAATGATTCCAGGGGCGAGGGACTTACTAGAATGATTCCAGGGGCGAGGGACTTACTAGAATGATTCCAGGGGCGAGGGACTTACTAGAATGATTCCAGGGGCGAGGGACTTACTAGAATGATTCCAGGGGCGAGGGACTTACTAGAATGATTCCAGGGGCGAGGGACTTACTAGAATGATTCCAGGGGCGAGGGACTTACTAGAATGATTCCAGGGGCGAGGGACTTACTAGAATGATTCCAGGGGCGAGGGACTTACTAGAATGATTCCAGGGGCGAGGGACTTACTAGAATGATTCCAGGGGCGAGGGACTTACTAGAATGATTCCAGGGGCGAGGGACTTACTAGAATGATTCCAGGGGCGAGGGACTTACTAGAATGATTCCAGGGGCGAGGGACTTACTAGAATGATTCCAGGGGCGAGGGACTTACTAGAATGATTCCAGGGGCGAGGGACTTACTAGAATGATTCCAGGGGCGAGGGACTTACTAGAATGATTCCAGGGGCGAGGGACTTACTAGAATGATTCCAGGGGCGAGGGACTTACTAGAATGATTCCAGGGGCGAGGGACTTACTAGAATGATTCCAGGGGCGAGGGACTTACTAGAATGATTCCAGGGGCGAGGGACTTACTAGAATGATTCCAGGGGCGAGGGACTTACTAGAATGATTCCAGGGGCGAGGGACTTACTAGAATGATTCCAGGGGCGAGGGACTTACTAGAATGATTCCAGGGGCGAGGGACTTACTAGAATGATTCCAGGGGCGAGGGACTTACTAGAATGATTCCAGGGGCGAGGGACTTACTAGAATGATTCCAGGGGTGAGGGACTTACTAGAATGATTCCAGGGGTGAGGGACTTCAGTTCCATGGATAACCTGGAGTTGTTCTCCTTGGAACAGAGAAGATTGAGAGGAGATTTGCTAGAGATATTTAAAATCATGAAAGGTCCAGACAGAATGGATAGAGAGAAACTGTTCCCATTGGCGGAAGGGTCAAGAACCAGAGGACATAGATTTAAGGTGATTGGCAAAAGAACCAAAGACAATGGAGGAAAAACCTTATTTTACACAGCAAGTGGTTATGAGCTGGAATGCACTGCCAGAGGGGGTGGTGGAGGCAGATTCAATTGTGGCTTTCAAAAGAGAATTGGATAAGTACTTGAAAGGAAAAATTTACAGGGCTATGGCGATAGGGCGGGGGAGTGGGACTAACTGGATTGCTCTTGTAGAGCCAGCATGGACTCGATGGGCCAAATGGCATCCCTTCCATGCTGAAACCTTCCAATGATTCTATGAATACGCCCAAACTTAAAATGGGAATAAATTAGTGGAAACATGGAAATTGCTCAACTCACACCATAAATTTTCATACTTAAAGAAAGAACGTAAGTTTCAACTCCTTTAACCATCATTCATCCACATCAGGCACAACATTCTTAGGAACCTGCAATTGGGGAAGCTTTTCAATGTTTAATGCGATTTGTATGCCATAAAAATGTATTCAAAGAAACAAAGTACAGAGTGAGGATCAATTTTTAGAAACCTTCAAAAAATTGCATTAAAACATCAGTGGAATGACTTTCCTGCTGCACCTGAAAATCTGCAGTAATGCGAAGAAAATGTTCTGACAAGCGTAATTGGAGGATCTGCGCATGAGACTTGGGGGGGGGGGGGGGGGGCGTGACCAGTTTTGTGGGAGGAGATTTGCACCGGCGGAGGGTTTGATGGATGGCCGTTAAAGTTCAAAAAGAGACTTGGATGTATTGTAGTTACACATGTAACTCACTTATGTCCAAAATGCCACAAGCTTTTTAGCCACATAAAATCGATTTGTGCCCAGATTACGAACCTTTCTAGGCACAAATGCAGAGGAAACTCCAGGCAACCATTTAATAAAACACTAACTGGACATTTCACTTAAACACACATTGGGCTACCATATTTTTGAACTTGAATTACAACCTGTAGGTTTAAAAATGAAAGTTATGTAGTATTGTGAGAAATTATAGTACACTCCACCAAAAAACTCAGAACTCACATTTCATCATTTACCTACTTATGCCTTCATCGAAAGCCTTTTGATAAGTGGGGGATAGCATATCAACATGCAGTGGAGCACTACCTCCGCTGCATCATGAAAAGATAGCTGTAGGAAACAAATGAGCGAACAAACTTACATTTATATAGTGGCATTCAAAAAAATCGCAGCCGAGATTATGGTCTCAAATCACTGGAATGGGGCTTAAAACGCTAGACTTCCTGACTAAGCCAACACTGATACTATGAAATGTGGATTTCTGCCCATTAGTCCCCACACACTGAGTTGCCAGTTTCAGTTACACGGTCGGAAGCATTATCTCAAAGAAAACTCTTGCACCCCTCATTCCTGCTAATTCAGAAAAGCAATCTTAAGTGCCTGTTCTCAGATAGCATGTGGTGTGGAAACAGAAAAACTAAAACTTACAAAGAATTAAAATCTTTTTTAAAAAATTAAAATTGAAAAAACCTATTACTTCTCCCTTCCATTAACTGAAGGGAACATTAATTAAATTAAATGTTAATTAAACATTATTAATTAAATATTATGTAAGAAAATAAGTACCAAGCAATTTCTTCTCACCAATTCTTCCTCCCCTTCTGAAAGCACAGACTCCTTCTTGGGATAAAGTTCCGTTATCTCCTTCCATTACCCTTCCCAATTATTCATGTGCAAGTCTTGGCAATGAGTGCCACTAGTCTATTCAACGATGGAGGAAATCACAGCTCTTCCCAAACCTGTCCTCTAATGGGAGTCAAGAAACCAATTAGGAGCAAGGACACTGGTCAACTCTTCATTCTCTAATCCTGGAGCTTGGAGACCAACTGCCGTGTCTATAATGCTAGCCTAGCTGAGATCAACTAAGTGAGGTCATGCAACCTCAAGACATTCATGGTCTATACAGCGCAGCTACTTGCTAGATAAGCTCTCAACCACAGGCATTACCAAACCAGGGATTTCAAAAGCCTCTGGCACTACTTAGTCACTGGTACTTGAAAACAGGAACATTTGCTGTGACAAAAAGTTAAGAACTAAATCAACACTTGGTAGTGCTGTTCGTTGTGTCATTCATTATGAGACTAAACCATTAAAACATGTTTCAACAATGAAGACTTGGAACAATGCACTTCCATTTTACTATACCATTGATAAAAGTATCCCGCAAAACTGGTTTTTCATTGAAAGTGACTAATACAGTTGAAGCAACTGCATTAGGTATATATTGTGCATCACTACTTAAATTTCCCATTACACAATAGTGAAAGTTAACTTCTGCTAAACTGTGCAGACATTAGCTTTCAATTTCTCCTGTGGATACTTGTTTTACAGGAAGAATTTAAGGCCCTTTTACATGTAACGCAGGTTTTGGGAGAGACACAGACTAACTTCTGAGGTCGATCTCCCGCACTTATGTTAAGAAATGGATGAGTGCAGGTGGGAGAGGGAATTGGATATGCCAAGCCTAGAAATTCACAATCAGCCGGTCTCACATGTCAGCATGCTCGTACTGTGACTATGAGCAGAATGATGTACTGAGCCAGCTCAGCATATTGTTTTGACATGAGGCCTTGCAAAGAAGAGCCCCCGCTGCCATGGGCTGCACGGAAATTTCCTTCGACGACCACTGACTGTGGGTGAACTATACAACATTCAATAGCACCCGCACACGATAAAAGCACCTTAAGAGGCCACATGCCCAGTTCTAAGCCTAGCCTCAAAGAATGCAGTGCAGCAGTAATGTATTTATTGCACCAAGTGTTGAACTAAGGTTTGCTCAAAGAAACTGGCTTTGGTTGAGGGGTGGGGGGGGAGAAATAATCACACTATAAGTGTTTCAAGTTTACTTGAGGAACAGGACCCCATCTTTCGATTAGGTACTTTACTCTTCTGGACTCAACTTTGATTTCAGTAACTTCAGATCATAACCACTGCTCCCATTTTTTCATGATGTGGAGATGCCGGTGATGGACTGGGGTGGACAAATGTAAGGAATCTTACAACACCAGGTTATAGTCCAACAGTTTTATTGGAAAATCACAAGCTTTCGGAGGCTTTCTCCTTCGTCAGGTGAGCGTGGGATTCCATGGAAGGTACTGCATATATAGTCAGAGAACAATGCCTGGTGATTACAGATAATCATTCCAACTGCCCGTTGTCAAGGCAATCAAAGGAGTCGAATAGTGTTCAGACAGAGAGACACCACCACACAGGACCACCGAATACACAAACGGTCAGAACCCAAAGGCAGGCAGAGAGAGAGAGAGAGAGAGAGAGAGAGAGACTTGTGATTTTGAAATAAAACTGTTGGACTATAACCTGGTGTTGTAAGATTCCTTACATTTGCCCATTTTTTCAGACATCAAGTGCTGGTAATGGTTCTGCTGTTGCCATTGACACCTACTCAGATCAATCTTCTGTTTTTTCACTTGTCCCATTACCACCCTCCTTGCCTTGCACCATCATCCCTTTTGTCATTTAATCACCTTTGCCCTCTAACCTATCACAGACCTTCGCTTTTGTTCTTTCTTCCCCACCTTTCCCTGGCTCTGTACTTCTTTAAAAACTTTAACTTGAACATCTTTCAGTTCTGATGAAAGGTCGTCCACCTGAAACATTAACTGTTTCTTTCTCCACAGATGCTGCCTCACTTGCTGAGCTTTTCCAGCATTTTCTGTTTTTATTTCAAGTTTACTAAGCAGCTTTTATAATTAAACAAATCCTCATGGTACAAACTTTTGTTCTATAATGTTCATTATCTTGTGCCTAATACCATTGACACATTCTGCATTGCTTCAAATTCAATCCAGCCCAGACCTTCAGATCTGAATTAATCCTCGGCTCAAAAATCTGAAGCAGTCTCAGTCTATTTCTTGATGCGCAAAGACATCAGCACAAAACTAGCCAAAATTTGGCGCTACAAACTTACAGAAGCCCCATTCTCTCCTTCTCCAGACCCCATGCAAAACAAGTTCTGACGAAAAATTATTAGCCTAAAACGTTAAATGTTTCTTTCTCCACAGATGCTGCCTGACTTGCCGAGTATTTCCTGTTTTTTTTAAACCCAAGAAAAACATAGCAGCTGTGGGAAATAGTAACATCATACAGGTGACTTTGGAAGCACTTTCACTCTGCACTAACACCGCAACCTGCTTCAAGAGATGGACCTCCATGTGCCACTTTCCCCTCTTTCAGTCAGAACGATGTATGCGTACCATGGTCTACTTTTACATGTAAACTCCCAATGCGCAAAACAGGCTGCCCACATTTATTTAACTAAAACCTTACCCTGGCATCAGAATTGTAGAGACATGTTGTCGTGGGTCCACAATGACGTCAATTCTGAGGACCTGGGCTTGTTTACACTATGGAATGCAGCTAACAGGATGATCTGCAGGTTACAATCAGCTACGTTCCTGTCAAGTAAAAGCATCGACTGTGTGGTTCCTCTGCATATTTTTAGGGAAAATTATTGGAGCTTTCACCATGCTATATCAATGATTTGGATGAGGGGACCAAATGTAATATTTCCAAGTTTGCCGATGACACAAAACTGGGTGGGAATGTGAGTTGTGAGGAGGATGCAAAGAGGCTTCAAGGGGATATAGACAAGCTAAGTGGGCAAGAACACGGCAGATGGAATATAATGTGGAAAAATGTGAAGTAATCGACTTTGGTAGGAAAAATAGAAATGCAGAGTATTTTTTTTAAATGCTAAGAGATTGGGAAATGTTGATGTTCAAAAGGGACCTGGGTGTCCTTCTACATGAGTCACTGAAAGCTAACATGCAGTTGCAGCAAGCAATTAGGAAGGCAAATGGTATGTTCGCCTTTATTTCAAGAGGATTTGTATACAGGAGTAAAGATGTCTTACTGCAATTAAGACCACACCTGGAGTATTGTGCACAATTTTGGTCTCCTTACCTAAGAAAGAATATATTTGCCATAGAGGGAGTGCAATGAAGGTTCACCAGCCTGATTCCTGGGGTGGCAGGATTGTCGAATGAGGAGAGGTTGAGTAGACTTGGCCTGTATTCTCTAGAGTTTAGACGAATGAGAGGTGATCTCATTGAAACATACAAAATTCTTACAGGGCTCAACAGGGTAGATGCAAGGAGGATGTTTCCCCTGGCTGGGGCATCTAGAACCAGGGATCATAGTCTCAGAATGAAGGGTAGGCCATTTAGGACTGAGAGGAGGGGAAATTTCTTCATTCAGAGGGTGGTGAATCTTTGGAATTCTCTACCCCAGAGGGCTGTGGAGGCTCAGTCATTGAGTACATTCAAAACAGAGATCGATAGATTTCTAGATATTAAAGGCATCAAGGGATATGGGGATAGTGAGGAAAATGGCATTGAGGTAGGAGATCAGCCATGGTCTTGTTGAATGCCGGAGCAGACTCGAGGGGCTGGATGGCCTACTCCTGCTCCTATTTCTTATGTTCTTAGGCTTTAAATGCATGGCAAACCTGAACCAACCAGGATGCAGTAAATGAAAGTCTCCATTGCTCATCACAGGAATCCTTCATAGAATCATCAAAGTTACAGCACAGAAGGAGGCCATTCGGCTAATCGTGTCCATGCCAGCTGAAAAACAGCTCTCCATCTTAATCCAAATTTCTAGCACTTGATCTGTAGCCCTGTAGGTTACGGCACTTCAAGTGCATATCCAAGTACTTTTTAAATGAGTTGAGGGTTTCTGCCTCGACCACCCTCAGTTCCAGACCCCCACCACCCTCTAGGCGAAAACATTTTTCCTCAGCTCCCCTCTAATCCTTCCACCAATTACTTTAAATCTATGTCCCCTGGTTGTTGACCTCTAAGGGAAATAGGTCCTCCCTATCCCCTCTATCGAGGCCCCCCAATTTTATAGACCTCAATTGAACCTCCCCTCAGCCTCCTCTGTTCCAAAGAAAACAACCCCAGCCTATCCAATCTTTCTTCATAGCTAAAATTCTCCAGTCCTGGCAACTTCCTCATAAATGTCCTCTACACCCTCTCTAGTGCAATCATATCTTTCCTGTAATGTGGTGACTAGAAATGTACTCAAGCCTAGTGTTTTATACAGGTCTAGCATAACCTCCCTGCTCTTACATTTTATGCCTCGACTAATAAGGGAAAGTATCCCTATGCCTTTTTAAACACCTTATCCACTTGTCCTGCTACCTTCATGGATCTGTGGACATGCACTCCAACATCCTTCACTTCCTCCACACCTCTCATTGTGTATTTGTTTGCCCTCCCCAAATGCATTACCTCACACTTCTCCAGTTTGAATTCCATTTGCCACTTTTCTGCCCACCTTACTAGTCATAGAGTCATAGTCAGAGTTATACAGCACGGACAGAGGCCCTTCGGCCCATCGTGTCCGCGCCGGCCATCAAGCCCTGTCCAATCTAATCCCATATTCCAGCATTTGGTCCGTAGCCTTGTATGCTATGGCATTTCAAGTGCTCATCCAAATGCTTCTTGAATGTTGTGAGGGTTCCTGCCTCCACAACCCTTTCAGGCAGTGAGTTCCAGACTCCAATCACCCTCTGGGTGAAAAAGTTCTTTCTCAAATCCCCTCTAAACCTCCCGCCTTTTACCTTGAATCTATGCCCCCTTGTTATAGAACCCTCAACGAAGGGAAAAAGCTCCTTAGTATCCATCCTATCTGTGCCCCTCAATTTTGTACACCTCAATCATGTCCCCCCTCAGCCTCCTCTGCTCCAAGGAAAACAAACCCAATCTTCCCAGTCTCTCTCCATAGCTGAAGCGCTCCAGCCCTGGTAACATCCTGGTGAATCTCCTCTGCACCCTCTCCAAAGCGATCACATCCTTCCTGTAGTGCGGCGACCAGAACTGCACACAGTACTCCAGCTGTGGCCTAACCAGTGTTTTATACAGCTCCATCATAACCTCCTTGCTCTTATATTCTATGCCTCGGCTAATAAAGGCAAGTATCCCATATGCCTTCTTTACCACCTTATCTACCTGTTCCGCCGCCTTCAGGGATCTGTGAACTTGCACACCAAGATCCCTCTGACCCTCTGTCTTGCCTAGGGTCTTCCTATTCATTGTGTATTCCCTTGCCTTGTTAGTCCCTCCAAAGTGCATCACCTCGCACTTTTCCGGGTTAAATTCCATTTGCCACTGTTCCGCCCATCTGACCAACCCATCTATATCGTCCTGCAGACTGAGGCTATCCTCCTCACTATTTACCACCCTACCAATCTTTGTATCATCAGCGAACTTACTGATCATACCTTTTACATTCATATCCAAGTCATTAATGTAGACCACAAACAGCAAGGGACCCAGCACCGATCCCTGTGGTACCCCACTGGCCACAGGCTTCCAGTCACAAAAACAACCTTCGACCATCACCCTCTGCCTTCTGCCACTAAGCCAGTTTTGTATCCAAAGTGCCAAGGCACCCTGGACTCCATGGGCTCGTACCTTCTTGACCAGTCTCCTGTGCGGGACTTTATCGAAGGCCTTACTGAAATCCATGTATACCACATCCACTGCGTTACCCTCATCCACACGCCTAGTCACCCCCTCAAAAAATTCAATCAAATTAGTCAGACATGATCTTCCCTTGACAAAGCCATGTTGACTATCCCTGATTAATCCTTGCTTCTCCAAGTGGAGACTAATTTTGTCCTTCAGAATTTTTTCCAATAATTTTCCTACCACTGATGTTAGGCTCACTGGCCTGTAGTTCCCCGGTTTTTCCCTACTCCCCTTCTTGAATAATGGTATTACATTAGCGGTTCTCCAGTCCTCTGGCACACCCTCTATGGCCAGAGAGGTTCTGAATATATGTGTTAGAGCCCCCGCAATCTCCCCCTTTGCCTCACACAGTAGCCTGGGATACATTTCGTCCGGGCCTGGGGATTTATCCATTTTTAGGCCTGCTGAAACCGCCAATACCTCCTCCCGCTCGATGTTAATATGTTCGAGTATATCACAGTCCCCCTGCCGTATTTCTATGTCTACATCGTCCTTCTCCATAGTGAAAACAGATGCAAAAAATTCATCTGCCGGCTCCACACACATATTGCCATTTTTGTCCCTAATGGGCCCTATTTTTTCCCTAGTCATCCTCTTACCCTTAATATACTTATAAAACATCTTAGGATTTTCCTTTATTTTGCTCACCAGTGTTATTTCATGGCCCCTCCTTGATCTCCTAATTTCTTTTTTAAGTATCCCCCTGCACTTCTTGTACGCCTCTCGGGCTTCCTCTGTCTTTAGCCTTTTGTATCTGCCAAAAGCCCTCCTTTTTTTCCTAATCCATTCTCGTATATCCCCTGACATCCAAGGTTCCCTGACATCTTCCTGCAGTCTACAGCTTTCCTCCTCACTATCAACCACACGGCCAACTTTTGTATCATCTGCAAACTTCTTAATCATGCCCCCTACATTTAGGTCTAAATCATTTATATATACACCACAAAAAGCAAGGGGCCTAGTACTGAACCCTGTGGAAACAGCCTTCCAGTCACAAAAACACCCAGTGACCATTACCCTTTGCTTCCTGCCACTGAGCCAATTTTGGATCCAACTTGCCACTTTCCTTTAAATCCCATGGGCTTTTACTTTTCTGACCAGTCTGCCACGTGGGACCTTGTCAAAAGCCTTGCTGAAATCCATGTAGGCTACATGAAACATGCTACCCTCATTGACCCTCCTCAAAAAATTCAATCAAGTTAGTCAGACACTACTTTCCCTTAACAAATCCATGCTGACTGTCCTCGATTAATCCATGCCTTTCTATATGACAATTATACTGTCCCTCAGAATTGTTTCCAATAATTTGCCCACCACCGAGGTAAGACTTACTGGCCTGTAATTACTCGGTCTATCCTTTTCTCCCTTTTTAAACAACAGTACAACATTAGCAGTCCTCTGGCACCAAGCCTGTAGCCAGAGAAGATTTGAAAATGATGGTCAGAGCTTCCGCTATTTCCTCCCTTGCTTCTCCTAACAGCCTGGGATCCATTTCATCCAGGTGGTGAAGTCAAAAGTTTTGTTTCTCCCTTAAGAGCCTGATCAACCTCAGATGACACTTGTGTTTGTTCTGTTTAAAACTAATCCTCTGATGAAAAAAAATATATACAATTGTTACTTATGCAAGCTCAATTAAGTAATCCTAAACCAGAGTAATTACAGATTTGATTGTATACATAGGCGATAACCTTTTCATTAGAACGAACCATACTTCACTTCTGAAATAAAAATAAAAAATGCACAATGTTATAGAAACGCAGGCGTTTTCTATGACCTTGCAGCTTGACCCAATACTTCCATGGCGCTTTCCAAAACAAATGTTGATATTTGAGACAGCATTCGGACTGCTGAACACAATTGTAAATCAAGGAGGTAAACACGACAGGTTAAATCTCAGTTGCTGAAAAATAAACAAGACTTGATACTTTGGTTAAATTAGTATATTGGTCAAATTACATTTTAACTTAAACTTTTAAATAAATTCCTTTGTAAAAATAATTGAAGTAAAATTGTTTGAGTTTTTTTTGGAAGCTCTCACATTTCATCAGATCAGTGCAATTCTAAGCATTTCCTCCTCTACATCCAAGCTAGTCATTAAAACAGTGAATATACTTCAGAAGTACTTAATTGGCTGTAACGCACTTTGGGACGCCCTGAGGTCATGAAAGGCGCTACATAAAAGCAAGTTCCTTCTTTCCTCTGGAAATATCCTAAATTTTAGTAAGGTCTTTTTACAATTATTTTGGGAAACGAACTGCACCAGTAATGCTCAATATCCACTGACTACAATGTATTTACAAATTATCTTTACCTCAGTAAGCAATTGCACTTCATGTACAACAGCCATGCTGATTCCTGGTCTGCAGTTTGCAGCACTCAGCTGGGCGACAACAATTGACAAACTTCCCTGGACTGAGAAAAAAAAACACGGGTTGCTCTTTGCTGTCCAGTGATCTCATCTACATTGCCGCATCGCCTGCACCCTCCTGCGCCCACCCCGGCTTCCCACCACAGGAGAAGGCGCTAGAATTATTTTCCCTGTATTCATTTGGACTGTTAAAACAATTGAGTTTTAAAAAATTGCTTTTAAAAATTCATCTCATGCTGATATACTACCCGATTGAAGCAACCATATTCAACGTTTCAGCTTTGCACCAAAACATATTTTTGTGCTTCACATGGTATCCCAAGATCATTACTCCTACCCACTCTTTCACACTAATCGTCACATACTGACAGCATAATGGCCTTGTACTGAGCATTGGTGGAGATGCTACAAATAGTTCCAGTACCCTAGGTCAGGAAAGGGGAAAAATAAGCCTAGTTTGCATACTTCTATTCAGTATCCAATAATCCCTGCTGGAAGTACATGGCTGCACACACAAAGATCAGCCTTGCTGACCTACACTATTAAGTCTCATATGAAGAATAGGCACTTGAAAGATACCAGAAGACGCTTGCAGAACCATACCTCAGCAGGGAATCTATATCTTCAGCAGAGATGAGAGAACTGGAAGAAAAGGGGGAAAAACTCACAGTAAACCCAATTAACTCTTAAATTACTATGATCTCCACCTTCCATTGCTTGTGACAGCAGCTCAACAAGGCACTCAACCACTACTTCCAGTAGTGACTAACCAGTGGAGATATGTGTTCACATCAGTAGCTGGGGGTTATCCAATTTAGAGAGATGTTTCATCTATATTGCCAAGTCATTTTACGCAGGTTCAAACTGAAAGTCCCTTAGTTGAAAAAAAATGAATCATAGGTATACAACGAATAGAACCGAATGAGCTCAAGGTGACTTAGCGAGAGGCCTAGAGTAATAGTTGACTCATCACTTTCATTGTTTCACCAGATTGCCTAGGCAATTAAAGAAATTAAGAATGCTGGAACATACAACAAAATAGTATAAGCTTGTGCTAAGGCTGTACAATGCACAGTGTTTGGTTCTGGTCACCGTACCACTACAATGGTACACTGGTATTGAAAAGGATATACGCAGAGAAGAGTGACAAGACTAATTCCATGTGCAAAAGGGATAAGCTAAGAATAAAAAAATCTCTAATCTAGGAAAAATTGCAGTTCAGGGGAGAATTTTAAGACTTAAAATATTAAAATGGTATTGGAGTGGCAAACCCTCAGTATTACTCCTTGTCCTTGCTCCCCCTGCTATACCATTGGTGGCTGCTCGTTCAGCCACTACACTGCCTGTCCTCTGGATTTCCATCTAGTTCCCTTCGCTTTACTACCTGCCTGCTTTCAAAAACGTCATTAAAACTCTTCCACTGCGACTTTGCCCTCGCTCACCTGTTAATCCTCACTGTTTTCCCTCCTGCCTGGCATGCACTCTCATTTTTTTCCTTGACATTTTGTGCGAGACATTTAACTGCAAATAAAAAGCACTAAAGAAATGCAAGTTCTAATGTGGAAAAATTTCTACCGCTGCACTAGGGAATGCTCATGAGGTTGGAATTAAGGTACATTGTTGACAGAAAGCAGAAGCAGCTTTGCTCTACATTTGCCCTGTGCTGTGACCTGAGTAAAGAAAACAAAAAGAAAAACCTGCTATGTTCCCTAAACTTGCTAAGTCAACAAAAAAATGTTGAGTGAATTTTAGAATTCCTGTAACCTTGCAATCAGGTAAGCAGAATAATAATACCTTAACCTCTTTCCCTGCCCAACTTAGAAACTTCAGGGTTTAATATCAAATGTAGGACAAAGACAATGGTTGTAAAAGTTTTCAGCTCCTTGAAAACCAAACAAACTGAAATTTCAGTCAACTTTTAAAAAAAACAGTAAAGTAACCTGGTCCGTGTACACATGCACCATGTCATACGAGCCAGCAGTGTTACTCAGGTTTTCAGCCCTGGTTCGTGCTGGGATAGCCAACTACAGCTGGGATATCAGTGGAGGGGATAAAATGCAACTGCACTTAACTTCAGCATCCACTGCCTTAGGAAAACTGTAAAAGAAAAATAGTAGTACCTCACCAACACTCACTGATTAAACTCAGGAAGATTGGGCAAGGCGGCCGAGAGGAGGCCAGAGTGCACGAGGGAGAGGTGGCCAAGAGGAGCGGCAATGAAATGAGCATAAGGAAAAATCTAAAAAAAAAAATTCTGAATTTGAAAAAGTGACTTCAGAGCAGAGGGAGCAGCGGTGCAGC
Source organism: Heptranchias perlo (assembly GCF_035084215.1). Lineage (NCBI taxonomy): Eukaryota > Metazoa > Chordata > Chondrichthyes > Hexanchiformes > Hexanchidae > Heptranchias > Heptranchias perlo. Next base: position 64,138,154 of record NC_090335.1, read on the forward strand.
CCGAGGAATTGTAGTTAAGTGTTTAATTTATTAATCAGATCTAAGGGAATAAAATTAACTAAATAGAGGAAACTAACATTAAAGGGTTCTGAATCTCATCAAATTAAAAGCTGGTATACATAAATAAATAGGAGTTACAGAAATAAAGAAATAAATAAAAAACAGGGCTAATCAGCTACAAATTAACCTGAAATCAAGCTAAATCCATCTCACAAATATAACCCTCATCTCAATTAATTGTATTATATCTGGAACTAAATTAATACTAATAAATAAATACTAGAAAAGGCAGTGCCAGCTATGTGACGGGATGTGACATGTGGGAGCTTGTGGACAGTGAGACTGTCCCGAATTTTGGGATAGTTTTCACCAGAGTACAGTCACGCCTCAGAGAAAAGCACAGGTACAGGAATGGGAGCGGGTGACTGTTAGTCAGCAGGGTAAGGGGAACCAAGGAGAGGTAGTCATGGGACACTGGCACCAGCACTGGCGCAGGAAGGAGCTGTACTGCTTGGACAGGCTCCACCTGAACTGGAATGTGACCAGGAAAGGATAAATAGGGCCGTTGATAGGACTTTGAACTGGTAAGATGGGGGGGGGGGGGGGGGGGGTGGGGAGAAGAGAAGGGATCTGATGAAACTAACGTAAGTTTAAAGATAAAAGATGAGAGTAAGGAACAACTTGCATTTTTATAGCACTTTTAGCGTAGTAAAACGTCCCAAGGCGTTTCACAGGAGCTTTATCAAACAAAATTTGACACCAAACCACATAAGAGATATTAGGACAGGTAACCAAAAGCTTGGTCAAAGAGGTAGGTTTAAAGGAGCCTCTTAAAAGGGAGAAAGGCAGAGAGATTTAGGAAGAGACTGCCAGAGCTTGGGGCCTAGGTAGATAAAGGCACGGCCACCAATGGTGGAGCGATTAAAATCAGGGATGCACAAGAGGCACGAATCGGAGGGATGTAGGGCTGGAGGAGGTGACAGAGATAGGGTGGGGAGAGGCCTGGGAGGGATTTGAAAACAAGGATGAGAATTTTTTTTAAAATTGCGGTGTTCCCAGATCGGGAGCCAATGTAGGTCAGCAAGCACAGGGGTGATAGGTGACCAGGACTTGGTGAGAGTTAGGATATGGGCAGCAGAGTTTTGGATGAGCTCAAGTTTATGGAGGATGGAAGATGGGAGGCCAGCCAGGAGAGCATTGGAATAGTCGAATCTAGAAATAACAAATGCAAGTTTGAGGGTTTGAGCATATGAGCTGAGGCAGGGGCAGAGACAGGCGATAATACAGAGGTGGAAGTAGGTGGTCTTGGTGATGGAGTGGATATGTGGTCGGACACTCATCTCAGTGTCAAATAGAGTGCCACGGTTGCAAACAGTCTGGTTCAGCCTCATTGGTTAGGGAGAGGGGTGAAGTTGATGGCTAGGGAACAGAGCTCAAGTACAGTTGTAGAACACGAGTACAAAATGACAAAAATAAAGTGAGGGGAACAATTAAAATCAAATTAAATTGCCTGTATAACAATGTGCACAGCATCCAAAACAAAACAGGGTACTGGTGGCAATAATTCGTAGCGAGGAGCCAGATGTAGTAAGATAACAAACATGGCTACATAAAGAACAGGACTGGCAGTTAAATATTGCAGGATAAAATGTATTCAGAAAGGACTGAGAAGGAAGGGGTGGGGTAGCTGTACTAATTAGAGACAACGTAATGGCATTAGAAAAAAAAAGACAAGTAATATTTAGATAGAAACAGAATCCATATGGATTGAGACAAAGGTAAGAAATGATCGATCACGATAATAGGGGTATTCTACAGACCACCTAATAGTGGAAGGGAAGTGGAAGAAATATGTAGGCAAACCTATAAAATTAGTAAAAAACATCAAATAATAATCATGGGAGATTTCAACTCCCCTCAAATAAACTGACAAGAAGTTGGAACAGGAGAAAGAGGAATGGGGTTTTTAAACAGTGTGTACATGGCTCCTTCCTTACCCAGTATGTGAGAAACCCAACGAGAGGAATCACTGCTGGATCGAGTAATGGGAAATGAACCGGAGCAGATGAGAAGTAAGCGTAGGGGAATGTCCAGGCAATCGCGATCATAACAAGGTTTAAAATAATGATTGAACAAGGTTTAAAATAATGAATGATAAAGACATAAGTAAGACAAAGATCAAAGTAATAGATTGGAAAAAAGTTAATTTTGAGGGGATGAGAAAGGAACTAGGGAAGGTAAAGTGGAAGAAATGTTGAGATAGAATAGCAGTGGGAAATATTTGAAACAGTGATCAATAGTGTTAGAGGAATATATTTCTCCTGAAAACACAAGAGCAAATAGCCAGTAATAGAACACACCATGGATGAATAAAGAGATACAAGTAAAATTGAAACCATAAATGGCCTACTCTATGTACATGCACAATAAAGAAAAGGATGACAAAAAAAAAGAGACTACAAAGAGATTAGGAAGAATGTCAAAAGAACAATTAAGAAAGCAAAGAGGAACTATGAAATTAAATTATCAAGGAATATAAAAAGAAATAGTAAAGTATTCTACAGATACATAAGTAACAAAAGAAAAATCAGGATAGAGCCAGAGGGATGCACAAGATACTCACAAATAATGACAGCGAAATGGCAGAAATACTGAATAGTTACTTTGCCTCAGTATTTGGGAGACTTAAAGTCAGTATGACATTAGAAGAGGAGATCAAGAAAAGGTACAAAAGGTATTTAAGAAAGGGAGGAAATAATTGATAAACTAATCAGATTTGGAGAGGATTAAACCCCTGGTCTGAATGGAACGCAACCACGCATATTAAAAAAAAGTTAGGGAGGAGATAGCACAGGCACTATTACATAGACATAAAAATTCATTAGAAAAGGGAATAGTGCTAGAGGACCAGCAGACAACTAACGTTATTCCTATTTTTAAAAAGGGCGATACAAGAAGTCAAGGGAACTATAGACCAGTCAGTTTTTAGGAAAGATAATGGAATCTTTATTCAAAGATGTCAGAGAAAAACAACTAAACAACAAAAATATAATGAAGAATGGTCAGCACAGATTTCAGAAGGGAAAGTCATGCTTGACCAACCTTAATGAATTCTTTGAAGTAACAGAAAGAGTAGACAAGGTTAATGTAGATGTAATATATTTGGATTTTCAAAAGGCCTTCAATAAAGGTACTGCAATGTGGACTCAAGACTGAAGTCAGAGCATGTGGAGTCAGGGGACAGGTAGCAGAAAACAGACTAGGGGTGAAGGGTAGCAACTCAAGGATGATATCATAACAGAGAATATACTTACCAAGAAAGACTAAACAGGCTGGGGCTCTTTTCTCCAGAAAAGAAAAGGCTGAGGGGGACCTGATAAGAGGTCTTTAAGATAATGAATGGGTTTGATATGGTAGAGGTGGTGAAAATGTTTTCACTTGTGGGGGAATCCAACATTCGAGATCATAAATATAAGATAGTCACTAATAAATCCAATAGGGAATTCAGAAGAAACCTCTTTACCCAAGGAGTAGCACGAATGTGGAACACGTGACCACAAAGAGTAGTTGAGGCAAATAGCATAGATGCATTTAAGGGGGAGCTAGATAAATACATAAGGGAGAAAGGAATAAAAGGGTATGCTGATCGGGGTAGATAAAGTTGGGAGGGAGGAGGCTCATGTGGAGCATAAACACTGGCATAGACCAGTTGGGCCGAATGGCCGGTTCCTGTGCTGTGGACTCAATGCAAGAATGGTCGCTTGAGACACATTGGAGAGCCACTTCCCAAGTAATCAAAAGCCAACATGAATTACAGGCTTGAGAGCAAGAGAGCGCATACACACACATATCCAACAGGCATTTCTCAAATAAAAAAGGAACAAATCTTTAAAATTCAGATGATATATATTTACCTTTTTTTAAAAAAAAGATACCAACTGTCTTGCTGTACATTTCTTGTATTTTCTGGTTGTACAATTTGATACCAGGCAACAACAAACTTAAGCATTAACTATCTAGATGCACCTTAAAAAGAGAATACATGGAACTGTACCAGCAAAGAGTCAATGTTTTCAGGAGTTTGAGAGAGAGGAAGGGGGAAGAAAATTGGAGGGAAAATTTGAAAAGGACAAAAGAGAATCAGTTATAGTCCAATTGTGTGTTGTCTCATGAGTTATCAACATTAAATTAGCATTGGAAAACAAGGATGAAAGTTCAGATGCCTCACTGGTTTGCAGATAGGATGGAGAAACAAGATCATTTAAATCGTTGGATATGGAACCAATAATCCTACCACTAGATGCATTTATGATCAGTCGTCTGCATAAGGCAGGTTCTAGCACAATTCTCTCCAAACCACAATGGGCCAAAATTTGTTGGCAAAATAACAGTGAGGCTAATGGCACTCGCCGTTATTTATGCATAAATGGTACAGCAACTTCAGGCGAGGGACAGATGTACGGTTAAACGCGAATATCCAAAAGTTGCTGTCCAAGTTGCGCTGCTCCGCTGTTAGCTTCGTGAAAACTGCATCTCGCTGTCTGCCTCACCATTGAAAGGTGTGAAGTTGCTGTATTTGCATGGGAGATGTGAACTAAACTCACCACAGACAGTTAAGTCTTGACGTGCAAGTACCCTTTTAATGACGTGATAACATTTAATCACTGCCAATCAACCTCTCTGGCTCTGCAAAATCAACTATTACTAGTGTGGCGTCTCATTCCTTCAGGTTTTAATTGATGTTGGAAGTTTTAAAAATGTCAAACTTAAAGTTTTTTACATTTTTTTTCTACTTTTCCTTCCTGTCTTTTTTTTTTCTCTCTCTAAGCAACCTTTCTATCCCTCTCTATTGCTCTTTTTGTACCTGATTTGACATTGAATTCACACTTCCTTCTCAGTCCTTGCGCTATTCATTTCACAATTCTTCAATCTGCTTGGTTGAGGAGATACACAGTTGCTTGCCCTGTTCACTCATGTCCCAGATACCCTGTTTCCCTCGCTGTATCATTATAACTTGCACTTTCAGCAACTTGCCAAGCAAAAAATTTAAAAACCTAAGCGTGCAAGGGCATGTCTAAAGACAGATGTCATTACAGCAAATTATGGCACTCTGTCTTGTGCTTCTCTCTATACGATCTCTTATTCTTCAGGTGGTCCAGAAGTATCCTCCTTTTCTTCCCCCTTGATCTTTTTCCCTTCCATCACCCTTCTAATACCTCTTTCAACATCCCATCCCCTCTCAGCACTTCCCCAATCTAATTCATGTATTTTTTTCTGATAACAAAACGACATTAATCTTGCATAATTGTCAACACCTGCTAATTACTTTTGTCTATCCATCATTTTCTCCATGCATTTACCAAACCCACATCTCAAAGCTCTTTAGAAGCCTGACCTCCTCTTTCCTCAGTGTCCACGTTTCAGCACCATACTCCATATCAAACTCTATACTGATCTTTTCTTCAGTTCTCCAGTCAATAATTTTTGCCTTCTATTAATTGCAACTTTTCCCATTGTACTCCTCTCACCTCCTTAGCACATCTGCTGTCTTCAGTCATCCATACTTCCCCATATATTTACATTGTCTCCCCAGGTCCAACTGTCCCTCATTTATTAAAACTTTCACCTGCATTCCTAGCAACCTTCATAACTTTGGTCATGCTGATACTGATCTTCATTCCATAGCTGCAGCATTGAGGCTATCTACCAAATATAGTCCATTCAAGGTTCTTGCTAAGCAGGCTGTGTCATTAGCAAATCTGACAGCTTTCACTAGCTGACCTCTAACTTTCACTCGTTCCTCTACCTGTTTAAGCATTTCTCTTACCATTGTTTCTGCATTCACATTGAACAACATGGATGATGAGCAGCATCCTTGTTGCACTCCTCTTCCAATCACAGCTGATTCTGGCTCTCCATCTGCTACCCTAATATTTGCAGTTTATCCCAAGTACAAAGCCTTTATAAAAAGGTGTCTATCTTTCCAATCCACACAAATTCAGTACCTCCATTTTACTATCAAAGGCTTTTTCAAAATCTACAAAGCAAATGCACATGATTACGTCCTATACTCCTCTCGCACAGTACTCTATCCCAATTGCCTCTCTTGTTCCCCAACCTCAGCAAAGATCAATTTGGATTTTGCAAAGATACTGTTCCACTTCCTTCTTGAAAGTAATCGGAGCATAATCTTTGAGGCATATGGAATCAAACTGATGGTATGAAACTCGGCAAATTTGCAAGCATTTAGCTTTTCTTCCCCCCCCACCCCCAAAAGATATGATTATTTTAATGAAATCTTTATGCCATTCCCCTTTCAAGTATGTGACTTTACACAAAGCAATGGAGTACTGTGTACAGTTTTGGTCTCCTTATCTAAGGAAGGATATACTTGCCCTCGGGCGGTGCAACGAAGGTTCACTAGATTAATTCCTGGGACGAGAGGGTTGTCCTATGAAGAGAGGTTGAGTAGAATGGGCTTATACTCATGTATCAATGAAGTCTCCTTCTAAACTCAAAAGATTTTGAGGGGGCTTGAGAGGGTAGATGCTGAGAGATTGTTTCCCCTGGCTAGACAGTCTAGAACTAGGGGGCATAATCGCAGGATATGGGGTCAGCTATTCAAGACTGAGATGAGGAGGAATTTCTTCATGCAGAGGGTTGCGAATCTTTGGAATTCTTTACTCCAGAGGGTTGTGGATGCTGAGTCATTGAATATATTCAAGGCTGAGATGGATAGATTTTTGGACCCTCTAGGGGAAATCAAGGGATATGGGGATTGGCTGGAAAGTGGAGTTGAGGTTGAAGATCAGCCATGATCCGAGTGAATGGTGGAGCAGGCTCGAGGGGCCGTATAGCCTACTCCTGCTCCTATTTCTTATGTTCGTATGTTCAATGAGTTTGTTTGTTGACTTTCTCCCATGCGTTTGTTTAATTCTGCTGGAATCTCATTAATGCCTGTGGCCTTTCCATTCTTGAGCTCACTTATTGCAATCCTCATTTCACACTCAAGGACTTCAGGGCCCATATAAATCAGCTTCCACCTCCTCTTCCCTTTCAATGTCAACTGGCTTTTCCTCTTTGGAACACAGTTCAACATATTCCCACGATCTCTTCCATACTTCAACTGGGTCAGTCAATAGTTGTCCATCTCTATTTTTGATTGCTCACATTGTCCCTCGAGGCAAATTTCTCTGGCCTTATCAGTCTCTCTCTCTCTCGAGCTCATTGTTAAATTCCCTGCATGTTTTTTGCCCTCTTCTGTGTTTCCTTCATTCACTTTCACCAGCATTTCATTATTTCTTTTCCCTTTATTAGACTTAGACTCAGTTTGCTCAGTCCTTTCCCCAATTGCCTCTTTCTGCCAACACACCATCTCTCGTTTACACTTATTTGGTATTTTCTTACCCTTCGTTTTCTTCACTATCAATCTCTTTCCTGAATCTTAACCCAGCTTTGCCTTTCAACTCTTCCAAAGTCCACTTTCTCCTATATGTACCATTCTTTACTCAAAGAAGCTTCACAACTTGTGATCTGAATCAGCATCTGCAGCAGGTTAACTAGCAGCATTCTTTACACTACTGCAGTATCTGTTTCATCAAGATGTCATCACTCCGACTACGACCACTACATGCATTTACCATTGTGTCTCCAGGTTTTTTTCCCATGTATACCATCTTCTTCTGTGGTGTTCAAACCAGGTATTGGCAACCCTTTTCTTACAAAACTCTATTTCTCTCCCCTTCTATTTCTACATCCATAGCTACCGATCACAGACTCATCTTTACCTTTTCTCATGACACTGTTCCAGTACCCCACAACAACAGTCATTTCCTTTCTCGGCATCTATCAGTTCTGCTATTTGATCATAGATTTTATCCACTTCTTCCTCAGGCTGGTCGCCTGTGGGCATGCAAACTTCAATGATGACAATATCGACAGGGTCAGCTCTAAGCTTCACAAGCAACATTTGGTCAGAGTTGCAGATAACGTTGGAGACACAATTTCCTGCATTTTTATCAAACACCTCTGTTACTCTCAGAGTAATTACCCTCAGTCACTCATGAGATCACATGCATTTACATAGCACCTTTAATACGGAAAAACATCCTACTGCACTTTACAGAAGTGTGAGGAAAATAGATACTGAGCCAAACGAAGGAGGAGTGATCAAAGGCATTGAGACAGAGGGGTTTAGGGAGCAAATTCTATCGAGCAGTTGGAGCACTTCATGTTTGATTGACCCAGTGTAATGCTTTGTAAAGTTTTTCAAAAATATGGAAAAGAACAAGGGGAGTGGGTGAGGTGGAATACTATATACAGAGATAGTTTACTGGACTTCCAGAAATCATTTTATAAAGTGCCTCAGAAAAAATGGTTGAGGAAATTAAGGTCTATAACATAAGTGGTAGTATAGCTAGAAATGGTTGAAAGGCAGGCAGGTAGACAGCTTGTGGTAAATTGAGGTTGTTCAGACTGGTAGGCAGTGGCTAGTGAAGTGCCCCAGGCAGTGTTGTCAGGACCACTTTTGTGAATATATCCATACATTAAAAAAAAGTCATGTTCACACATTTCTTGTACTTACAGAAACTTAACATAATTTCCATTACACTTGGATGTCAGATTGAAACTGGTCATGTTCCAATTTCCAATATACTTTCATTCCTCCCAGTTTCTGCAGCATAGCACCACAGCTCCATCCCCTTCATATTGATTTATTGTGCTAGCTAGAGCCCCTCCAGTTCCTATCCTGGGACCCTGGTTGGATCCCTCCCCACACCTATGACTTGAAAGCCAGCTTATGGTCCTGGCTGGATCCCCCTCCTGACTCCTGACTCACCATCCTAAACAATAGAGTCAGAATTAATATGATTGAATCACAAGATCGTCAGAGAGGAGCAAAAGGGAAGAAATAAAAATATGAAGTCTATCAAGAGAGAAGCAGAGGAGTGGGACCAGAAAACACACAGAAGGGGAGAAAAATACAAGACAAAGACACAGGAAGGAAAGGACAGATGCACCCTGCTGCATGAAGATGGCAGACAGAGGTAAGACTCCAACTCACTAAGTAATGCCACAGGAAATCCAAATATCTGTATGTAAGGGGCCGGTTGAATCCAGACTGGCAAGATAGATACACAACTGCCCATAATTCAGAAATAAATTGACTGACAGTACAGCCTCAAAAATGCCTGTATTAATAAACTGGAAATTTCACACTGATACAGTAAGAATGCTCTTGTGGAATTGAGAGTTCATGCACTTACTTAAGTATTCTTGGGGCAAAGTAGAAGAAGCCTCCACCCTCATATCTCTAAATCTATGGAAAATACTGCAGTCAACCAGGTAGTTCTGCATACTGACACAAGCCGCCAAAAAAGTGAGGGGGAAAGTGTTCCATTCCCAGCACTGACACGCAGGGAAAAAAATTCAAAAGATAGAAACTTAAAAAGGGGCAAAGCATAATTTTTTTTTAAAAAGGAAGTGTCAGCTCACACCATCAGAAGTTAAATATTTCAGCTTATCCAATAGCCACTGTTAACTGTAGAAATATAAATTCCATTTTGCACAATTCCTACAGGATCTCAGCTCCTAAGGTTCTTATGGCTATATCCACACAAAAGATAATACTGCATTTATTAGAAATAACATTCGTGTTTGCCTCATGGGTTTCTATAGTTAACTACCAATTGAATCTCCTATCTATTCATTTATATGCCACATCTAATTGTAAATGCATTCAACTACTTCTGACATGGCTTCTGTGCACAGCAGTAACAATGATTAAATGCTTCACTTACTGGTGCACATGTTGCCACATATTATGCCTTTATAAGGAGTACCGAAGTCTCCAGTAAACAAAGCTACAATGTGAATTGTAAAGCTCTGGTCTCTTTACCGAGCACCCTGTTGTATTCCTGTTCACAAACTTAAGTTTTAACTTAAATTTACTTCTCACTTTAGCCTCAATTGTCAATATAAACGTAATGCCTAAAAAACATTAGCTTCAACCAATTCTCTCCACAGCCCAAATTATTTGACCAAATGAAAAAATACTGGCCCTGTGGAACACACAACAAAATGGTAAACCCAATCCATATAATGGATTTTTTAAAACCATATTTTCTGCTTGGGTTTAATGTACATTTGAAACAATACAGCACAATGAGAATAAATTGGAAATTCATGATCTCCCAATACACAGGGAAAAGTTGTCCAATTTTAGAAATGTTCTCATGAGGAGTTGTCAAGTGCAATCCAGGCACTCCAACAAAGAGTGAGGAAAAACTACAGGCCCCTATGCTTCCTCACGCTTTATGGTTTCCTTTTTACAGCCACACTAACAGAATTGTACGAGTCTCCAAATGACACTCTCTGCCAGGGAAGATGCGTGGCATAAATAGATTTCAAGAGGAAAGAACAGTAAATAATTGAGAGCAAAATGTAAACATACTATAGTTGATTACAACTGGAAGCTGGATCATAGAATCATAGAAAATTTACAGCACAGAAGGAGGCCATTCGGCCATCGTGTCCGTGCCAGCTGAGAAATGAGCCACCCAACCTAATCCCACTTTCCCACATTTGGTCCATAGCCCTGCAGGTCATGGCTCTTCAGGTGCACATCCAAGTATTTTTTTAAATGAGTTGACGGTATTGATAAAGCTAGCACAAGGCTTTGAGAAATTAGGTTAACAATCTTAGTGATGCACAACTGTTCCAAAAAGAATGATCAAAACTTTACATTTAACTGAAACTTTTTCAGTATTGGCAATACAATTTCAAATTGCACTTTGTCAGTCAAAGTCTTTGAATCAACTTTGTAAACTTCAGAAATTATTCTGATCTTTAATGCTGAGAAATGAACAGCCTTTTTTCTCTAAAAATCACAAGATTCGTACTGAAACATTGATTAGCGCAGCATTTTAAAACCTCTAGTATACTTAAAATATTCATTTAGAATTTTGATTCTTGTGTTCCACATACCTTTTCATAAATATTCTGACAGCATTTATGTGGCTCTATCTTAAAACTCAATCTGAAACCCATTTCTCTATATGTCAAAGTTTAGTTATCACAAAGATTTTTTTTACAATACGACTTGAATATTTTTTTCACAATGTAGTTAGAGATACAAGATATAAGGACAATAATTACATCTAAATGTGCATGCATACACCTGAGTTCTTAGCACACTCCAAATTGTCTGATCACAATGTTGATTGCTAACTCAAATCATTGCTTTTATAAAATCCAATTTACATACACTTACTTCCCAGTTCATTAATACTCAAACAGCATGCGACCTAAGCAATAAATCTTACTGTACAGTAGTTTATTCGCCAAGACTCACCAGGTTATATTGTCAGTTGCATCATCATGATTAATGACCACAATTCTAATCTAACCTAATCTCAAGGTGGTTACTCTTTTAGTTCAAGAATTCATTACGTTTAATACAATGCTAAATTTCAGATTTCGCTGAATGCAACTAACATCTCTAAAACCCTTTTCCAGATGACAACCACGTTCAAATTTCAGTGCTAAACAAATATGATCGGAGATGCTACTCATTGATTGTATTTAATTAACCGCCGGGACCAGACATTTTTAGACTTGGAGAGTTCAATTTTTTTTTTAAATATTCGAATGGCCGCAGAACCCACCACGACTTTAGAAACCAACAAATCCTGTAATGCTGTTCTGTAGTATTCATTTACTCCTCATTCTCAATTAGCTCAAACGAAACAGCATGCTTTGGATTTTCTCATTTCTGCATTAAATGCTGCTCGATACACTTAATAAAAACTGCAAAAGAGATCTACAACCATTTACGTTTGCATATACTGCTCTTCACGTTTGCAAAAAAAAAATCAAGCAACGAAATATATAAAAAAAATACTCGTTACATCAAGCAACAGCAACATAAAAAAAAAACCAGACTGCCCGCTCCTTATAATGGTCCAAAAACATTTGTATCGGATTACACTTAATATCCTCTTCTCCCTGGGCCCAATCCACTCTGCGCCAGAGGAGCTGGAAACGGGAAAAGGAGGGAAAGAGAAACAGAGAAAGTCTAAATTATCCTTGATCCCACCACGTTTTACATTGCAATCACCCCATAGTCCAAGTGACACCAGGCAATTCAAACAAAAAAAATCACCACCACAATAACATTCAATAAATAACCTCATCCCCCTCCCCAAGTCCTTTCCCCTCCTTCACAGCAATGATAACTGACTCACCCTTACTTTTAAAACACACAAAAATCTAAGAGAACTGCATATATATATATACACACACATACACTTAAGGCTGAGCACAAATGAGTTACAAAAAAAATCCTTGCATCAAGCAGTCCTAAAAATAAGAGGCAGTAATCCCCTGGCTGCAAACAGAGCCATTGCAGCGCTGGGAGGAGAGCCGCTTACCTCATCTCGGAAGGGCTGGCGGAGTGCCGCTCCTCGGCGGCGGCTGCTGCTTGCTATCTCCCCGTGTCCTTTTGAGGCGAGGTGACTTCTCGATCTGCCGTTAATAAACGGTGTGAGACCAGAGCGTGTGGGGAGAACCAGGAGGAGCCGCCCCTCTCCGCCCGTTGCCTAGTGTCTGAAGGTAACGCTCTCACACTGCTTTCTCCTCCCTCTCCCCCCCCCGCCACTGCCGTTACCCAAAAGGCCTCCCCCTGCGTTACTCGACGCTCACCGCTCAACCTAACCCGACCACGGAAACGACGAACGCCTCACTCTCTGATTGACAAGCAATTCGCCTATCGGAATGCCGGTTGCCGCCCACCTCCGCGTGAAGGTGACCAATAGCAACGACGAGGGTGGCGACCGCCTCTTTTGTCAGGTTTGGTTGACTCGATGCTCCGCCTCCCTCCCGTGAATTGCGGTACTTTCCGTTCAACTTAACTTTATTTTAACTAGCGGAAACGGGAGCGACCCCTTTTGATTGACAGTCACTTTGACCATAGAAAGACGTCTCGCAATTGAGATTAACGAATTGAGCGTCAGCAGAAGGGCGGTGTTTTTTTGAGACATGCTGTCAGGTTAGGTTGGCTCAGTGACCATGGCGACGCTCAGGCTGTACTTGGCGTATAGATTATAAATGAAGGGAGCCATTTAATTTTGCTTTATCTACCCCTCCGCTTTATGAAATCCTGCCATAGCGAGTAACTAATAATGTTTTACTTTATTTAGATTTACAGTATTTTTATTTTCGAGATTAAAGAGAGTGGATGGAGTAAACTCAGTGTTAATCACGGTAGTAAGTATGTTATTTCCTGATCCTGTTCTTTTTTCCAATGTATAAAGTATTCTGGTCATTTATTTGTTTGAAATTATTAATTATTGTTGCCAAGTAAAGTACTCCATAACATTTTATGCTGGTATTTAATTGCCAATGAAGGAAAAATTAATGGGCCTACCTCTGCTCCATATATTTCTAATGGTTTACCCCTGCCCTTCACTTTCAAGATAAATGCTGTACACTCCATACCATAATCTAGGATTTATGAGTTAGTCTGTACGTGAAGATTATTCTGCATGGGTAGAATACCCACTCCTGTATCTAAACTGTTAGAATTAGGAATCAAATTTAAATTTCTTTTTAAAAACTGTTTAATTATTGAATTTTTGCAGGTGCTGATGAAAGCAAATAAAATGTCAGGATGTATACCTCTATTGGTGTGATTTACAAGGGGGTGGCATAGTTTTATTTAGCCATGATGAGGCTCCATCTGGAGTACTGTGTTCAGTATTCATTACCGTATTAAAGGAGACATGTGGAATTATTGGAGGGATTGTAGAGGAGAGGAGGGCTATGAGGCTGATTCATGAACTTAGAGATTTAAGTTGTGATGAAAGATTTTTACCCTGGGATGTTATTTTCTGAATAAGAGATTTGGGGTGGACTTTGATACCTTTAAGACCTTCATTGGTATGGAGAATTTAGATTCAAGAAAGTTATTCCGTTATTTATTGGATTTGAGGACTAGAGGACACAGAAAGACATCAACAGAAAATTGGAAGTTTACGCAGCTTTATTTTCGTGAGCTTGATCGAATTGTGGAACAGATTATCAGTGGAGTTGGTGGAACAGAAAGAAAGAAGAGAGAAAAACTTGCATTTATATAGTGCTTTTCACGACCTTACGACATTTCAAAGTGCTTTACGGCCAATGAAGTATTTTTGAAGTGTTGTAATGTAGGAAACACAATTTGCTCACAGCAGGGTTCCACAAACAGCAATGAGATAATAACTAAATAATATGTTTTTTAGCGATTGTTGGTTGAGGGATAAATATTAGCCAGGAGACCAAGGAGAACTCCAAGGATTTAAAATCATGAAGTTTTTAAGAAGGATGGGGGCTATTAGCCTAATCCTGTTATCAGCTGATGTTCAATATATCCCAATTGCTGCCCTGCCTGAAATCAGTGATGCCATTGGGGTTTTGCCAGAAATAAACTACATATATATCTTCCTATTTTGGAACAAATGTTTTAAGCATTTACCTACCCTACTAGCTCAGCTGGCTTGCTGCTTTGAACCTGATGGCTCTATTTGTGGACCCAACGTCCGATTTGCCCTTTTAAATTGCTGTTATAGGCAATAAAAATGACACCTATTATCATTGTACATGTACATCACAAAATGGTCTGTGATTGAGATTAATCTGCGCTCAACCTTGTGACTGGAGTGTAAGTGCACTAGCTCTGTTCTTAACCTTGGCAGTTACCCAGAAAAAACCATACTATAGTATAGGTACTAATATAAATTGGAATTAGGTGATAACCCAGTTAAATATCATAGTCACATAACAAACCTTCACAATACTATAGTCCAGTTTTAAACGGTGAGATGAAGCTACCTTCAGTTCATAATAATACAGCAGCTGTTTTAGTTTCAGGAGTCGTCAATTCATTGTAATCCTTCAATAGCAATTTTAATTTACAATGGTTTGTATGACAAATTGTCACAATGGTCACTGTTCAGGCTGCCTTTTTGTGCTTCTATCAAAGAATTATTTTATAATGTTGATTTGTTTCCTCAGTTTTGTTTCTCTTGTTAAAATGATGACTCATGGTAGTTCCATGGACACGAGCACCTCTGTACTCAACTTAAGTGTCCATTCTTCATATATGCCTCAACAGTCACTCTGGCTAATTATTCAACTGTGGGCGAAGCATCATATCCAAGCCCAATCTTGTTGTCACCTGATGTGTAGAGATTCCCACTTTCTAGCACAAAGTATCATGAGTAGAAACAGTGGGCTGAGGGCTGCGGTCTCCATTCATGATCCCACCCCCAGATGCAGCTGTACAAAAATTGTAGGCTCCCAGGCCACATCTAATCATCTTTTCTAAAGCATGAAATATAATAATTAGTGGTGAATGATAGATGCCGATAAGTTCCTAGCTGCCTCCCTTTGTAATATTTAGGAATTATGCAGCAATTCTGTAGAATACATTTCCTATTTAACCTCTAGTCGCAGAATACCCACCTGCTGCTGCACCATTTATAATTTTCTATTCCATATCCATATAACTTCTCTGAGTGAGACAGCTAATTCAATTGCAATTCCTGCTGCATTACCAGCACTTTGTGCTGTAGGTGTCCATCCACGAGGAATGAGGTTGACACTGTACTAACACATTACTGCCAGGAAAGAGGGGGCTGAAAACCGAAAGATAATAAAGCCCTTTCTGTGGGGTTTAAGTGGCTTCATTACCATTCAGTTTTCAGTTCTGAGGAAGGGTTTGGCACCCTGTCTTTTCTCTTTACAGAAGCCAACTGACCTGCTGTGTATTTCTAGAGTTTTCTGTGTTCTCTTTTTGTTTATTGCTTCTAGCTAGCTATCCTTTAGTATTATTATTAATTATTCATTAATGGGCATTTCTTGCCTGTGAATGCTGGCATAAGTGAATTTACTCTATCAAGCTTATTTCCCCTATACCTGTACTACATTAGTGATTTAAAAAGTTTTCCAAGTTGGCAACATCAGTTTTGAATCATGATAAACGCCTGAAAATTCTACATCCAGCGGGGACCAGTTGTTTTTGGGCCAATAAAGCAGAACTGGAAGCACTCATGGGGAAAACAAAGTCGTACTTGCCTAATAAAAATGTACGAGAGTGACTTCCGAGGTGATCTTTTAAAATTAATAAATAAATCTTCATATCAGATCCAGCTGTGCCCCTGCCATTACTCTTTTATACGGTGAAATCAATATGGGCAATGTTGCTATTGTACTAGAAAGCTCCAGGCTTCTGGATGGTATTATATTTTTTATAACTTACTATTGGTTGCACAGTACTGTGTTGACTTTTTTGTGTTTGGTCTAAAACTCAACATTACTTGTGTCTCCTCACCAATTTTTCTCTACTTTTATGTCCTCCTCTCCAATGTGGTGACTCATATTGGGTACAGTTCCACTGGTGACATCAACCCCCTTGGTGCCTCATCCAAGTAAATATATTCAAGGCTGAGATAAATACATTTTTGGACCCTAGGGGATATGAGGATCGGGCGGGAAAGTGGAGTTGAGGTCGAAGATCAGCCATGATCTTATTGAATGCCAGAGCGGGCTTGAGGGACCCTATGGCCTACTCCTTTTTTTTAATGTTCTTAAGACCTTTGTTCACGTGTCAGACTACACCATGCAACTTGGCAGGTAGTTTTACCATAGGAAGCATCACAGTCAGAGTCCTGTTGTCTTCCAGTATTATTATGTGCACTCTGCAGCTGAGTAATAATGAACAAGAATGCTGGCTGATTTACTTTGCCCGCAATGCCCTAGCTGAGATCAGTTACCTCAGCATAGACGAAGAATTGAATCTGAGCCTGTAATGGCTTGTAGATGACTCATTATCAAACCACATGGAGCACAACAATACACTTTTAAAAACATGCTTAAACTTCTCCAGGGTCCCTAATGGTTATGTAGCTAAATGCCACAGAGACAGTTTCATGAGAACCAGGAAGATACCAGATTTTATCATCGATCTATGCCATGTCTTGACATTCAACAGCATTACCATCACTGAATCCCCCACCATCAACATCCTGGGGGTCACCATTGACCAGAAACTTAACTGGACCAGCCACATAAATACTGTGGCGACAAGAGCAGGTCAGAGACTGGGTATTCTACGGCAGGTGACTCACCTCCTGACTCCCCAAAGCCCTTCCACCATCTACAAGGCACAAGTCCGGAGTGTGATGGAATACTCTCCACTTGCCTGGATGAGTGCAGCTCCAACAACACTCAAGAAGCTCGACACCATCCAGGATAAAGCAGCCCGCTTGATTGGCACTCCATCCACTACCTTAAACATTCACTCCCTTCTCCACCGTCGCATCGTGGCTGCAGTGTGTACCATCCACAGGATGCACTGCAGCAATTCGCCAAGGCTTCCTTGACAGCACATCCCAAACCTGCGACCTCTACCACCTGGAAGGACAAAGCCAGCAGGCACATGAGAACAACACCACCTGCACGTTCCCCTCCAAGTCACATACCATCGCAACTTGGAAATATAAGGCTGTTTCTTCATCGTTGCTGGGTCAAAATCCTGGAACTCCCTACCCAACAGCACTGTGGGAGAACCTTCACCACACAGACTGCAGCGGTTCAAGACTGCGGCTCACCACCACCTTCTCAAAGGCATTTAGGGATGGGCAATAAATGCTGGCCTTGCCAGCGACGCCCACATCCCATGAATGAATTTTTAAAAAATGTTAGCTGATCTTAATTACAGTGGGCTGCAAAAATTTATTTCAATATTGCTTGGTTTGAAGTAGAAAAGTGTTGCATCTCCTGAGCACTATCTGGACCTTTTCTGGAATTATGTGTGATGATATTGGGCTCAGCTGTGATCAACAGTAGCAATATCATGAATTCCATGTGGAGCAGAATGAGAGAGTGAACCTAAAGTCATATTCTACAAACTACACACCTTTCTGGGAGATGAATGTTAGAAGGAGTATGAATGCTACACTCGTTCTGGTCATTCCTCTACTCCTAGGCCTTCTGGACAACAAACATGGATATTACAGTAGCCATGACCTCCTTAATCATGTCCTAATTATATGCTTACTGGCTTGGTAACAGAAGGATAGAGGACCCACTTAGCACATAGGCTAACAAACCTTACTCTACTTGCAGCAGGAAGATACAACTGAATTCTCATGCAACAAGGCCACCCCACAATAAACATATGAATGAGATTATTGGCTCGATGCCAATCTGAACTGGTAATGTCTGGACTCTACATTGAGCTGGATAAATAACAAGAAACCTAACTACCTTACTGGAGAGTCATTCGGCATAACCTTCTACAAATAGCATGAGTGATAGGGTCCCCATGACTCCAGGCTTTAGGCTACAAAAAATGCCTTGACCCCAAGGCATGGTGTTATTTGAATGTATACATTTGTCTCAAATTTTCAATGTGTATAGTCTACTCCTGATAATTTGAATGTTTTTTGTGCAAAAAATTTGAATTATCTAATATTTTGAATTATGCAATATAAATAATACAACATTGTTGGAATTTAGTGCTTAAAATTGAATTATCAGATAATTTGAATTTAACTTCAAATTGAGAGTAGACTGTATCCTTGCCTGCCTTGTGAATATGACTTTCAACTGTTAAATTAAAATTTTGTACTTTGTGTCCTGTTTGCAAGAAAGGTATGTAATTTAATATATAATTTTGTTTTTAAAGATCAAGATGAAGGGGCTGTATTGCCAGTTGGCTGAATCTAATGAAGTCATAAAGTTTGTGTTTCAAGACAAGGTTAGTACCATACTTGGAAATTAGGTTAAGCAAGCACATAAGGAATTGTTGTCCTGGTGTGATTACATCGGAACAGGGGTAGGGCATTTAGTCCCAAGAGCCTGTTCTGCCGTTCTATTGGATGAAGGCAGTAATTGATTCAAGATGTCAGAAAATGTGAGAGCAATGCTTGTGTGGTTTAGAACTGTCACCCACACCCAAAGGTTACACTCCTGCACAGTGGACATCAATGCGCACAACAGCTGCCTGCATGCTCCATTTTAATGCACATTTGTACAGAAGAAACAAAGATTGATATTACTGTGAGTTTAATGAAAAATATGTTTTGGTTGTTTACTGAAAAATTCTATGCCCAGTATATCTATATTTGCATAATTAAAAGTCTTGCAGCAGTGTAGGTTTATCTTGTTGCAACTATAACGTGTTGCATCACAAAGATGTCGGACTTCAGGGGATCACGTGTCCATAGGACAAAAATCAGTGATTTACTGTTCAAATATCTGATTGACTAAACATGAAATGATTTAAAACTCAGTTTAATTCAGTTGGTAACGAGGGACAAGTATCTTTTACTACAACAACGAGCACTTTTAACGTAGTAAAACGCCCCAAGGCACTTCAGTCGTGTAATCAGACAAAAATTGACAGAGCCAAAGAAGGAGCTATTAGGACAGGTGACTAAAAGCTTCGTCAAAGAGGTAGGTTTTAAGGAATGTCTTCAAGGAGGCGACAGGTTTAGGGAGGGAATTCCAGAGCTCAGAGCCTAGGTGGCTGAAGGCAAGGCTGACTGTGGTAGGGCAAAGGAAGTGGGGGATGCACAAGAAGCCAGAGTTGGAGAAACAGAGTTCTCCGAGGTTTGTAGGGCTGGAGGAGGTTACAGAGATGGGGAGGAGCAACTAAGATGCTGTTGGTGTGCAAAAGATGAATACTGATAAGAACCTCAATAATTGGGGAGTACTTATGCTTGAATTAGATTTGCACATTCACGTGTTTTGGTTACATCAGCAAATCTGGATCATTAGGCCGAATTTGAAGTGAATTAGTCTGTAGGAATACTGTGCTTGGATCAGTATCCATTTATCTGGAACCAATAATACTTTGTAATGATAACCAGGAGCCATATAAATTGGGTCAGGTAATTTGGCTCCTGTTTGCCACCATAAATGCAGTGAACATGCCCCATTCAGAATACACACTTATTGTGAATTCGTGAAGTCAGAGGTCCATTCTAGTATAAATTCTGCTGCATTACAAACCCACATCTGTGTTAACAAAAGAATATGGCTGGCCAACAAGCCCTCCCAATTGTCCCAGCCATCCTGGAGACAGTTTCAGTACGACCACCATGAGTATGGTTCCTTCTCCTGTAGTTGGAACAAGGAGCTAAATGATGAATAAAAAGTTTGAATATGCCAGCACAGTGTGTAAGTGCATCCTTGTGCCATTTTTTTTCTTTTAAGCCCCCTTATTTGAATTATGCCAAAAGGAATCAGGCCCAAGGCAAGTCCAATTACAATAACTCAAGCAAAATACTGTGGATGCTGGAAATCTGAAATAAAAGCAGAAAATGCTGGAAAACACTCAGCCAGTCAGGCAGCATCTGTGGAGAGAGAGAAACAGAGTTCACATTTCAGGTCTGAAATATCAACTGTTTAACTGTTTCTCTCTCACAGATGCTGCCTGACCTGCTGAGGGCTTTCCAGCATTTTCTGTTCTTATTTTACTATACCTCAAGAGTAGTTAGGACAGAATTTGGAGTACAGGGAACAGGAGGCTTTTCTTCCTCCAACTCCATGGTGGTGGTGTTGGTGAAATCACCCTGCCTTATAAACTGGGTGGTTTCACCAAGAGGCACATGGGTGCATCAGCGAGGCACAAACAAGATAGTCAGTAAAAGGCTAAACAATGCCAATGCCTTATTAATAGGCACATGGTTAACAAAACATTTGTCTTTATTTTTTAGGAATCTCCTCGTAGTGTACGTGACCATTATGTCAAATTACAGGTCAAAGTTTGTGCTTTCAGTCCTGTGAATACAAAGGTAAATCTACTTCAATATGTGCATATATGCAATTAGGTATATAAGATGAATGTAAGATGTATGGTCATATTGGAGCAGGCTGTATTTTGTTCAAATGTGGTTTTCTGTTGCATTTTATCATTTACTTTTTTTCCACTCTGTTCCTTTATTTTTACACAATCACAGTTTCCATAAGGCTTTTATTTATCAATTTGCTTCTCTTTAAGTTTTTGTTATCTCCCCATTAATATTTTGAACTTGCCTTCACATCACACCAGTCAAAAGGACAGACTGGAAACTGGGGACATCTAGTCCCGCCAACATATGTGAGCGCAGCCTTCAGTAAATAGCTTTCCAATTCCTCCCTACTCACTTTGGGAAACTAACAGGGTACCACTCTGCACCATTCACCTTAACATGACTCATAACTCACCAGGAAGGGCATTGTGGATTTGATCTCCCTCTGGTACATGAGATTGGAACTCCAATACATGGAGATGCCCTCCCACCCTTGATTATTTTCTTTATTTCCCCCTAAAATAACATTCTAGCCCTCTGTCTTATTGACACTTCTTTTATGCATTTAGTTCCTTAGTTTTGGAATGAAAAATAATGAAACAATTTCAAGGTTATCAGCAAAGTCATAGGGAGCCAAGAGCAGCTACTGCCTGGGTGATGGCTTCTTATGAAGGGTACAAGCATTCCAACTCTGTGAAATGAACGAATGCCTTCAGGATGCTCACAAGATTGTTTCAAGACTCTCCTTGCCATCAGTTTAAGATGGAGAAAGAATTGCCAGAGGCCAGGTGTTAGACCAATGATCCAACGGAACTGAGAGCTCTGCTGGAAGGAGTTGGGGTGGAGCGGGGGTTGCACAGAAGCTACTGGAAGAGCCATGTGAAAGATAATTAAGTGTCTTCTTTCTGCACTAGAGTTTCATTGTAAGGGCCTGTGCTCTGTTATGTCTGTTTCTTACTGGCCTTATTTTTGATACTATTTAGGTAGCCAGCTTGCCTACAATATGTTGCAGTGTCCAAAATGACCATCTTTGAGATGTTCAGTGTTGTATGCAACCAAATTAATATTTATTTTCCTAAATATGGAACAATATTTTAAAATCAAGCCATAATTACACTCATTCTAAAGTGACTAATTTAATATTGATAAATGCCCACTTTTATTGTATTAATGAATTGTGTGAATTTAATGAGCCAATTTGTGGGGGTAAAAAAACTCACCAAGATTGGAACATTCGACAATGCATTGACTGATTTCTCAAAAAAATGATTGCTATAATATTTTTTTTAGATTTTATTCAGGTGGCAGACATTGGTGTTTAGGATTTCAAGATTCATTTAGACACCAGATATTGCAGAATCCATAATTGGTCATTTTGTAAAGATAAACAGACACATGGAATGGCAACCTTAATGTTGGATCCATTTGACATCAAGACCAAAACTTCAGTTTATACCAGTCATTTGAACCCCAAGATGACATAACTGCATTGAAATTAGTTCTGTGTGTCATTTAAAGCAAAACATAATAATATATACCAAAGAGTTTATGGGAATGATATTCTGCTTGGGTCTTTTATTGCCAGCAGCAGTTATCATGGTAGTGCTTAACAGTAAGAATGCTGTTGAGTTCTAATGCTGTCCATTGTGAAAGATTAACAGTTGTGATGTAATTGCTGCAAGATTACTCAGCAATAATCAACAGTTAATCATGGAGGAAATAACACAGCCTTGTCATGATAGAAAAGGTCAACAACAAATCAGTTTCATCCAAACAGACTAGATCATCGATTCTCTTGTTTTGTTGAACTATAGGAGTTTACAGCACAGAAGGAGGCCATTTAGCCTAATGTGTCTGTGCCGATGCTTTGTTGAAAGGAATACAAAGCTAATCCCACTGCCATGTTCTTTCTCCATAACTCTGCACCTTCCTTCACTTCGAATATTTATCTCGTTTTCCCTCAAAAGATGCAATGTTCTCTCAACCACTCCATGCTCCAACAATCTTCTGTGTAAAGAAATTTATATTACCCTCTTTCCTCACTCTTAGTGATAATTTTAAATTGATGACTCTTCACCACTGACTTCCCAACCGGAGGAAATAGTTTTCTCTATTCATTCTATCAAAACTCTTCATAATTGTAAAAACCTCTTAAATCTCTTTTTAGTCTTCTCATATAGACAGGTTAAGTGAGTGGGCAAGAAGGTGGCAGATGGAGTATAATGTGGGTAAATGCGAGGTTATTCACTTTGGTCGGAAGAATAGAAATACAGAATATTTTTTTAAATGGTGAGAAACTATTAAATGTTAGTGTTCAGAGAGACTTGGGTGTCCTCGTACAAGAAACACAAAAAATTAGTATGCAGCTACAGCAGGCAATTAGGAAAGCAAATGGCTTGTTGGCCTTTATTGCAAGGGGGTTGGAGTACAAGAGTAAGGAAGTCTTACTACAGTTGTACAGGGATTTGGTGAGACCTCACCTGGAGTACTGCGTACAGTTTTGGTCTCCTTATCTAAGGAACGATATACATGCCTTAGAGGCGGTGCAGCAAAAGTTCACTAGATTAATTCCTGGAATGAGAGGGTTGTCCAATGAGGAGAGATTGACTAGAATGGGCCTATACCCTCTGGAGTTTAGAAGAATGAGCGGTGATCTCATTGAAACATATAAGATTCTGAGGGGGCTTGACAGGGTAGATGCTGAGAGATTGTTTCCCCTGGCTAGAGAGTCTAGAACTAGAGGGCATAATCACAGGATATGGGGTCGGCCATTCAAGACTGAGATGAGGAGGAATTTCTTCGCACAGAGGGTTGTGAATCTTTGGAATTCTCTACCTCATGGGGCTGTGGATGCAGAGTCATTGAATATATTCAGGGCTGAAATGGATAGATTTTTGGACTCTAGGGGAATCGAGGGATATGGGGATCGGACGGGAAAATGGAGTTGAGATCAAAGATCAGCCATGATCTGATTGAATGGTGGAGCAGGCTCGAGGGGCCATAAGGCCTACTTCTGCTCCTATTTCTTACGTTATATATTCCTTTATATGTTCCAATGTTGACTGTTAGATAGTAAAACCAGAGAAGTTTGCAGAATCTCAGAACATTTCTTCACCTTCCCTATTCTTCAAATAAGCTTAAGTTCCCAGTCCAGCAACGTCTCGATTTTTAAAAAATTCTCATCCTTGTTTTCAAATCTCTCCATGGCCTCGCCCCCTCCCTATGTCTGTAACCTCCTACAGCCCTCCGAGATCTCTGCGCTCCTCCAATTCTGGCCTCTTGTGCATCCCTGATTTTCGGCGCTCTACCATTGGTGGCTAGGCCTTCAGCTACCTAGGCCCTAAGCTCTGAAATTCCCTCTCTAAACCTCTCTGCCTCTCCACCTCTCTCTCCTCCTTTAAGATGCTCCTTACCTGTCCAAATATCACCATATGTGACTTGGTGTCAAATTTTGTTTGGTAACACTCCTGTGAAGTGCCTGGGGATGTTTTACTACGCTAAAGGCGCTATAAAAATGCAAGTTGTTCTTGTAAAATGCAAACTACCCAGAAAGAAATACCACAGAAAGAAACCATGGTTAAAATAACAGAAAATATATTCATGTTTGTTTTTTAAGACGATGTATAAAAATTGGATCAGGTGCTTTTAGCAAATTTGACAAAACTGTAAAATATTCTTGGTTTTTGGCACAACAGTTTCTGCGGTCTCTGTGGGGTTAATGGAAACCCTTAACAATAACTATGACTGTACATGCTTCAACATTACATTCTTTTTATATTTACATATGGTTAAACAATCAAAATGTCTGTATGGTTGCACGTGCTTTAGGAAGCGGATACTGAAATTCAAGCAGGTTTAACATAAGATCAAAATTCTTGGGTAAAGAAACAAGTCACAAGTGCACCTTTTCCCCAAAATCCAGAAGGAGAATATGGACCCCAACTAAGGGGGCCAGTGGCAGATGTGGGACCCCTGATTCCACAATCTAACTGAACTCCAAAGTCCAAGAAAAAAACAAATCAATTGCACCAACCCTTAAACCAGCATTGCTCTCAGCTCAAGCACAACCACACTTTAAAAAATCTTAATCCAACCATGTACTCCTCAAGCATGTGTAATCAACAATACAATGGCTTCATAAAAAATAAATATCTGAATGTAATTTCTTCAAAATACGGTTTCGAGGAAAGGAGGCATCAAATCCTGATCTGTTTCTTAGTCATTAAAAAGTTTGCTTTATATTTAGCTGCTGACTGAGCTAAAATTGAAGAAAGATTTCTTACCAATTGGAAGAGAAGTTGCTGGAGTGGTTCTTGAGGGTAAGTGTTTTTGGTTTGGTTTTAATGTAAAATGATGAAGTCCTTTATCCCCACCGTCTGGCCAAGGATTTATCCAGAAAATATTTTTGTGCATAGTTTTTTTTTTGCAAATCAAAATATTTATCATTATTTTTTGGTCAAGCAAAGAATATTACCGCTGAGAAACATTTTCATTTTTCCCAAAGGCTCCATTAGGAAAGACCGCCTCAGTGTGGAGATTAGCCATACAAACCATTTCCTTGATCTATGCAGAGTTAGCTAATCTCAGTTTGGTCAGTGGTAGGGGTGTACAGTTGACTTCAGCATCTCTCCGTTACGGAAGAGAAAGATCCGCTGTGGTTCCTGCTTCTGCTTACTGTCTAATCATACATGCTGGAAAGAGCTTGTGTATGGGCATCAGGTGAAGACTTGACGGTTACTCGGCACCTCTTTTCAGCCCCCAACTTGATTTTTTTTTCTGTACGCCTTCACTTGATGCTGTAATAGTCGATGAAGTCAGGATAACTTCTTGTTGTTATATTTAGGCATTTTGGAAGGTAAAGCTAATATTTAGTACATGTAATAAAGAGTCAACCAAATTGGTGTGGTACTGGAGTCACATATAGGCCAAACCATGTAAAGACAGCAGGTTTCCTTCCCCCAAAGGACCAGTTGGGTTTTTACAACAGTCCATCTGCTTCATGGTGATTTTTACTGATAACAGCCATTCATTTCCAGATTTCTTAAGCTGAATTCAAATTCTCAAATTGACATGCTAGGATTTGAACTGACCTCTGGATTATTAGTCCAGTAATTTAACCACTACACAACAGTAGCCCTCTTTCACATAGTCAGGGCAAAGAGACTGTGAGCTTGAAATGGGGGAGCAGGAGATTGGGAGCTAAAGAGGGAAATTAAAAGTGTGACTGAGCCAGGAGCAGATGAGTACCGTCCCTAAAGTGAACTACAGTACCATTCACCACAAGATCTCATGTACATCCTCTGTCCTGCCAATTTCAACATCCAAACAGTGACTTTTTTTTATTCGTTCATGGGATGTCAGCGTCGCTGGCGAGTCCAGCATTTATTGCCCATCCCTAATTGCCCTTGAGAAGGTGGTGGTGAGCCACCTTTTTGAACCGCTGCAGTCCGTGTGGTGAAGGTTCTCCCACAGTGCTGTTAGGAAGGGAGTTCCAGGATTTTGACCCAGCGACGATGAAGGAACGGCAATATATTTCCAAGTCGGGATGGTGTGTGACTTGGAGGGGAACGCGCAGTTGGTGTTGTTCCCATGTGCCTGCTGCTCTTGTCCTTCTAGGTGGTAGAGGTCGTGGGTTTGGGAGGTGCTGTCGAAGAAGCCTTGGCGAGTTGCTGCAGTGCATCCTGTGGATGGTACACACTGCAGCCACAGTGCACTGGTGGTGAAGGGAGTGAATGTTTAGGGTGGTGGATGCGGTGCCAATCAAGCGGGCTGCTTTGTCCTGGATGCTGTCGAGTTTCTTGCGTGTTGTTGGAGCTGCACTCGTCCAGGCAAGAGGAGAGTATTCCATCACACTCCTGACTTGTGCCTTGTAGATGGTGGAAAGGCTTTGGGGAGTCAGGAGGTGAGTCACTCGCCGCAGAATACCCAGCCTCTGACCTGCTTTTGTAGCCACAGTATTTATATGGCTGTGTTAAGTTTATGTGTCCAGTTAAGTTTCTGGTCAATGGTGACCCCCAGGATGTTGATGGTGGGAGATTCAGCGATGGTAATGCCGTTGAATGTCAAGGAGAGGTGGTTAGACTCTCTTGTTGGAGATGGTCATTGCCTGGTACTTGTCTGGCGCGAATGTTACTTGCCACTTCGCAGCCCAAGCCTGGATGTTGCCCATGTCCTGCTGCCTGCGGGCACGGACTGCTTCATTATCTGTGGGGTTGCGAATGGAACTGAACACTGTGCAATCATCAGCGAACATACCCATTTCTGACCTTATGATGGAGGGAAGGTCATTGATGAAGCAGCTGAAGATGGTTGGGCTTAGGACACTGCCCTGAGGAACTCCTGCAGCAATGTCCTGGGGCTGCGATGACTGGCCTCCAACAACCACTACCATCTTCCTTTGTGCTAAGTATGACTCCAGCCACTGGAGAGTATTCCCCCTGATTCCCGTTGACTTCAATTTTACTAGGGCTCCTTGGTGCCACACTCGGTCAAATGCTGCCTTGATGTCAAGGGCAGTCACTCTCACCTCACCTCTGGAATTCAGCTCTTTTGTCCATGTTTGGACCAAGGCTGTAATGAGGTCTGGAGCCGAGTGGTCCTGGCGGAACCCAAACTGAGCATCGGTGAGCAGGTTATTGGTGAGTAAGTGCCGCTTGATAGCACTGTCGACGACATCTTTGCTGATGATTGAGAGTAGACTGATGGGGCGGTAATTGGCCGGATTGGATTTGTTCTGCTTTTTGTGGACAGGACATACCTGGGCAACTTTCCATATTGTCGGGTAGATGCCAGTGTTGTAGCTGTACTGGAACAGCTTAGCTAGAGGTGCGGCTAGTTCTGGATCACAACACTTCAGCACTACAGCCGGGATGTTGTCGGGGCCCATAGCCTTTGCTGTATCCAGTGCACTCGGCCGTTTCTTGATATCACGTGGAGTGAATCGAATTGGCAGAAGACTGGCTTCTGTGATGGTGGGGATATCAGGAGGAGGCCGAGATGACTCATCCGCTCGGCACTTCTGGCTGAAGATGGTTGCAAATGCTTCAGCCTTGTCTTTTGCACTCACGTGCTGGACTCTGCCATCATTGAGGAGGGGGATGGTCACAGAACCTCCTCCTCCCGTTAGTTGTTTAATTGTCCACTACCATTCACGACTGCACGTGGCAGGACTGCAGAGCTTTGATCTGATCCGTTGGTTGTGGAATCGCTTAGCTCTGTCTGTAGCATGTTGCTTCCGCTGTTTAGCATGCATGTCGTCCTGTGTTGTAGTTTCACCAGGTTGGCACCTCATTTTTAGGTATGCCTGGTGCTGCTCCTGGCATGCTCTTCTACGTTCCTCATTGAACCAGGGTTGATCCCCTGGCTAATCTGACCTAATCTTGTATGAGTATATACAGTACTCTGCTGTAAAGCTGAAATCAATGGTTGTGACAGTTGGATAATAAAAAATACACAAAAATAAATAGCTCAACTGTTTAAAGTCATCTGTTTCCATTTTCTGGAACCATAAAAGTATTTAAAGACAGCTGTTCAAAGTAGGGGGGAAACACTCAAGCATTGCTCTGAAATCATGACTTTTTAATGACTTTTCCAGATCTCGTCTTTGTCAGAAATGATCACTCCTAGTACTTTGAAGCTGTGACCCAATTTAGCCTTTATTCTTTAACTCAGTGCCAGAAAGCTTTTTTAAAAAAAAAATCTCTTCCTGGTGGACAAATAATTGCATTTCTTTCTTCCAAAATGGCACAACCATAGCCTTACTGATTCCTGGGATGGCAGGACTGACTGAGGAGAGATTGGGTCGACTAGGCCTATATTCACTAGAGTTCAGAAGAATGAGAGGTGATCTCATCGAAACGTATAAAATTCTAACAGGGCTAGACAGACTAGATGCAGGGAGGATGTTCCCGATGGCTGGGGAGTCCAGAACCAGGGGTCACAGTCTCAGGATACGGGGTATGCCATTTAGAACCGAGATGAGGAGAAATTTCTTCACTCAGAGGGTGGCGAACCTGTGGATTTCTCTACCACAGAAGGCAGTGGAGGCCAAGTCATTAGATGTATTCAAGGAGGAGATAGATATATTTAGTAATGCTAAAGGGATATGGGGAAAAAGCGGGAACAGGGGACTGAGTTAGATGAGCCATGATCATTTTGAATGGCGGAGCAAGCCCGAAGGGCCGAATGGCCTACTCTTGCTCCTATTTTCTATGTTTCTTAAAACTATGAAGTTTAAAAAAAGAACAGCAGATTTACCCAGTCCAACCAAAAAAAATTCCTGACTTTTACATGTAAATAGATAGCTGTTATAATTTATTTCAATATTTTTCGAAATAGAATAAGAAATTACAAAAATATTGAGGTTATCAGGATTCTTTTCCTCCCGTTCTTAAAATGCTGGGTATAATTCCGTGATCCATTCTTTATTTGTGAGCCTTGGCAACGCTGAAGACAGAGCCTTCAACCATGAGCAGCGTCCCAGCTAAGCCCGATCCTATCCTCACTAAAGTTCAGACATACTCATTTTGCAGTATGTCACAGGAAAGCAGTCAGGAGCAGGATCCCTGGTTGACTTTCCCTTCCATTTGCCTGGCGCGTTATTACTGACACGTATCCACCACCTTGAGGAAGGGAGGAGAAAAATTCTAAACGTTTTTTAATCCTCTTTGCCATTCTGGAATATTGATTTTAAATGGTGAGTCGTTCTCCATTAACGGTTTTAACAGAGAGATTACTGACTTGGACAGTATAAGGGAGCTGAATTGGCACCAGTTGGTATCAACATTATCCCAAAGTGCTTCAGCTGTGTGTATGTGAATTTAATCCCTTCGTACTGTGGGACATAGTAAATTTACAAATCATTCTTTCATCTTTCCCATCACTGATCGCGCCAACAATCACCATCGCTAATTAGCTAACAAAAATAAAAATCAACAGAAAGCAAAATGAAAAAGATGGCAGTGTTTTGTGTCAATTTTCTCCCCTCCCTTGTCCTAAAGGCATTACTCTTTGGGGTTTTTACGGGAGCCAGCTCCCTCCAGTCCCTTGTTAAAATAACCATTATGCATGTGTGATCCTTGAAAATACTTGTTCGTTTGCTATTCTTCCACAGGAGCATCACAGCTAAGTGCAAGCCATTCCTCACACAACATCCAGACACTCGCACTCATGTTTCTGCATGGCTATCAGAAGTGGGAACCTTGACCGATTGACTCCTCCCTAACCCAGGGTGCCGACGTCAATTTTAGCACCAGCACTGCCTTGGTTGAGATTAGCGAACTCAGCACAGACTGAGGATCAAAACTGGAACCTTTGTGGTTTTTATAGCTCATTTAATTTTTAAATAAGCCAAGCTCTTGGGAGGAAGCAAAGATGGAAAAGTTGTTCTTTTCAACTCTTTGATTTCAAAGAGTTTCTGACCGTGAGGCTTACTTCATGTTTACAGGTATTAATAGATGACATTAAATGGTCTACAATATACACACCCATTTGTTTGAAATATATATATATCATGGTATTCTTGAATTTGCTTTTTCAGTTGGACCAAAAGTGCGCTTCTTTAAGCCTAATGATGAAGTAGTTGGTAAGTAGACAATGCATGTTTGACATTTCTGCAAATGTTGCTTTAAATTGCAATACTAATGTACGTCATTGTGCTGCCCATCTCACAGGTATTCTGCCTTTGGATTTTGAAGAATCTGGACTCTCCAATACTTTGCTGGTTCATGAGCACAGTCTTGGTATGTTTAAATACAATGCAATGATATGTAATGTTTTATTATTTTTTCTGAGATCTATAATTGTCTTTTATATTTCTTTCATAGATGTGGATAAAGCAAGGGAGTGTTATTTTTGCTCTTGTGAAAAAGATGGCAAGAATGTTAACTATTGAAAAGAAAAACAACAATTTTATATTCACCAATTTATATACTTTATCCATTAAAAATATAGAAACCTGTTTAATGTATGTGTCTTCATGCCTGTTAAAGCTGTTTAAATGTAGAGAAGATCAATGTCTATCAATAATTCTTGTCTGGTGCTTGAAGTGTCGCTTTTGTGCGTTCTGATTAGCTGTTTGATTTCACAGACCCTAAAAAGTAACATTCTTAATGGAATGGAGGTGCTGAGAGATCTGGGGGTACCTAGACAATCATTTTTAAAAGAGGATTGCAGGTGGAAAAAGCCAGGAATTTTGGGTTTCATATATATATATATATATATATATATATATATGAAACCCATTTGTATTCTATTTTCCTATATATATATATATAGGAAAATAGAATACAAATGCAAGGAAGTGATGAATCTGTACAAGATAATGGTTAGGCCACAGTTCCTGCACACCTACCAGGTCTTATTGCTGTGTCTCTTTTGTCGCAGGGCTATTCTTCTTCTTATCTGAAGTGTTCAGTATTGCTTCGTTGCTGAATCCAGTGCTATTCGCCCAGGCCCAGACTCACACAGTATGGGATCTAGCAATGTGGAGGGAGGCACTTAGATTATTACCTAGGCGCAGCCCAGAGCCTCACTCACACATGGGCCCCGATATTACCAGGGAGGCAGGATGGCAGCGGGGGGGGGGCGACGGGGCGCGTGGGTAACCCGCCCAGTGAAATCAGTGTGTTCCCCATGCGATTGCTGGTAAATTGAAGGCACTTAATGTGGCTTCCGGGTTTCCCGTCGTCAACCTGCACAGCGGGCAGACTGCGCACCCGCATCACAGGCTGGAGGAGCCCTGTTGAAAGGGGCAGTCCTCCACTGCTGCTCCTGCAGCAACCAACCAAAAGTACAGCATGGAGCAGACCAGGGGAAAGGCTGCTCCCAGATTTAACGATGCCTCACTCCAGGTCCTACTGGATGGGGTGAGGAGGAGGAGGGAGATTTTCTACCCAGTGGACGGGAAGAAGTGGCCTGTCTCTGCCACCAAGAAGGCCTGGCTCGAGGTGGCAGAGGAGGTCACCAGCAGCATCAACGTCTCCTACACCTGGATCCAGTGCAGGAAGTGCTTCAATGACCTAACTAGGTCAACCAAAGTGAGTACACTTGCTCATTCTCCTACACTCCGTCTTCCACATCACCGCCCCCACCCCACAACTCCTTCTGCACTGCCAACACCAATCTATCACCATCCCTCACTCACACCTCTTTACTTTGTCCCCTTATAGGAGAAGAAAGCCCAGAATGCACGAGAGAGGGCGAAGACCGGAGGAGGGCCGCAACATCAGGTCGTCCTCATGGATGCAGAGCAGGAAGCTCTTGAAGTGAGCTGCACCCTCGAGTGCCTGTCCGTCGGGGACGCCGAGACTGCCACCCGACAAACGGCTGGTGACAGAACTTTAACATTCAGCATTCACAATAGCAAATGATGTTAACATGCCTTGCCATCTTCAGCACCTCAACATCTGTCATCATGCTTAATATTGCCTTCTGTTCTCTTACAGGGCCTTCAGCGACCGCCGTAATGGCAGAGGGCGATTCCTCAGAGGACCCGCCGGCCTCTTAGGGGGTACCGTCACATCTGAGCGAGCCATCCACCAGCGCAGATACACACACCTCGGTGGGTCCCCGTCCTTAGTTAGTTGGGGTCGCATATGGTGAGTCACCACGCACGTGTGAGCACGAGCAGACACTGGTGACGGGTAGCTGTGGAGAATCCGCGTCGGTGGCAGCACTCCTCTCCAGGCTCTGCTCAGCTGGACGCAGATGCTGAACTCTGGAGGCCATCCTTTGAAAGGAGAATCGAGGGGCAACAGCACATTTGCGAGGTGCTGGAACAGGTGCCACACGCACTCTCCACAATCGCGCAGAGGATGGAGGGGTCCAACTCCTGCATGAGTGGACTGGTAGCACAAGTACAGGAGGGAATCCCTGAGATACTGTCACAGGGACGTGAGGGCATCTCTGAGATAGTGTCGCGGGTAAGTGCAGAAATGTCTGCGATGGAGGGAATGCTAGCCTCCATCGAGCTTCAAGCACTGCTCACCAATGAGTCTATTGAGGCCCTGACAACGGCCCTTCGGACTCAGGGTGAACAACTTTCTCCGCCTTAAACAGGCACATACACTAGCACGGGTCTTACAAGGCTTCGCACATGTCCTCCAAACTGTCATCCAGCAGGATGGTCGGAGTGATGTGGGCCTGGCCCAGGAGAGGGATGATGGCGAAAGGGGACATGGAAGTGGGGATGCCACTCGAAGTGCTCCCACATCTCACCCGTTGCCCCCTCTCAACCAGTAGCGCAATGCTGCCTCCTCTCCAGGTGGTCGAGTCTGCCTCTGCACAGGTGCAGATGGAGCAGTCTTTGGAGGGGCCCTCGCTGGCACCGAAACCCAGAGTGCGTAGGCCCAAAGCATCTAATCGGTCAGGGCATGAATAAGAGCAACCTGCCACAACCTCTGCTGCAGCCACAGGGGAAGCACCACGTAGGAGTAGTTGTAAGCGTAAGGCAAAGGTTTTGTGAGCACAAAGAGGATGCACAAAGGTGCTTGACTGTTTGTCATGTTTTTTATTTATATTTGAATTTTGTTAATGGCATAATAAATATTATTATTGGCACCACTACTGCCACGTCTTGGCCATTCTTGACTGGCTTGTGTAATCAGTCCCTTTCATGAGGTTCACCATGAACACCCACACTTGATGCCACCCATTGGGTCACCCTACATTGGGTGTATGTGTAGTTACATGACTATTTCGTGCAGGCGCCTGTGGTGCAGCACTGTTGTGGAGCTCCACGTGGCGGAGGTGGACGCGTGCCTGGCGAGGCTGCTAATGTTGCTTGTCCTCGGATGAAGTGATGAATGCAGCTATGGCGCCCCCATCCTGACGGTGTGAGTTTGAGGGGGTCCGCAAAGTAGGTAAATGTGTTTGCACAGCAGAGTTTATGGTATAAATTAATAATTTTGAGTGGGAAGACAAAGGTGTTGCAGCCAAAACTTTGTCTGAAGTGACAGAGTGCCCTGCTGCAATAAATGAGGTATTCCCCCCCAACTGTCAAATAACCCTTTGCATCTCCCACTGGCTGCTGGCTGAAACACATCTGCTCCAACAAGGAGTGTTTCCCACAACACGGGAAACACGCTGAGGATCCTTCAAAATTGCACCCCTGCCAAAATTTCCACTCAATGAGGTCTGTCAAGTACCTCAAATATCTAACTAACTATCTAAAGCAGCATCCTGCCGGCTTTAATTGCCGGTGGGAGTCCTGCATTCGGGAGCTGCGTGCGCACCCAAACGCATCACTGGGGAACCCGGAAGTCAGTGGGTTGGAGCCGTGCTCCGAACCGGCTCCGGGATTCCGCCAATTTGGGAGCCCCCCCGCCCCTAACGCACCCCCTCGGCCATCTGAAAATCGGCCCCATGGTATCTTAGCTGGGAAGCTCAGGGCAGTGAAACATTTTGATCTTTTTTCTACCAGCACCTCTGTGGAGTTGCTGAGGAGATAAATGTACCAATGTTATTGTCGTATTGAAGGTGAAGATCAAAGAAATGAAATACGCCACCTGCCAGCTGAAGGTCAGAGCTATAAGAAGAGCGGAGAAACATGGAGAAATTAGAAATCTGGTGATGAATTTAGGATAATTCATTATCTGAGAGCAAACAGCAAATGATAATTCATCATTTGACTGAGATGGACTGAGTAAGTGAGGCCAACAGTGGGAGATGTATATACAGTAAGAAAGCGAAAGTTGGACAGAAAAAAGTATTTGAAAGGCACACAGAGAGAGCAGGAGACATACAGGAGAAGAAATGGGGAAAGAGAGACAAAAAGGTAAGAAAAAGAGTTGTGGACAAACAGATACAAAGTTTACCGCAAGAGAAATTATCTGAGAATCATAGAGTAGGAAAGACAAATAGAAAGAGAGATCCCATGCTGGCAGAAAGATTTAAAAAGTGGAGACTGATTGTTGCAGGAAGAGGAAAGCATCTTTTACTTTTGTCTAAGAGCAATGCCATTGGAGATCAATGTGTGAGCTATCATGATTGTGGAGCTTAATGGAATAAATATGAAAATAATATTGACTCCCTGGTATTCCAATATGCACCCCAAATTTTATAATAAACATTCAGTTTGTTTTGGAAAATGGAAGCTGTGTCCTCATAAAGTTATGATTCTATGAAAGTTGTATCTGTCTGACCTCTTCACTAAGTAGGGAAACAAGTGAACGTGTTTATTCTTCTCGTTTCTGGGCGCCACCATGGCAGCTGTAATCCATCAGTACATCTATAGTGTTCCTAATTAAATTAAGGCTTTCACGCATAGAGTTAATTGCGTAGATCCACTGAGTGTGTGTGTGTGCTATCAGCATATTTTCTGGTTGGATGGTCAGGATTTCTATGACAATGGCCAGAGGCCCTGCAGTGATTGGCCGTTGCTGTGGAAATTGTGGCAAGCTGAATAGGGCAAAAAAATGCACCAACACTTATACTCAAAATACCACATGTGGGTGATCAGCATTGTGCTAAATCGTTTCCTTTTAATGCATGATTTTGTAGCTAATTGTTCCCTTTCAACTGTTTAACCCATGATGTGTCTTTTGAAGTTGAGAAGCCCTGTCGTTGTTCTAGTTAAAGCACCTCTCTGTGTTTTCCTGGTTGTTTGATAAACGTTTCTCAGAATGGTCTCTTTATATTGCTTGAAGTGCTATAGAAACATTCATGTTAAAATGATTTTTAAATGCTGTAAGACTTTCCCAATCCTCTGTCCCCTCCAAATTTATGAAGAGTTACAGTAGATCACTTTGGTGCATACTGTCTTGGACTAATGCAAGGCTTGTAGGAAATGTTCACCTTCAGAAACCTACCTTATTGCCTGTGCCTTCAGTCACCTCCCCTAACTTCTGTCCCACTTCCTTTTATAAATATAAGTTGTTATTGAACATATGGGGAAAAGAAAATTATTTTAAAATATATTATTTTGCACACAGTATTTTTTTTCTTCTAACGCATTTATTTTATTTTTAAATGCAGTAACTAAACCCGATAAGGTGAGCTGGGTGGATGCTGCAGGGACTATTCGTGATGGATTGCGTGCATACATGGCCCTACACACACACTCTCATGTTAGTGCTGGAACAACTGTGCTCGTAATGGAAGGAGCAAATGTACGTATTAAAAGCCTGGTCAGTTAAGGTGTAAGATCTGGTGGGTCATCGCCAGTTAACTAAATATAACAGATTTATTCTTTTCAATTTCTTTATTTAACTATTGGTGCCACATGGTTTTAGGACAGTCGGGATTATTACTGTGTCCTGTTCTTTGATGACATAATGCAAAGCTGTCGCTTTTCTATGGCTTTTGGTTCTTTGGTTTTGTGTCCTGAGAACTCACAATTTGATCTTCGGATGTCATTTGTAGCTATGGTGCATTATTTAAACTCTGTTTTGGATGGTCTGTGTCTGACCTTCCTGTTCTGTCCTACCTCTGACATGTATCTGATTTTGTCAATAGCCACTTTGTCCCTTCACAGTGGTTCCTTTATTAAATATTTAGACTGCCCATGTGCTTTTTAATATTCTTGAACATAAAGCATTTTATAATAATTTGACCTTGTAACTATTTCTTGTTAAATTATTAAACATTGAATTTACACAGCATGTAAATATCCCATCATAGTTGAGGATTTTCTCTTTTTGTTAACAATTCTTTGATATATTTTACCTCTTCAGAAAGTGAAGTTCTCCCATAGCTGCCTATTCCTGCCTGTAGAGATCACAGAACCTGTGGTGTGTCACAGTACTTTTTTTTTTAAATCTGAATGTTGATTCCAATGTCATAATGTTATGATTGGTGGTGTCGAGTTTGAGTCCCACAGAAACAAAAAGCAGTTTATAGCAGAAGGAGAATAAGTGGGGTCGATCTATGAAAAAAGGAACAGCCTTGTTGAGCCTAATGGTCTTTTCCTGTTTGGAAGAACTCTGATGTTTTTCTACAAACTTTGCACAGTCGCTATTTTGAGTTCTTGTTCAGTGAATAACCTGTCTGCTACAACATATTATTGACTCATTAATTTACAGTGAAATATGTCACTGAACCCATACAAGTTAAGCAACAAGTTATATAGAAAGTGTCTGTATAAATTGGGCTTTCAGCCTACTAACATGTAAAATTTCAGTTTTTTTTAAAAAAAAGGTTCATTTAACAAGGGTTGATAGCTAGAATCAATTAATTAAAAGTACACTGAGTATAAATTGGAGAGGGTTTTGAAATTTCAGATCTGTTGATTTATCAGAAATATTTACTTATGAAGGACTAAGTAGCTGACTGACTGATCAGTGTCAACAGAAAAAAAAACTGTATTCTCTAGATCTAATGGCTAAAAAATGAAATCCCTCACTTAAACCTCTTACAGTAATCCCATGTTTATGCTACAAAAGCTCACTGAACTTCAGCGCTGAACATTCAAAGTTCCTTTCTCTTGTTGGGGAAATTGCCTGGAGTATAAACACAGTGGTTTCACCATTTACTGTTATAAGTGAATGGGAGAAAAATCTGACTGCAGCAATTAATGTGAATCTAAATTAAATTATACTCCGTTTGAGTTTTAGTAAACCTTGTGGATGACATTTCGTAAAAGCCATGTTCACAGAATGACAGAGGCAGGAGAAGTGCCTGGAATAAAGACAACCTTGATACTTAATCTTCATTGATATCACAAAGGGACTTTGACATGATTAGCAGAGAAGGACCCTGGAAGCTGCTGAGCAAGTTTGGCTGTCAGATGAAATTATTAATATTATGAGGCAACTCCGTAATGGCATTATGGGCACAGTAATTGCTGAAAGTGATACATTTGATGTATTCCCTGTAACAAATCACCCCAAGCCTTTCAGGTTATTTTTTGCAACTCTGCTGATTGATACCACGTTAGATTTGAACAAGGGCCTCCACATTTAATTCTGGACAGGTGGTGGCAGTAACAAAAATAAAGCATTTTTGCCTTTGTTAGATTATCTGTAGGATTTTTTTATTGCTGGTCACAATACACACAGGGTTATGGTCGGTTATTGCTCGCTGTTTCCTTCAAGCCATAGGAGATTTGCATTACAATCTGGCTAATACTCGCACCTCAGGTCAAGGCAACGATCTGAATAGCCTGGAAGTCCTTGGTAAGTATAACCGTGTGTATACTGTGACAAGCAAGGCAGAATCCAGTAAAAATCCATCATGGACAAAAATGCTCCACTTTTGTCACAAATATGTTCCCTGTTCTTTTCTTCCAATGTATAAGATTAGTATTGTATTTTATCTGCCATAATTCTGCCGACCTGTAAATATTATCTCGGTTATTCTGTAACTCCTTGGCTACTTCATCAGACTCTACCCTGTGAGATTCTAACCATAGCTCATCCTTCCTCAACTGCTTCACTGCATTCAACACCACACCATCCTCGAATATCTCTCTTCCTTGGTCCACCCCAATGGTACCACTCTCTTGTTTCCAGCCCTACTTATCACAATGTGGGCATTATTTCATATCCAATGGTTCTTCCTCCATTACCTGTTAGCCAGAGCTCCATCCTTGGATCTCTCCTGTAGATTAATGTGTTACCTCTTGGCAATACCATCTGGAGCATGGGCTCAGCTTCCACATGTACGCCAATGGCATTCAGCTCTACCCCTTCACCACCTTCTCCACTATTTACCAAAGCTGTGACCATTCTCTCAATCTGCCTGTCCAGCACTAAGAATTGATTGAGCTGAAAGTTCCTCTGTGCTGAAAAAAAACTGAAGCCTCTTCGGCTCATGCAAACACCTTGCACCACCAGCCTTGACTCCATCAATCTCGCCTGTTGCTACCTCAGGCTAAGCCCAAAAGTACAAAACCTTGGTGTGGTGCTTGACCTTTTTAAGCTTGATCTCCCCACATCCAGCCTGTCACCAGGACAGTTTCTTTTCCTTCTGCAGAATTGCCAGAGTCCCCCTCTCAACCTCTGCCTCTGAAACCCTTATTTATACTTTTATTACTTAAAGGCTTGATTTCTCCACTGCTTTTGTTGCCAGTATCCACAAACTATAACTCATTCAAAAATAATGTCCTGACAAGAAATGAGCAGTTTTGCACTGTTGTATTTTTGCACTACTTGATTTCACAAGATTATGAAGATGAAGAAGCCCTTCAGGTTCTTTCATCTCATCTTTCCAGGATACCAAAGCTACCATTTTTCCATTGTAGCATTAAGTTGTTTAAGTGAATCTAGTATCAGGGCCTCAAACCCCTATCTGCAATGCATCTGTTATTGATCACACTCTGTATAAAGAAATACTACCTGATCTAAATTTGCTGTTTACTGGGGACCTCTTCTCTTTTGTCCTGCTCTTCTCAGAAAGTATTGTTTCAAGTTTGCTTTCTCTATCATGTGAAATATACACCTCAAAAAGGTCCCATCTGAGACTTTTTTTGGCTGAAGAGCTCTAGTTTATCAAGTTGTTCCTCATGGCTTTTTCCTCTGACACCAGGGCCTCGATATTAACCCCACCCCACGGGAGTGGGTTGGGGGGAGGGGGTTTAAAAGACTTATATTTGGGAAACGCGTCCCCGGCATGCCGCGCATGCGCCCACCGCCTTTTTTACAGCAACAGATCAAAGCGTCCGAGCATCCCGCCGTGGAGAGATGGGGCGCTTCATTAACCTATTTAAATCAGGCTCCCGCAGTGCAGTTGAGAGCCCGATTTTAAAATTCACTGTTGCTGTGCGGGTTTCTCAGGTATCTGGAAACCAGGCAGTGAAAGGGAGGCGGGAGCTGCCGGGGATGGGGGGAGGAGGGGTCAGAAACTCAGCTCAGTTCAGGATGCCAAGGTTCCAAACACCCTCTTGTTTAGCCTGAGACAGTGGCCAGGGAGAGAGAAGACATCTGTAGCATGGGTACACAGTTTGTGGCTGGGCCAAAGATTTTGGCTTTGGTTTGTTTAGCTGGAGGAAATTATGGTTCATTCACTAACATCAAAGTCTGGAGCATATACAATGTATGTTTGACATTTGATGTTATGTTGTTATTATCCTCCATGGTAAAAACCTTCCATGTTGTAATCATTTAACATGTTAACTACCTCCTGTCCATCTTTGAGTTGAACTCCATTTGATCCCTTAGACCTTTAATTTCCTCTCCAATTATCCTTTTGCTGTTATAGTATTGAAGTATTTCTTGGCATTATGCTTTGGATTGAGGAATAGATACATCCTGGGACTTTTCCCGCACACTTGCGTTCCTCAGTTTGTATACTAAATATGCTTTAGAAAGGGAGATCAGATTTGGAACCAATTTCTTCTCAACTAAGGAGTTTGATTCATTTATATTGGTGTACACCAGTAGAAGTGCATGCAATTGCTGTGATTAATAGAAGAATGTGTTGTATTAAGTAATGCCACTATAAACAAAGTGGTTCAGTGTACTGAATATTTCATATATGTGAGAATTGGCTGATGACCTGTCATATATCCTTTTTTCTTTTCTTCTAGCCATTTGGTACCATTGTTATTCAATTGGCTCATCATCGAGGAGCAAAAGTAATTTCTACTGCAGGCAACCTTGAGGACAAACAGTATTTGGAAGGATTGAGACCGACAGTAGGTATGAGTTAGTTTGTGTGGCTTTCTGTGGAAAATATTTTTTCTTATGGCAGCGATGAATCTTTTATGAACAGTTTAGCA
Organism: Heptranchias perlo; assembly: GCF_035084215.1. Lineage (NCBI taxonomy): Eukaryota > Metazoa > Chordata > Chondrichthyes > Hexanchiformes > Hexanchidae > Heptranchias > Heptranchias perlo. The sequence goes on from NC_090335.1 coordinate 64,178,645, forward strand.
AAAAATGTGTGACTTAAAAGATGTCCAACTGATAAATATTCTCATGAAATAAGACCATGGCTCAGAAATTACTCCCTTCCGACACCGTTTATCAGTGGCATCCTCTCCGCCGGCGAAGACAGGGAGCAAGTTCACGAATGCGCACTAAAACCAGGAAATCATGAACTTGCTCCCATTGATTCGCCGGTGGTTTGACAAGTCTGAATTAAAGGGCCACGCCACACTTCAATCAACAAAATCATTCAACATTCGTAAACTTTCCCATCTGCCCAGCTGGAAGTTACACCACCAAAAGGTACGCTGGAAAATACCAGCTCTACACTACTTTTTAAAAGCGTTATGACTGTTAATTTTTTGTTGTTTTTAAGTCATTAAATTTTAAAAATGTTGAATGTCATATTACTCTTTTAATATTTTTTGATCGTAAAAAAAATTTTAAAATTTAAAATTTTTTTTTACTTTTAACTTCTGTAAGTTTCATTAAATTAAATAATTTGCTTGGCTTTCTATAATATATGTTAAATTTTTATTTAAACTAACATACAGAAGTTAACTATGAAGGAATGATCTCCACTTACCTGCTTGTGGGTGTGACTTCTCCTCTTGACAGATTCTGTGGGTGTGGCTTCCAATCCCACAGTCTCTATCAATACGAAGGAACCTGTGCTGATTTCACAGCACTGAACTTAAAAAAAAACTGAAGAGGGAGCATGTGGACGTCTGAGACCACAAGGTAAGTATTTTCATGGTGTTCATCTGCAGGACGTGTGGACAGCCTTACCACGCCAGTCGGAGCAAGTTGTAATATCTCCTGTGTTTATTTTTCCAATTTTCTTGCTGCTCTTAAAGGCGCTGACTTATCCTGGCACATGGTTCCAGGAGGGTTGCTAGCCTCCAGTATCTCTCTCAGGTGGCCGATCTTCATCCTAGATAGTAAATGTTGCCAGGCTTTTCCACCTGTGGGCAAATCTCAGCTGAGCCAGTCCTGTCCTCCTCAAACATCCACATATAAGCATTTTTAGATAGCAACTGTGAGTGGGAACCATTCAAGTTTTGCTCTTTTTTTTCTCTCTTTTTCTCTTTCTCTCTTTCTCTCGTGCTGAGGCCAGTTGTAGCACTTCTGTTTCAGTCCTGGATAAAATCAGTGAACTTAGCACAGACCCAGGATAGAACATTATTGTCCCTTATTTGAAATCCGTGAGCACCTGATATGTTTTTTGCATTTCTTCATTGAGCACAGTATATACTGTGATGTATTGGAGTAGCTTCATGGATATAGGTAACACAAGCTTTTGACATCTTATACAAGTTCAATTGGTGGAATATTAATGTGTTAACTTAACTTTTCTAGCAAACAGTGCAAAATTTGCTGTCATTAAACAAGAGGGAAAAGAAGTAAAATGGGGAAAAAGAAGAGAGAATTGCACCCTTGCCAGCAATCAGCTTTTTAAGCAGACATCAGTGCTTCTTATTAGTATTTTACAAGAAAAATCAGTTTTGTCCATTGCATTGGAAGTTGTTAGTGTTATTCACACTAGTTGAAAGGCATAACTACAAGTTGTTAGAACCAGTTAGATTGATTGGAGGGTGGCACTCAAAGCTTTTAGACATCTGACATCATTTTCTCCCAGATTTGGTTACACATGAACTTTATACAGAAAAAGTTTAAGATGAGCTGATGGTTTCTGAAAGTTGCTGTTAAAGTTATTTTATTTAATGTTGACCCCCAAAAAATATAAATTAAGCTCCTAAAATGCAAATTTTTATGAACTTTTTCTTTAGAGGAATTTTGTAGAGTAGGGCTGGCTGTTGTCTTAAAGATTAGCTGCAGTCACTTTTATGAGACTGTATTAACCGACTTTATTTAAGCATATTTATTGCTACACTGGCCACAGTTCGTAAATAAAATAGGGGGTGAAATTGGCATGGTGATGAGTGTTACTTAGTTTTAAAAAAAAATTAGACTGGGATGCTCATATTTAGGATTTTACTACAGTGTATGACAATGATGTGACATACAAACTGAACTCCTATTTATAGGTGAGTTGTCATGGTGCTTACTTTGAAAAGCTGTTTCAATTTGTTTGAGCTGATGGTGGAAGTCCCTTTGTTAGCGTGCAATAAATGGAGAGCGAGCCCATGCCATCTATATTCGAATGGCCAACATCTATGGTGAATGTGATGAGTGACAATAATTAATAAGAGTTTAATAGATTGCCAATCCAAGGCTGGAGGCAGCCAGTCAGGTCCACCCTAGAACACAAAATCCAATTTCCTGTGCCTGTTCCTGCAAGCCATATTTTTTGTTCATTTCTTTTTTTTTAAAAGTAATGATTTTTATTTCCAGTGCAAGAAAATAAACCATTTTGACAGGGTCAAAATAGCAATATAACTGGAAATGACTATTCGCAAAACTAGTGCATTATCGCTTAGTACATTCATGTGGTATTTCACCAGTGGTATTAACTGTTTATTTTAAGTGGACGGAGGAATATTACATAGACACATTATGCATTTGTCTGCAATTACTCATTTTAAAAACAAAAAATGTTTGAAATGCTCAGCACATTGATCAGCATGTGAAAGAGGAAAATATGTTTTCGTGTGATGATTCATTAGAACTTTATTTGATTATCTTGACTCATTCTTATCCCTCCTGAAGCTATTTAATAAGTCAGTATACCCTCAACCTAGGTAAACCCTAGCATGCCATGGAGTCTGGGACAGAGCAAGTGTGATAGTGAACCAGTTTTGTCCTGCGCATGTGCACTGCGATTACTGTAGGTGTGTGTTGTAAGAGGCTTCAGTTGACAGATTAACATGATGTATGGAGTTATGTTCCCAATAGAATGAAGTGGACCCTGTAAAGCTTATTGCTATCCATGCAACTGCTTTAATATTCATTATTTTTGGCTTGAAAACTTGAATTATAATAGGCTTAAAATTGCACCAAATAAAATGTCCTCTGGGACAGTGGAATGCCCTAGATATATCCCACCCACCCAGAAAATAAATCTCATGACTTCAGCATTCACATTGTCCTTCAGTAATTTCTAAATCCACCGCTCCTGGAAACTCTGCTGTTGTGTTCTTAATATTTCCCCCCTGCATTAACATAAGAACGTAAGAAATAGGAGCAGGAGTAGGCCATACGGCCCCTTGAGCCTACTCCGCCATTAAATAAGATCATAGTTGATCTTATACCTCAACTCCACTTTCCTGCCCTATCCCCATATCCCTTGATTCCCTTAGTGTCCAAATATCCATTGATCTCAGTCTTGAATATACTTAACGACTGAGCATCCACAATCCTCTAAGTAGAGAATTCCTAAGACTCCCAACCCTCTGAATGAGAAATTTTTCCTCATCTCAATCCTAAATGGCCGACCCCTTATCTTGAGATTATGACCCTTGGTTCTAGACTCTCCAGCCAGGGGAAACAACCTCTCGGCATCTACGCTGTCAAGCCCTCTAAGAATTTTATATGTTTCAATGAGATCACCTCTCATTCTTCTAAGAGAATATAGGCCCATTTTACTCAATCTGTCCTCATAGGAAAACCCTCTCATCCCAGGAATCAATCTAGTGAACCTTTGTTGCACCCCCTCTAAGGTAAGTATATCCTTCCTTCGGTAAGGAAACCAAAACTGTACACAGTACTCCAGATGTGGTCTCACCAGAACCCTATACAATTGCAGCAAGACCTCCTTATTCTTGTACTCCAACCCCCTTGCAACAAAGGCTAACATACCATTTGCCTTCCTAATTGCTTGGTGTATCTGCATGTTAACTTTCTGTGATTCATGTACAAAGACATCCAAATCCCTCTGACTACCAACGTTTCTTAGTCTCTCACCTTTTAAAAAATATTCTACTTTTCTATTCTTCCTACCAAAGTGAATAACCTCACATTTCCCCATATTATACTCCATCTGCTCCCTTCTCGCCCACTCACTTAACCTGTCTATAACCCTTTGCAGACTGTTTGTGTCCTCCTCACAGCCTACTTTCCCACCTAGCTTTGTATTGTCAGCAAGCTTGGATAGATTACACTCGGCCCCCTCATCTATGTCATTGATATGTGTTGTAAACAGCTGAGGCCCAAGCACTGATCCTTGTGGCACCCCACTAACAATGACTGAATGATGGGTATACATGTAGTTTGAGTTCTGACGAGATCATAATCCCACTTCTCTTTCTATCTAATTCCATGTCTGCATGTGTCATGAGACCAAAATTCAGGGCAGTTTTTGAGCTATCAGATTTTTGGGGGCTTTGCCAACTTTTGCTAGTTTTCTAGCTCAACCTGAATGGAACTGTAAAAACTATACAACCCATCGTGGCAACACGACAGACAGGTATAGAGCATGTAGATTCATGGCTGTAATTTCCCAAAGAGAAGTTCCAAGTCTTAGGTCATTCTGGGAGGGAGAAGGTGATGGCCACCCTTAAATACATATTGGCAGAGGTCTTGAAGCAGGTCAGCTAACCCATCCTTTCTGATGGGGGTGGCAAATAATATGGACAATCAATATTATGCGATGGGGGGGAGAGGGGAGAGAGAGTGTTAATTATTCAGATTATTATTATTATTATTGGCTTTTTTTCTATCTTTCTTGCTAATTTTCTTCAGGAATTAACTGCTTGCCAGGGCACAGTACCTCAGCCAAGAGTCCATTCTTCATATATGAGCATTAATTCATATTGGCAGAGGACGCAACCACAGCCAAGCCCAGTCCTATCCTAACTGTGACGTCCATACAAGTACACTTTCCAGCAGAGGTTGGCGGATAATGATCAGAAGCAAGAATTCTGTCTGTTTCCCCCTCCCCCCGCCTTAAGTCAATTGTAACACCCCTACTGCTACTCCAACTGAGTTTAGCTTACTCAATAGGAATGAAGATTGAATCTTACTGTTTTGAATGGCTGTGTTACTTTCTGAATAAACTTGTGAATCCATTGGCAGATGTCCCATCTTAATTTTTCAAAATACAGTCAAGCAGTGGTATTGCTCTTAAATAGCCTCGCAGAGAATGGAGAGTAGGCCATTTGGTCATCATCTGAGCTCTCGATGGAATCCCAACCATGGAACAGAAGTGACCTTTCCCTCCTGCCCCACTCATAAATATCTAGAGTACTGTTGCTTTACAGCTGGTGATGTGGTTTGAACTGAATGCACTGTGTGAGTGTCGCCCCTGGGTTTAGTTCAGCTGCAAACCAACTGATTCAAATCAAGTTTGTGTGAAACACCATTTCCTTTCTGGTTTCCTGTTCCTGTACTACACACCAATGCGTCCATTATGTGGTTGTAATCTGATGTGCACCCTTCTTCAGGGATACGTTGCCTGATAATTGCTTCAAAAGACCACATTTCAAGCTGAATTTGGTCTTCCCTATCATTGGATTGAAACCAAACAATCAAAATTCTGAAGAATTTGCTTTGGAAATACTGTCATCAACTTGTGTGTATCTTATTGTTCTTTAAGTGACACTGTCTCTTTCTTAGTTATTTTTCTCCTCTTTCTCCAGTTGGAGAGCTATTACCATTACAATCTGCAGTTGCCAGTAAACCTGCTCCCAATCCTCTGTCAATACCACTCTGAAGGTGGACACTAGAAAGCATATGATTGTGGCCAGGGGATAATTCTTCCCTTGATTTATATTTTTTCTATGGAGAAGCACCTTGCCACTTCCCCATAGTTATATGGTTGAGATCTGAATTTGAGTAGATTGGAGGATCATAGGTGTGAGCCCTGAACCCATGTGTTTAGTTCGTTGATTTTCCTGAGCAATTTCAGTGGGTTGAGAATGAATCTGGCCTGGGTAAATTGGAATCAGAGTGGCAGGCAAAACTGTAATTGAACAGTGGGTGGCCTTCAAAGAGGAGATGGTTTAGGTACATTCCCACATGGGAGAAAATTGTAAACAATTTTACAACACCAAGTTATAGTCCAGCAATTTTATTTTAAATTCACAAGCTTTCGGAGATTTTCTCCTTCCTCAGGCAAACATTTGCCTGAGGAAGGAGAAAATCTCCGAAAGCTTGTGAATTTAAAATAAAATTGCTGGACTATAACTTGGTGTTGTAAAATTGTTTACAATTGTCAACCCCAGTCCATCACCGGCATCTCCACAACATGGGAGAAAGGTAGGGCAACTAAAGCCAGAGCTCCCTGAATGACAAAAGTTAGAGAATAAAATGAAGCAGAAAAAAGGAGCATATGACAGATGTCAGGTTGATAACACAAGTGAGAACCAGGCTGAATATAGAAAGTTCAGAGGGGAAGTGAAAAAAGAAATAAGAGGGGCAAAGAGAGAGTATGAGAATAGACTGGTGGCAAACATAAAAGGGAATCCAAAAGTCTTCTATAGGCATGTAAACAGTAATGAGAGGAGGGGTGGGGCCGATCAGGGACCAAAAAAGATATCTACTCATGGAGGCCGAGGGCATGGCTGAGGTACTAAATGAGTACTTTGTATCTGTCTTTACCATGGAAGAAGATGCTGCCAGAGTCTCAGTAAAGGAAGATGTAGTTGAGATACTAGATGGGCTAAAATTTTATAAAGAGGAGGTACTAGAAAGGCTAGCTGTACTTAAAGTAGATCAGTCACCCGGTCCGGATGGGATGCATCCTAGGTTGCTGAGGGAAGTAATGGTGGAAATTGCAGAGGTACTGGCCATAATCTTCCAAACATCCTTAGATATGGGGGTGGTGCCAGAGGACTGGAGAATTCCAAATGTTACACCCTTGTCCAAAAAAGGGTGTAAGGATATACCCAGCAACTACAGGCCAGTCAGTTTAACCTCGGTGCTGAGGAAACTTTTAGAAACGATAATCCGGGACAGAATTAGCAGTCATTTGGACAAGTGTGGGTTGATTAGGGAAAGCCAGCACAGATTTGTTAAAGGCAAATCGTGTTTAACTAACTTGATAGAGTTTTTTGATGAGGTAACAGAGAGGGTAGGTGAGCGTAATGCAGTTGATGTGGTGTATATGGACTTTCAAAAGGCGCTTGATAAAGTGCCGCATAATCAGCTTGTCATCAAGATTGAAGCGCATGGAATAAAGGGGGCAGTAGCAGCATGGATACAAAATTGGCTAAGTAACAGGAAGCAGAGTAGTGAATGGTTGTTTTTCGGTTTGGAGGGAGGTGTACAGTGGTGTTCCCCAGATGTCGGTGCTGAGTACTTTGCATCTGTCTTTACCATGGAAGAAGATGCTGCCAGAGTCTCAGTAAAGGAAGATGTATTTGAGACCACTGCTTTTCTTGATATCTATTAATGACTTGGACTTGGGTGTACAGGGCACAATTTCTAAATTTGCAGATGACACAAAATTTGGAAGTGTAGTAAACAGTGAGGAAGATAGTGATAGACTTCAAGAGGATATAGACAAGCTGATGAAATGGACAGACACGTGGCAGATGAAAATTAACGCATAAAAATGCAAAGTGATACATTTCAGTAGGAAGGACAAGGAGAGGCAAGTAAACTAGAGGGCACAATTTTAAAAGGGGTACACGGACAGAGAGACCTGGGGGGTATATGTGCACAAATCATTGAAAGTGGCAGGACAGGCTGAGAAAGCGGTTAAAAACTCATACGGGGTCCTGGGCTTTATAAATGGAGGCATAGAGTACAAAAGCAAGGAAGTCATTATGAACCTTTATAAAACACTGGGTTTGACCACAACTGGAGTATCGTGTTCAATTCTGGACACCGCACTTTAGGAAAGATGTGAAGGCCTTAGAGAGAGTGCAGAAAAGATTTACTGGAATGATTCCAGGGATGAGGGGCTTTAGTTACATGGATAGACTGGAGAAGCTGGGGTTGTTCTCCTTGGAATAGAGAAGGTTGAAAGGATAATTGATCAAGGTATTCAAAATCATGAGGGGTCTAGATAGAGAGAAACTGTTCCCAATAGCGGAAGGGTCAAGAACTTAGAGGACGTAGATTTAAGGTGATTGGCAAAAGAACCAAACATGACTTGAGGAAAATCTTTTTTACGCAGCGAATCGTTAGGATCTGGAGGATGTGGAGACCGATTCAATCGTGGCTTTCAAAAGGGAACTGGATAAGTACTTGAAAGGAAAAAATTTGCAGGGTTACAGGGATAGGACAAGGGAGTGGGACCAGTTGGATTGTTCTTGCATAGAGCCAGCATGGACTTGATGGGCCAAATGGCCTCCTTCTGTGCTGTAACCTTTCTATGATTCTAATTGACTTACAGCCATTTTGAGCCAACTTGTTTACCATTTATAATTTTCTTGGGTATTTACCTATCTTGTATATTCAACATTATAGTTTTCAAAGTTTCATTTCCCCTCAAACAAGGGTACCTTTTGGTAGTCTTCCCAGTTACTTTTTTTCAGTTCATCCCTCACTCCTTAGAAGTCTTGTAAATTCATATATTTTTGATCCGGTTTTTACTATGATGATAGCCAGATTATCTTAATCATGTTACTGTCACCAGTCTTTATAAGTTCCATCACTTCTATCTACTATGTTGATCACTTGTAAGAATCAGGTCTAGATGTGAGTTACCCCTAGTCGGGTCCTTTGCACATTGCATCAGAAAATTCTGGTCCTGTTGCCTCATTTCATTAGGTTTTCCCAGTTTATATTGCATCATTTGAAGTCTTCCATTATTACAACATTAAAGATTTTAAGTACACTTCTTTTTCATTATATAATATGCAAAGGAATGTTATAAGGAAGTAGTTGAACTACATTAAGCTTAGAGACTCAGTTAGTATTTATGACTTAATTCTGACATTTCATACTGGAAGTAAATGGTGCATTCTAAACCTGTATCTGATCGGGCCGGCATGCAATGTATCAATTAACACAAAGTACATAGGTTGCAAACTTAATTGCTGTTGATTTTGCATATGTCATCGCAGTCAGATAATGCTATATTGCTCCAGTTTATGAATTAAGGTGGTCATCTTAGATTTTGGTACCTTTTTTATAAAACATTTATCATGCTTCAGCTACAAGTACTTGAATTATACCATGTATTGCTCACATGTGTTGACATTTGTTTACTGCTTTGATGGATCATTTTCCAATGCTTCACTTTGTTTTCTCTTTATTTCCTGTCTTTGTTCCACATATGGCTGCATTTCCTAAGGCATCAGACAACCTTTGGTAGGTAAGTCATTGTTTCTGAGTGACGTGAACCATAGTTTCAATAAAGCCTCTATGTTCTCACAAAAACTGACTACAAAAGCTAGAAACCATTTGCTCCCCCTTGTCTGAGATGGATTTGTCAGACTGTTAAATAATGCCCCCTTTATATTGCATTGCTGTGCCAATGACAGCTGTAATATCATTCAGGCAGTGCTACTGCCTCCTGGAGGAGCCAAGAAACCACCTCAAGAAGTGCTATTCCAAGTCTCAGTATTGACTATGCTGGCCAGCACTTTTTCTGACCAGATGAGCAGGCCCACTGTTCTATGGACACGAAATAAGTCAAATTCCATTATATTATTTGGGATTCTCTGGCGATTTTATTGCTGTTTTTGAAATCATTCCCTGATTCCATCCATTTTTCCATGAAAACTGCAACAAGGGCCTTACAAATAAGGAATCAAACTGTACTCAGCCTACCCAGTAAGCCTGCAATGTATTTTTTGGGGAAGGACGTTGGCCAGAAAATAAAAGTAGGAATTGACTTCTAAACAACTGCATGTGTAAGAGCGTGCAATTGCTCAGTTGTTTCTTCCGTGCCGCTATGCTCTGAAATCCAACCTTAACAAGGCAGATTCCAGAACACTGGCAGCCTCATTGCAAAGTTACTTCAAGTAAAATCAGTTCTGCAATATAAAGAGGACATAAGTACTTGATGAGTGAAGTGTTGAGAATGTAAAGTGCACCATGGCCTGTGAGAGCATTCAGTGATATACTGACATCAAACAGAGTGGTAATTATTTGTATCATTCGGAATGCTGCTTGATCTAGGAGAGTATGCACTTTATCTTGTGGATTTTATGTCTCTGTGTATGCCATACTTCAGTGACTGATGCTAAACAGTGATCATTTTTCAACTGTAATACATTTCAGTAGGCCTAGTACTTGCCCATTAGTAATTCATATGGACAGGAACAAAATCCTAATTGATTTGGAATCTTCCTTTCAAACTCAAAAGAATTCAGAATTTTTTTCACAGTTTATTTTTTTTTAAATACCCCATCATTGGTTCTGTTGAACTACACACCCTGACAGCAGGATAGTGACCTGCTTCCAGACATGTTTCAGTGCCACTCTATATTGTTGAGCAGCAATGTGTCCAACAAAAAGAAGTGTTTCTTTTTTAAAAAGGACCAAATCCTGTTAAAACTTGGTTTACACTGGAGTAAAAAAAGAAAGGGCAAAAGTATTCGGCATTAAACATTTTTGACATCTGTAAAAGAGTTTCTTTCCAACTGTACTAGTATTAACACATGTCTCAGAGCGATTGCTGACACTGATTGCAAAAATTGGTAAAGCATTGCACTATTCATCTTGATGAGCACTAAATAGACACATAAACAACACAGATACATGCACATGCGCACACAAAGTAGGACAGGTTGGGTTGTACTTCGTGATTTAAAGGACTGTTATCAACCCAAAGAGGAATGTGGAATCTTTCAGCAGGCTCAGTTCCTGGAGCAGGCAGGGACAGTTACCTCCAATTACTCCACTCCCATGCTGCTATGTCAGCAACAGCCTGTTACTTCTGCAGAAGAGCCTGTATCTGCTGTGGTACAATCTCTTGGATGTCATTTTCTTGGGGGAGGGAGGGGAAATTATCTTGATTTTTATTCAGAACTTAAGATTTAAAATTTCAGTCGCGACAGATTTATACTGTCAATCCCATCACCTGTTCCCAATCTGTTCACAAACAATTCAAAGATTCCATGCCACGATCCTGGCCCTTCAAAACAGAATGATTGTTTTCAGGAAACAAATGGGGGAGGGGGCAAGGTGCAAAAGAGATTTAACTCCCAGTGAAATGGGTTTTCTCCACCTCCACAGAGTTTACTTGCCAAGAAAGTGCATTCATCCATTGCTCCTTTTTTCTCTATTACAGCAGTACAAAATAGGATTATGTGTTAGTTAGCATTTGTTTACATCAAATAAGGTATTCTTGCTGCAGTGAAAAAGGCAAGCTGTAGTAAAATTTTGTATAAATAAGAAAAAGAACAGGAGCTTGTAAAATAACCACACTTTGAGGTACTTATTCTAAATTAATAATTGGAGATCTCTCTCAAATGAGGGACCATTGCAAGATACTAAGTATTACATCTGGTAAATATAACATCCTCACTTAATTCCATCATTTTTTATGGAAAAGATAATTGTTTTAATGATCATGATGTTCTGCTATGCTTCCATTGTTTATAAGCAAGATCATTTTAAAAATGAACGAAATTTCTTCTGATCCACGTTTGACCTGTAGTACGGTCATGTACAATTCCACACTGGTAATCGGTTTTTCACTACATTTGTCAGCAAGTTAGTCCCAAGTTCACATTTCAGCTGATTGGAGGACCAGAAGATCATTTGAGAGGGTGGAGCTGAGTCAGACAGAACGGCAAGAAGTAAAACTGATTGGACAGCAATTGCAAACATGAGCTCATAAAGGGCAGGAAACAACATTTCCATATGCCTTTCTACTATCAGTACAAATGTAGATTTTCACACATTTAAAACTACCAACCTCTGTGGTTGTATATGTAAATTTAACACTACTGAATAATCAGTAACAAACTTTAAATCTCTAAACTGAAATTAATGAATCTACATTTCACGGAGCCAGCCGTAGAGCTGCGTTACAGCACTGTACAAACATTTGAGTTAGTCGGTCAGACCCAGCAGACTGGTGACATTGAGGCAGTAACCAAGCCAATACTATTACATATTTTTGGTCTTCAGTTAATTTCCTCACTAGTATTGTATGGTGAATGCAATCTGAATGATTACTGTGCAACATGATAAATTCATATTTAATAAATGGTCATGCTATTTTTATAACTTAGCAGAAATTAATCTAATCGCTTAATTATTAAAGTTAGTTGGCCAAGCCATGTTTCATTATAATCAGTCTGTCTAAATGTTTTGTAATTATTTTTCCTATTAGAATAATAACCCACACTGGTACAATTCAATCACAGTGTAATTTGTGATTAAGCTCACTGTGTCTGCTGTTTGACATGAATTGTAAAAAGCTTCAGAGACAGATAAGATGCAGCAATCCTTTTAACTTTTAAATGTATTAACCGTTTTTACTTTTACTAAATAAAGTTGGCTTGTTAAATGAATAATTTAACCTTTTAATTTCAGAATTTATTTGGATGCACAATAGAAATGAATAAATCTAAAAGTTAAATAGAGCTATTGCTATTTTCTTGTTGACTCAAACCATCGATCAGAATTGTGTGTCTTCCTGTTTTTCATTTATTGAGTGATTATTCTAAAAGACAGCAGAATAATTTGATTTTTGCTCTCTCGCAGCCAGGGCGATCAACTTATCTGACCGAAAGGTTGACCTTGTGGACAGCTGTTTAGAGGAAACGGGTGGTCTAGGTGTGAACATTGTGGTGGATTGTGGAGGTTTGTATTGTATGTGTTAAGCACCAAACAATATTTTTGAAGATTCTCAATTTAACCCATTCTTTTTGTTTTCATGGATATTTCACAATATTATGAAACTTTTTTAAAAACATTTTTCTCCTTTCATTCCTTTCCTCTCCTGAAGCCATTGAGTCATGGCTGGAGTACAGTTCCTTTGATGCCAGTTGCCCTTTGCTACCTCACCCAAGTGGATGTTTATTCACATGTGAGCACTGACGCAGAGTATTGACAGGCTTTCTGTCTCTGAAGGGGATCAAACCTGATCCAGTCCTTAGTTAATTGTATCCATATTATTATCAATTAGTGTTAATTGTATTCAGGTGGTGCAGATCAATTGGGGACGCTCTTGTATCCATTTATGAGAGCTAATCTAGTGCGTGGAGTGGGTAATGTGAAGCTCTGTGAATAAAGGCTTGGAAGTAACTGAAGACCAGGCTCTTGTATTCTAACCTTCCCCACCTGGCTTTCCAATTTATTACACTTACCAGCATTCATCGATATTCACAGATAGGAGTTCATTGCGTATCAATTGGGAGCAGGAACCCTGGCCATTTTTTACCCTACCCGAACACTCGGCATTGTAGCCAATTGGTAGCAGCCCTACCACTGCTATGGCCAATATTAGCTAACTCAGCACAGACCAGAGATTGAACTTGAAGTTTCATGGTCTGTATGGCTCAGAGATGGAGACCTTAATTTTGAGTCTTTGGGACAACTAGTGTGAAGTTTTTTAAAAATCATTTGCTGATCCAAAGGATTGGACCAAGTGTTTGTAATTAATTTTTGTTTTATAGCTGTGTGTAAATGTAGCAATTGTGATTTTAACTTTTTCCCACTGAGACTGCCCAAACTCTGATCACTAGGACTTGTGGCAAGAATCATTTTAAAAACAAAATGAGTTGTATTTTATTCCTAAGATTAGTGGAAATAAGTTTATGTGGATTTCACCAAAAGCTAGGAGGGAGCGGAAATAGATTTCAAACTGAAATTTTTACTCCATTATATATCTGCAGTCTGCTTTATTTTTCTTCTCCCACCTGAATTCTAGAAATGACTGTTCCGAGAACATTTTGTAAGAATGTACGGACTCTGCTACATCCCATCAAAGACCAGATAAAAATTCAGTTTGGAATTGTCCTTATTTCCACATAGCAATTGGGATTCCCATTGCCTGAATTGAGACTAACCAAACCCTAGTTAGTTAAGACACTTGCAGGCATTGGCGAGAAAAAGAAAAAAGAGTCGACTATCCTATCAGTCATGACATGATTTCAACCCACACAGCTGATGACTCATTGCCTTCTTTATGCCGACAGTCTGAATTAATTGTGCCAAATTTTCGTTTCAGTTTGGAAAACACATTAACTAAACATACTAATTTTCAGCCCAGTAAAAACAGTCAATTTCTGGGAAATCTGAACGTACAAGTCAGCAGTGAGCAGAAAGAAGACAAAATATAACCACTTATTTGGCAAAAAAGACCATAGTCATGATTTTCAACTCATTTATTGTTAATGCATGGGAATTGTGGCATGTTTCATCCTAGAATTGAACAAAATAATCTAGTGCTAGGCAGTGCCTGGCACGTTGCGTTGGTGTATCAAGATTCTATATCAGAATGTACAGGAGTCTCAGCCTTTCAACTGGGTGAGGTGTTGGACAGACATCAGCCAACTTCACAGGGAAGGTGAAAATTTGGACTGTGAGTCACCTTGGACCACTCCAGCACATGGAACAAATATTTACAGAGTGGCACTGGCAAAATGTTGGGAGAGGTTCAGCTACCCACCCTTTTCACCAGGCACAAGTGTGTGAAGTGGAGAAGCTTTTCTTTTGTAAAAACATAATCATGTATTAAAATAACTTAAAGCTACAAGCTTTAGTATGTGTTCTTACGAATTAGATACAGACTTCAAAAAAAAACACTGCTGGGACTAGCTGGATTGTTCTTGCCGAGAGACGGCGCAGACTCGATGGGCCGAATGGCCTCCTTCTGTGCCGTTATGATTCTATGATTATTGTAGGTTTTTATAATGGTTAAGTTTGATGTTGCAAACAAAGAAAGTGGAATTCCTCCTTTCTGGAATTTTACCACAAGTTAGCATGAATACAAAACAGGAAATCTCATTTTCTACTCATGTCAACTTTTTTGCTAAAGTTATCAATGGGGGAATTTCACTCGCAAAATAGTCTTAGTGCTTAAAAAGTGAATCAAACCTTGTTATTTTAGTTTAATTTATCTGCTCTTATGTGTTAAGCTGCGGTGGTATAAACAATGTACATTTGATATTTTATTATGTTACAGTACAGCTCTACAGCAAGGAAGATGATCCAACTGTCAAACAGCATCTCCCACATAAACATGACATCCTCAGTCTTCTGGCTGTTGCAAGTCACTGGGTAACAACAGAGGAGAATCTGCAGGTAGTCCTGGAAGCTTACACCATAACAGTTCTTTTGTAACTTGTCAATGCTGCACTGTTCACTGGTATACAGAACATGAAACTTCATATGAAATCAGATCACCCGTGTAGTTCCCAAAAGTTCCTTTGTCTTACTTTTAGTTCATGTAGAGAGATAATTGAAACCCAGCTATTAAGTTACAGAACTGTTTTAAAATTATATGGTAAGTCAGAATGAAAAAAATTGGAGGGTTTGGTTTCATATCTTCTGATTTTTTTTAATCCAAATATACTTCAATTACCAACGCAGAAGGTGAAACCTATAAACAATAAATCCTGATGTATAAGTCATATTTCTATGTCTGTTTTGTAACTTGCAAGTACAGGGGCTGGGCCTTACATGCAGGTGTGTCTCATAAAACAGGAATTCCTTCTTAATTTCCAGTGTTCTGCTTAACTTAATATCTTAGCTTGTTTTAACAGGTTTTTTTTAAAGGGAATACACAAGACTCACTGAAAATATTTTTTGTGTTCTAGTCTCCCATACAATATCCTCCCAACCCCACTTCCTTCTGTGTCCTCCCCTGGAAAAAAAAACTCTTTCCCCCAAGTCATTTACAACGGCACTTTCAAATTACCAACTGTCTAGCCTTTAGCCCTCCATTCGCCATGACATTTCTGCAGCTACCGATCTGCTCAATCGTACCCTCACCTCCACTATTGATGCCCCTTGTCCCCAGTAAAACCATTGCTCTCTCTCACCCTGGTCATTCCCCCAGCACAGCCCTCATCTCCGCCCCTTAAGTGCAAGGGACGCAGACTTGAACACTTATGGCGGACAACTGGTTTAGCCATTCATCGTCAGATCTGGCTGGACCACATAAAGCACTATCGGGTCCTGCTCTCCTCTGCCAAAACTGCTCATTATTCCAGGATCACCCTGGAATGCAAAGATGATCCCAGGCTTCTCTTCACTACAAACCGTCTTCTTAACCCCTCTCCCCTGCCCCCTCCACCCTCCCCTCCAACAAGAAGTGCAAGGAACTTACAGACTTCTTTGTCACTAAAATTGAGACCATCTGTTCAACTGCCTCTGGCGTTTCCCTCCCTTCCCCTAGCCCACCAAGCCAAAAATGAAGGTTTTCCCCCCTGCCCTAGCACTGAACTCGCATCTTTCTCTAATTTCTCTCCTATTTCTCCTCATGCTCTCTCTGAGCTCAACATGTCCATGAGACCCAACTTCTGCTCCCTTGACCCTATTCCCACCAAACTGCTGACAACCCAACTTTCCTTCCTGGCCCGCATATCAACTAATATTGTTAATGGCTCTCTCTTAGGTATTGTCCCCCTCCCCTTCAAATCTGCCATCTTCACCCCCACGCCACCTCGGAAAACCCACCCTTGACCCCTCTGTCCTTGCAAACTACCACCTCATCTCCAACCTCCCTTTCCTCTCCAAGGTCCTTGAACGTATTGTCGCCTCTCAAATCCGTGAGCATCTGTCCCGCAACTCCATGTTTGAACCCCTCCAATCAGGTTTCCGCCCCGCCACAGTACTGAAACAGCCCTTATCAAAGTCACAAATGACATCCCATGTGACTGTGACCGTGGTAAACTATCTCTCCTCATCCTTCTCGATCTGTCTGCAGCCTTTGACACGGTTGACCACACCATCCTTTCCCACGCATCTCCTCCGTCGTCCAGCTCAGTGGGACTGCGCTCACCTGGTTCCATTCCTGTCTACCTAGTCGGAGCCAGAGAATCACCTGCTGCCCCTTGGCAACATCATCCGAAAACATGACGTCAGGTTCCACATGTATGCTGACGACATCCAGCTCTACCTCACCACCACCACCACCTCTCTCGACCCCTCTGCTGCCTCTGATTTGTCACCGTGCTTGGCCAATATCCAGTACTGGATGAGCAGAAATTTCCTCCAACTAAATATTGGGAAGAGCGAAGCCATTGTCTTTGGTCTCTGCCACAAACTCCGTTCCCTAGCCACCAACCCCATCCCTCTCCCTGGCCACTGAAGCTGCACCAGACCATTTGCAACCTGTTGAACCCTGTGATGAGCTTCCAACCCCATATCCGCTCCATCACCAAGACCGCATACTTCGACTGCCATAACATTGCCTGTCTCCGCCCATGCCTCAGCTCATCTGTTGTTGAAACCCTCATCCATGCGAATCATAGAATGGTTACAGCACAGAAGGAGGCCGTTTGGCCCATCGAGTCTGCGCCAGCTCTCTGCAAGAGCAATCCAGCTAGTCACACTCCCCCCGCTTTTTCCCCGTCGCCCTGAAAATTCTTCTCCTTCAGGTACCCATCTAATTCCTTTTTGAAAGCCACAATTGACCCTGCTTCCACCACCCTTTCAGGCAGTGCATTCCAGATCCTAACCACTCACTGCAATTTTAAAAAAGTTTCTTCTCATGTTGCCTTTGGCTCTTTTGCCAATCACCTTAAACCTGTGTCCTCTGGTTCTTGACCCTTCCATCAGCGGGAACAGTTTTTCTTTATTTACTTTGTCTAAACCCTTCATGATTTTGAACTCCTCAATCAAAACTCCTCTCAACCTTCTCTGCTCGAAGTAGAACAATCCCAGCTTTTCCAATCTATCCACGTAACTAAAGTCCCCCATCCCTGGAGCCATTCTAGTAAATATTTTCTGCACCATCTCTAAGGCCTTCACTGCCTTCCTAAAGTGCGGTGCCCCCCCAGAATTGGACAAATACTCCAATTGTGGCCGAACCAGTATTTTATAAAGTTTCAACATAACCTCCTTGCTTTTGTACTCTATGCCTCTATAAAGCCCAGGATCCTGTATGCTTTCTCAACCTGTCCTGCCATCTTCAGCAGCCTGTGCACATATACCCCCAGGTCTCTCTGTCCCTGCACCCCCTTTAGAATTGTACCATTTAGTTTTTATTGCCTATCCTCGTTCTTCCTACCAAAATGTATCACCTTACACTTCTCAGTGTTTAAATTTCATCTGCCATGTGTCCGCTCATTCCACCAGCCTGTCTATGTCCTCTTGAAGTCGATCACTATCCTCCTCACTGTTTACTACACTTCCAAGTTTTATGTCATCTACATATTTTGAAATTGTGCCGTGTACATCCAAGTCCAAGTCATTAATATATATCAAGGAAAGCAATGGTCCCAGTACCG
Source organism: Heptranchias perlo (assembly GCF_035084215.1). Classification (NCBI taxonomy): domain Eukaryota; kingdom Metazoa; phylum Chordata; class Chondrichthyes; order Hexanchiformes; family Hexanchidae; genus Heptranchias; species Heptranchias perlo. The sequence goes on from NC_090335.1 coordinate 64,196,843, forward strand.
ACCCCTGGGGAACACCACTGTATACCTTCCTCCAGCCTGAAAAACAACCGTTCACCACTACCTTCTGTTTCCTATTACTTAGCCAATTTCATATCTATGTTGTCACTGCCCCTTTTATTCTGTGGGCTTCAATTTTATTGACCAGCCTATTATGTGGCACTTTATCAATGTCCATATGGATTTTTGATGTCCATATACATAACATCAACCGCATTGAGCTGATCAATCCTCTCTGTTACCTCATCAAAAAAACTCAACCAAGTTAGTCAAACACGATTGGCCTTTAACAAATCCGTGCTGGCTTTCCCTTATTAATCCACAATTGTCCAAGTGACTATTAACTTTGTTCCAGATTATTGTTTCTAAAAGCTTCCCCACCACCGAGGTTAAACTGGCCTGTAGTTGCTGGGTTTATCTTTACATCCCTTTTTTATACAAGGGTGTAACATTTGCAATTCTCCAGTCCTCCGGCACCACCCCTTGTCTGTGGAGGATTCAAAGATTGTGGCCAGTACTGACGCAATTTCCACCCATACTTCCCTCAGTGACTTAACTGGACCAGCCATATAAATACTGTGGCTACAAGAGCAGGTCAGAGGCTGGCCCTCCTCCAGTTAAGTATTTTTACTCTAGATTGCTCCATGTCCTTTTCCATAGCTAATCTAAACCTTATGATACTATGATCACTGTTCCTGAAATGATCCCCCTCTGACACTTGCTCCACTTGATCCATCTTATTCCCCAGAACCAGATCCAGCAATGCCTCCTTTCTCATTGGGCCGGAAACATACCGATCAAGAAAGTTCTCCTGAACACACTTCAGAAGTTCTTCCCCTTCTTTGCCGTTAGCACTATTACAATCCCAGTCTATATTAGGATAGTTGAAGTCCCCCATTATCACTGCTCTGGTTCTTGCGCCTCTCCGTAATTTCCCTGCAAATTTACTCCCCTATTATCCTTCCCACTAGTTGGTGGCCTATAGAATACACCCAGTAGTGTAATGGCACCTCTATTGTTTCTTCACTCTAACCAAATAGATTCTGTCCTTGACCCCTCAAGGGCATCCTCTCCAGCACTCCAGAGTAATTTTCGCCTTAATCAATACTGCCACCCTTCCCCTTTCTTTTTTTCCCTCTCTTTCTTGAACGCCTTCTATCCAGGAATATTTAGTACCCAATCCTGCCCTTTTTTGAGCCAGGTCTCCGTTATTCCCACGACATCATATTCCCATGTGGCTATATGCACCTGCAGCTCACCAATCTTATTTACCACGCTTCGTGTGTTTACACACATGAACTGTAATCCAATCTTTGACCTTCTCGTATTCTCCCTTAGTCTGACCCCACTTAATATTGTACTATTTCTTATTCTAGTGCTATCTGTTTCTCCCACTCCTTTGTGCACCTTGTTTCTCCTCTCTAGTGCTGCATCCTGGTGCTCATCCCCCTGCCAAATTAGTTTAAACCTTCCCCCACAGAACTAGTGAACCTCCCTGCGAGGACATTCGTTCCAGCTCTGTTGAGGTGCAACCCATCCGGATGGTATAGATCCCACCTCCCCCAGAACTGTTCCTCTAAACTTGACGATTCCAATGCTTCCTGGCCAGCCTCCCATCTTTCACCCTCCATAAACTTGAGCTCATCCGAAACGCTGCTGCCCGTTTCCTGACTCGCACCAAGTCCCGTTCACCCATCACCTCTGTGCTCGCTGACCTACATTGACCTCCCGGTCCAGCAATGCCTCGATTTTTAAAATTCTCATCCTTCTTTTCAAATCCCTCCATAGCCTCGCCCCACCCGATCTTTGTAATATCCTCCAGCCCTACAAGCCTCCGAGATCTCTCCACTCCACCAATTCTGGCCTCTTGCACATCCCCGATTTTAATCGCTGCACCATTGTCGGCCATGCCTTCAGCTGCCTAGGCCCTAAGCTCAGGAATTCCCTCCCTAAACCTCTCTGCCTTTCTACCTCTCTCCTTTTTAAGATGCTCTTTAAAACCTATCCTGTCCTAATGTCTCCTTATGTGGCTTGGTGTCAAATTTTGTTTGATAACGCTCCTACATTAAAGGTGCTGTATAAAGGCAAGTTGTTGTTGTATACGTTGTGGATATCTGTTATATATGTCCTAGAGCAGTGGAACATCACCTTCCTACCACAACCCCAGATAAACAGAATTTACTGTCCTGATAGGAGGGAAGGCTGGCACCCCATCCCACACTTCACTGAACAGAATTAAATGTCCCTTTCATCCCCTCCTCCCTCCTATTCTCTCTACTTTTCTTCCTCTCCTCTCTGCTCCTCTCTCCTCTCCTCTCTTTCCCCTTTCTCTCCCACCTGCCTCCCCCACATTCTAGCCCTGGTTGAGCTGAATACTGCACTTGGTCTTGGCTCTCCATGGGCAACACCACAGGAGAACAACTAGTTTTTAATAAAACAGCATTAAAACCACAACACTACTAACTGGCACAGTATGTAACTCAAATTAGTTGCTTGTAAGTACAGAAGGAACCAATTTCCATGTTACCTTTTTCTTCCCTGCCCTTTGGGATGAACATATTGAATATAAAATATCATTTATTAAGTAAGATGCTATTTGTACTACATAAACCAAATGTAACTGATAAGTTTTTTGCAAACATTTTTTTTCCACTTTTTTTTTAACTCCTATAAATGTTCCCTTGAGATCCTGATCTTCTGCTTGCAATTGAGGGTCTAGCTCCTGTAGTCCCTTTCATCTTGTTCCCGTCCCACTTCCACCCACTCACTCTTTTCTCAGACTTTGGGCATCCCCGTTACTGATCTTTTGGCAACGTTCCCCTGTATTTCAGATGCAGACACTAGACTTTTGTTTTAAGTTGCGTTTGCTATGCTCTGTTTTCAGTTACTCTTGCATAAAGCAAATATACGCGGCTACAGAAGTGTATTGGTTATGTTACTGGACTAATAATCCAGAGAATATGAGTTCAAATTCCACCATGGCAGTGAGGATTTGACAGTTTAAAAAATCTGAAAATAATAAGCTGGTAACAGTAAAAAGTGACCATGAAGCTATCTGATTGTTGTAACACCCTAACTGGTTCAGTAATGTCTTCCAGGGAAGGAAACCCTGCTCTCTTTACCTGGCCTGTGACTATATGTGACTCCAGTCCCACACCAATGTGATTGACTCTTAACTGCCCTCTGAAATGGCCCAGCAAGCCACTCACAAGGGCAACTAGAAAGAGCTTGCATTTATATAATGCCTTTCACAACCTTAGGATGTCCCAAAATGCTTCTCACAGTCAATGCAGTACTTTTGAAGAGTAGTCATGGTTGTAATAGAAGCAGAGAGTGTGGAGGGCACCGCAGCCAAGCCCAATCCTGTACTTACACAGGGTGTACACACGCACGTTTCCAGCGAGGGTCACTGGATAGTGATCAGGAGAGGGAAGTATGACCAATTTCCCCCTCTAACTCAAGGGTGCCAAGGCCAATTATAGCATCCCTACTCCCATCCCATTAGATCAGCTAACTTGGCACAGACCACGAAATCAAACCTGGGACCATCCAGGTCTGTATAACAGAAATACTCACTGCTTTAACCAACTAAGCCATTGGGAGAGCATGCAGAAAGTTTAGTAGAGGTTTGGAGCATGCAAAAAAGTAGCCGTATATGGTAGATTTCATTATTGCTAAATTATAACTTGGTATCTCTTTAAATTCATCTATTTCTACTTTCACAGCTGGATCCGCCTGATAGTCGATTTCTATTTCATAAAGGAGCAACCATTTCTTTCCTAAACGAAGAAGTGTGGCAACTGTCAAACATGCAACAAGGAAGGTACCTGCGTATCCTTTCCTGACACTCTTTGGAGGATTTGAGGCACTTAAGTAGACACTAAACAATGACCCTTAGGAATAGAATAACTAGGTCTAGAGCTTTACAGTATACATGCCAATATTTCCTGTTGGTGTTCACAACCCACCTTAAACAATAATAATTTTGATATGTAAGGTTGCCAACTCTGGTTGGATGTATTCCTGGAGGTTTGATCATGTGACACTTGCCCGCAGTTTGCAAATGTTATTGCATTTGCATTATGAAGGTTGAGTCCCTTGTCGTTAGCTTATAAAAAATGTTGTTACTCATTGGCAGGTGCGGTCTGGAATATGGAAAATTTCCCATGTACCTCCTGACTGGTTCCCTACCACCCCAGGAGGTGCACTCTCTGCTCTCCCACTGTCCCCGAGAGTAGCACTTCCTGATTCCCCCACCACCTCTGAGAAATCAAAGGTGGTCAATTCTTTATAATCTCAAACAAAAGTAGGAAATGCTGGAAGCACTCAACAAGTCAGGCATCTGTAATCAGAGAAGATTGGCAACCCTGCCACACACAGGCACTGAGAGCTAAAGGGAGGGAATGTAAATGCTATTCCACCCTCCACTTCAATGAAAAACGACAGGGGGAGAAAATGCGTTAACAGTGGGGCAAAAAAAAGTCAAGCTGTGGTTTCTAATCACTTCAGTCCCAAAAATGATCTGATAATTCCCTCACTGGTAGGTTACAGACTTAAGAAAAGATGCAGCAAAAATGCGGGCAAATGGGAAACGGAACTGATTGGAATAACAAAGTTACAACAAGTACTTTTCCAAAGTGGATACTGCCGTAGCCAAAATACAAACAGCTACTGTTTAGGAACTTTACCACCAACGGTGCTGACACAGGCTTCAATGCAACCTAACCTATTAACAGAAATTTGCCTCCACCCCGTGCCTATTAGCCTCCAATCCTGCCTGTTAAAGCTCTGCCGCCTCATTTGTGCACTGGCATTGCCCATCATCTCTACTTCCTATTTTCTCCGAGGTTGCTTGCAGCAGTGTCCGGGATATCTCCCTTCAATTCCAGGAGAGTTCAGGACAGTCCAGGAAGGTTGGCAACCCTAGGTGTAGGATTCGGCAAATGGAATATAGAACTCTTTCTATGTTGCTACCCCTGACCATGACTTCAATTTCCCTCCGTATGGTCTGTTACAAGTTTAACATTGGCATTGCTGCTGAAATTTCCACTGGCAACGGATGATATTTTTCGCCTGGTTTTAAAAAAAAAGACTGCAACCTTCAAGTAAGTTAGCCAATTCCCTCTGTTGCTAGTGAATAGACTGGTTGCCCAGTTATAACTGTAAATATTGGGTTTCATTTTTTTCCCAATGTATACCCTTTATTCAAACTGGATTATGTATCATTTGGTACTTTACTTTCTTTTTAGCACCAATTTCACTTGCAGTCATTTCTAGGCAGCGCAGAATTCCTACTTTGGAGATTCATTTCAGGTTAGTCTTATCCATCAACAGTACCTTTTGCACTAAATGGTCAAATTGCCTGCATTGCCTCCTTTCAGCACCATAGGCACCTCCCTACCATTGGTGCTGTGTTAACAAGGGAAGAAAAATCTGAAAACTCCCAGTGGAGTGTTCAATCAAACTGTTATCTGGAATGCTTCTGGAATTAGACAGTAGGAAAGTCCAATCTAGTTCATCTAACCTGTAATGTCCGAAGATTCCCCCAGCTTTGCCCAGTTTACGCCTTTGCTATTTTCCACGCATTGGCATCCTCCAACACACAAGATGCACAGATGTGTTTATTAATCCCTCAAGTACAGCTGCAAGCTGTGCGTTGAAGAAATGGGTGCAGCTGCACTGTATTGAATCATTGCAACAACTTAGCTATCAGTTCACCATTTAAACAATTTCTAACTTTAAAAAATGTTTTCCATGTATTAGTGCAGCCGTATCCAAAGCTGAGTAGTGAGCGAGGATGAGAGAGAACCTGGGAAACAGTAATTCTAGTGAAGTTATTAAACTATGTGTGATTTAATAAAGAAGCTGCAAAATGATTGAAGCTTGCAGCTGTTCTCACCCATAAGTGTTTGCTGATCATACAATGCCAATGTGATACATTGTGGTAAGTAAACAAATGTAAAACAAAGGGGGGGAAAGAGTACCCTGGGCAACTCACTTAAATGGCATGGTTCCATGCCTGTAATTTGATTCTGTGATACTCAGATACACTGCCATCTCCACACCACTTCGACGTGGAGAAAATTAGATCATGGTGCATTGTATTTAACTGCATGCATAGAATTCTGCTCATTGGCGTCCGAATGCTAGTGAAACTTCAATAATAATTGTAATGAGCAGACTGTCTTGTGGGATGTCTATTAACATTAAGCACTCACAGGGATTTTTTTTAAGCTTTAAAATTCTCACGATTGAACTGGCCAGTGTGAAGCCAAAGTGTTGTGAAATTACCTCCTCCATGTAGTTTCATACCTGATGTCCAAAGCTGAACTGAGGCAGGTTTGGCTTCAGTTGTACTGCACATTTTGTGTTGCTGTGAAGCCAAAACCATTTAGTATTCAGAACGTGTAGTGTAATTGGTCTCAAGTCTCAGCTATAACAAATTTGTGGTGGGAGGGGTGATATACAGAGACAGATATTACCCAAACTATTTGTGTACATGGAAAATATAGATGCAGTAAAATTATCAGAATATTTTTGAATCTTCTTCTATCTATAACCGTTCTATTACTAGTTCAAATTAAAATCAGCTCCCTGATTATTGTTGTTCTATTCGTATCAATGATGGAAATGCCAATTTATAAGTTGTGCATTTTGTGGCAGCAAATCCTTGTTTTGTAAAGAATATAATAATTCCTGAAGGCTTTGCTCCATAATCTACTTATCTTTTTAAATAGACTAACAGTTAGCTACATTAGCCTCAATTTCTCCCCACTTTTCTGCAAATTTTCTCCTCTCCCTCATGAAGGTGTTGGTTTGTTGCTGGGATATTTTTCTATGCTTGCCAGTACCCATGTGCCCGTTCTCATTGTGTGAGCCTAGACGGTGAGCAGCAGGCTGTTCAATTGCAGGAAGCATCATAGCCAAGCCCAGACCCATCCTCACACAACATACTCTCACGCACACTTCCAGCTGGGATTGACTGGATAGCTATCAGGAGCAGGAACCCTGGCCTATATTTCACAACCAGCTCCCCGCCCCCGCCCCAATAACTCAGTTCATTGAAGCCAATTGTAGTACATTTGCTTCCACCTCCATTGACATCAACTAACTCAGCACAGACCAGGGATCAAACCTGTGACCTTTCTCATTGTCTGTTTAAGCTCAACTAGCCACTGACTTAATTTAACATTGAAGAGTGCTGCACTGGCATTTTAACATGCTTATTTTTTTCTTTAATGGGACCAGCATATTTTTCTTTTTCTGACCAGGTGCATTATGTATTTTTTTTTCACTATTCCATTCAAAAGAATGGGACCTTTTTTGAAAAAAAATTATTTAAAGATTTTCATAATAGTCAAACTGAGGTTTAGGCCATGCAAATCAGACCAATAAAGGGAAAAATGAGATATCAACAATTCTGAAATGGTGAAACAGCTGTCATTACAAAACATCCAGTGTTGGCAGTCTGATTTTAAAAACACAATCGTTTGAAAACAAGGAAGTTACATGGATGGGAGAATTTTGTGTATTTTTCTTTATGCATTGTTTTACATTCATGTGCAGTTCCACATTTCATTGCATACAGCTTATTACGCCTGAATACCGTTGCCTAGATATTTTGAAGGACGTGATGGAGAAGCTGTCCAGTGGAATCTTCCGGTAAACATTTCAATATTTGCTCTGGCAGTTCCTGGTGTCACTTTGAAAGGCAGTTGTGTAATAAATCGGTAATGGAATTTTCAGTCCTGGAATTAAGCCCTGGCTGCATTTGTTAAATATATGTACAGATGATTGTGTTACACAATATCTCTTGGGATACACATCGCAAAAACACAGACTTCAATGTTTGACTAGTTACGTGTGATTATATTTAAAATACATGTTTGGTGATGAGATATTGAAAACCATAGTCAATTATCTAAACGCTTCAGGAGATCTAGCTTGCCTTGTCTCCCAAAGAGAGAAAAAAAATGTAGAGGGTATTTTGAAGACTTTGCACACTGTCTAGACATTTCCAACAGCTTGTCTCTTTTCAGGCCTCAGTTGGATGAACCCATTCCAATCTATGAAGCCACAGTTGCCATGGAGATGGTTCAGAAGAAACAAGTCAGGAAAAAGCAAGTCGTACAGCTCTGAGACAGTGTCATGATAACTAATTTCTGTGAACAGCTAAAAGACTGGTGCTGACTCCAGAAACATCTGTATTGTTCTGGCGCAAATCGATTGCTTCAATTCCACTTCAGTAATTTAGCATTAAGATATCCTCCTCCTATTTACTTACAATGCTATAGTGTGCAGTATCTTACTGAAAAGCTTATCATTTGTAATGACAAGAACGTGCTTCACTGCACAAGCTTGACCTCGAGACTAATTTTGAATTCTTTTAAAACCCTCTGGAATCATATTATCATCTGAAGATATGCCTTTTCATTTTATTTTACTAGTTTGGTGACATACGCAGTCTCAGTTTGCTGCAATACCTCTTCTACAGTGGAAACATTATCTATTCAGAGTCTCAATTTTTTTCAGCATCTTGTAATATATAAACTACCTGATCAAGATAAGCACATGGATAAATTGCTTAAATTATTCAGTGGGTGTCACGAGAGACAGATCTTGCAAGTGTTGGCGGAAACTAATTAGGCAGAATTACTAGACTATAGGACTGCAGCAGGATAACAAGGTCAGCTCAATAATGTGGTGGTCTTGAAGTAATAGTTGAATCAGCTGTGCTGAATTTGCTGGTGAACCTTATACTGGTGAGATGATACTGCAACACTTCCTATCTAACATTTCCCTAACTATCAAGTTATCCTGGAAACAAAAGACTAATTTCTTACCTTGGATAATTTAAAGCTATTTCAAACAGCACTATGCAGTATTTCTCTCTTCTAACAAAGCAAAAACAAAGCGAGGTTATGTTATCCTCGTTTGGCTCAGTACACGAGAACTCCTGTCCACAGTTATAATGTATCTGCCGGTCCCATCTAAAATAAACTTTTTCTTTCAAGACTGGTTAGTGTGGATTGTTTATAATTCTCTGCACAAGCTTAGTCAAGCATGTTTGCACAGGCCTGGGCCCTTCTAATCTCAGTAAAATCATTGTCTGTTTTAGGCTAAGGTAATTCTATTGGTCCAGCAGCCTCTGACAATTATAGAAAGTTCAATATACAATGAATAGAAATTTTCGAAAGCCTGATTGCAAGAGTTTCTTTTCTTTTTGGCTGTGTCAATAAGATCAGATGCATTGGATTCTACACAAAAGGCTCAACAACAGAAAAAGTGTGCTTTCTGGAGCAGTTGACACTGACCTAATCCAAGGGGAAAATAGATTGTAAAATTTTGATTAAAATATATATGCAATCCATCTGCAATACTTTGTTGTGGCTGTGGGTTTTTTCAGTTTTGAAAATGAAAATGGGTTTGAAACAATGCAATTTTTGCAATTTTACTTTGTTGCCCAGAGACCACCCAAACTTCGCCCTCCTCACTCTCATGTAAAATGTGGCTCATCTATTTGTATTTTTCTTATATTTCTCCATATGTGGGTGGTGCCGGCAAAGCTGCAATTATTACTCATCCCTAGTTGCACTAAGAAGATGGTTGTGGGTGCTCTCCTTGAACCACTTATAGAATCATTACAGCACAGAAGGAGGCCATTCGGCCCATCGAGCCTCAGCCGGAACCAATGTACTCCTTGTGCTGTTTGGGGGCTCCCACAACTGGGTTAGGGAGGGAATTCCAGGATTTTGACCAAGCGATGATGAAGGAACGACATTCTATTTTTAAGTCACTTGAGGGGGACTTGGAGGTGATGGTGTTGCCATGTTCTTGCTGCTCGTTCCTTATGGTGATTGAGACTGTAGGACTGAACACTGTCGAACTATTGGTGAACAGCTTTACTCCTGACTTTGTGATAGAGGGAAGATTATTGAGGAAGCAACCTAAGATGGTTGGGCTGAAAACACTGCTTTGAGGAAATCGTGCAGCAATGTCCTAGGGCTGCAATTATTGACCTCTATTGTTGAATAAGATATGATTCCAGCCACTACATATTTTTCCCCTTAACCCCCATTTACCTCTGTTACTAGAATGCTTGATTGAGGATCGAGGACAGGAAGCCTCGTAAAGAAGTTGAGTCAGGCCCTATTGAGGAAAGTAGCTGAAGCAGTCAGTGCAAACTTCAGCGTACCAAGAACTGCCACATAGTGCAGGAAGAGGTTCGATAGCCTCACAAGGGTGTCCAAGGTACTGTTCCCGCAGCATATCCTGAATGAATGATAGAGGCCTTACTCACCACACATCTCATGTCCTCTCTCTGTCATCGCCTGCGTGTCAGGGAAACTGAATTATGCACAGATGGATCGCTGGAAGCAGTGAAGAACCATGTTAACACGCAACTGCTCTGTCAGCTCCCATTGCCAGGCACAAAGGAGATCTGCTAGTCTTGAAGGACCGTTGATTTAAAGGGCCAATGCACCCATATGTTTCATCATGGGGTGCATCGCTCATATGGGGAAAAATATATCACCATACCACTCATATTCCTTTCCTGCAAAGGAAAAGATTGCACATAACCTGTGCCAGAGAAATACACCTACAGAATTGTATCCCAGCAAGAGTCGACACTTCAGAAGAGAAGGGGGGGGAAAGAGCAAAACACTGGCAAATTAAGTATTTCTTTTGCATAAACAGTACTGCTTTTTCTCTCACAAATGTTGACAATTAAACTGTTATGGGGTGGAGATATTATTTTCCTGTAACTGCCCCAACTGTTGTAAATAATTTCCTTCCTTATCATGCTTTTTAAAGAATTCCATCAATCCTCAAGTTATTAACTCTTGATTGCTTTGTATATTACTTTTCTTTCAAATTATGGATGTTTCGACTGTTTTACAAATGGAAGATGACACTATTCTAGCTGTTGAGAGCTTCCTTGTGCCAAATCTGTAAATGGCACCGTTGGAAGAGGTCCAGTATTTTTCTTGTTGCTTCGCATTTCTTCACAACTTAATATAGCATCAGTGGATAGTTTCTCAAAATAACAGCGTGAATGGCTGGCAATGAAGCACTAATCGATGGTAAAATCCAACCTTTAACTTCCCTGACACTGTCCACATCTCATGGCTGCAGTGTATGATGTTGAATATTCTGTTCTTGATAGGGAGCTGAAGATATTTACAATTCAGTGAATTAGCTTGCTTTCCCTTATTCCATCATACCATGTTTACTATGCACTTTAGTTATGCTGAATTTCAGGACCAGGATAAGATTGTCGATGTTTAAAAATGCCATTCAGGTTTGCTCAATAACTGAATTGGTAAGTGAACTGTCCAATGTGGTAGTAAGCCATACAGTCCAGGAAGGTTCCATGTTCACTCTATTGGCTGTGTTCAATTTACAGCTCTCAATGGGGCTGTTGGTCGTGGTGCTACAATTGGCCTCAGTATCCCTGTGTTAAGGAGGGAAACATTCAGCCAAGTTTCCCACTTCCATTTACAATCCAGTAACCATGTGTATGTAGATGTGTAAGGAAACAGTTGAGCTTGGCGGTGATGCCTGCCACAGTCAAATATCCTATCACCACACACTGTCTAAGCTCACATGAAAAATGGCCACCTGGGCAAGGTATAAGAGAATGGTCAGTGCCTGTGAACCATTACTGCTGGAGTCTACAAGGGAGGAAAGGAGAAAATTGGAAAGCAAGAAAAGTGTCAACTCTAGGTTATCCATTCAGCAATGCAGTGCACATAATGCACTGTATCTCCACACAGTTCTGCAAACTGATTTATACAAAACCCTTTAAGATTGTCACTATATGTGTACTTTACCAATCTATCACAGCCATAGTGCACAAAACAAGGAAAGAGTAGCTTTAAAATAAACTGAATTTAGGAGACCCAAATTATTATTGATGGAAGTGGGTGGGGGTTATCTTGAATTGTAAAAAAAAACCCTATTTATATTGGAACTCCTGTATTCATTCAATATATTTTTAAAATTATTTTTTCAAACGTTCTGCCTTCTTCATGTAAGTGCTGTTTCCAGCCAGGGTACAGTTCCACAGCACTGGCTCCCCTCTTCATCCAAGGGCTATTTTCATCTTGAGCCTGAACAGTAATTTTGGCAGCTTGTTCGACAGTGGGGAACATAACAGTTAAGTTTAATCTTGTCCTCATCTGCCATGCACTTATGCACTTAACAGCCGGTGTCACTGGATAGTGATCAGGAGTGGGAAGCATGGTTGTTTTGCCTTTCTATAGCCCCAGACACTTTTAACAACAGCCTCCGCCCCCCCCGCCCAACCATCCAAGCTATCAGCTCACTCGACACGGATTGAGACTTGACCCTATATATAGCTGAGTGCCATATCAGATGGTGCAATTTATCCACTGCTCCTTTGAGGAAGATTTTTATTTCCTCCCCTCATTTGGATGTCCTGGAGCAACACACCATCCTGACGAAAATGGTGAGCATGAGATCTGCTCCCAGATTTTAATCAACGCCATTCAGAAAGCCCTTTCATCTTATCAGTTGGATCCACAGGGAGCAACACTCATCGATTCATACAGCAGAGAAAGAGGCCATTTGGCCCATCGTGCCTGTGTCGGCTATCCAATTAGTCCTACCCCCTGCTCTTTTCCGCACAGCCCTGCAAATTTTCCTTTTCAGGTGTATATGTATATATAAAGTTACTGCTGAATCTGCTTCCACCACCCTTTCGGGCAATGCATTCCAGATCATAACAACTCGCAGCGTAAAAGAATTTCTCCTCATCGAGTTCTTTTGCCAATTATCTTAAATCTGTGTCCTCTGGTTACTGACCCTCCTATCGCTGGAAACAGTTTCTCCTTATTTATTCTATCAAAATCCCTCATAATTTTGAACACCTCTATCAGAGGCCTATAAAGAGTGCAATCTCAGTTTCTCTCTCCACATAACTGAAATCCCTCATTCCTGATGTTAACTGATCTCCATGCCCACCTCTCTCCCTTTATACTGCCATCATTCTCCTTGTGATCCTGCCAGCTGGTGGGAGGATGATTTATAGGATAGAATTGCACAGGCCATTATGGAATCAGAATGGTTGCAGCACAGAAGGAGACCATTTGGCCCATCGAGCCAGTGCCGGCTCTTTGTAAGAGCAATCCAGTTAGTCCCACTCCCCCGCTCTTTCCCTGTAGCCTTGTAAATTTTTTCCCTTCAAGTTTTTATCCAATTCCTTTTTGAAAGCCACGATTGAATCTGCTTCCACCACCCTTTCAGGCAGTGCGTTCCAGATCATAACTACTCACTGTGTAAAAAGGTTTTCCTCATGTCACCTTTGATTTTTTTTGCCAATCACCTTATAGAGTCATAGAGTTATACAGCACGGAAAGAGGCCCTTCGGCCCATCGTGTCCGCGCCGGCCATCAGCCCTGTCTACTCTAATCCCATATTCCAGCATTTGGTCCGTAGCCTTGTATGCTATGGCATTTCAAGTGCTCATCCAAATGTTTCTTGAATGTTGTGAGGGTTCCTGCCTCCACAACCCTTTCAGGCAGTGAGTTCCAGACTCCAACCACCCTCTGGGTGAAAAAGTTCTTTCTCAAATCCCCTCTAAACCTCCCGCCTTTTACCTTGAATCTATGTCCCCTTGTTATAGAACCCTCAACGAAGGGAAAAAGCTCCTTAGTATCCATCCTATCTGTGCCCCTCATAATTTTGTACACCTCAATCATGTCCCCCCTCAGCCTCCTCTGCTCCAAGGAAAACAAACCCAATCTTCCCAGTCTCTCTCCATAGCTGAAGCGCTCCAGCCCTGGTAACATCCTGGTGAATCTCCTCTGCACCCTCTCCAAAGCGATCACATCCTTCCTGTAGTGTGGCGACCAGAACTGCACACAGTACTCCAGCTGTGGCCTAACCAGTGTTTTATACAGCTCCATCATAACCTCCTTGCTCTTATATTCTATGCCTCGGCTAATAAAGGCAAGTATCCCATATGCCTTCTTTACCACCTTATCTACCTGTTCCGCCGCCTTCAGGGATCTGTGAACTTGCACACCAAGATCCCTCTGACCCTTTGTCTTGCCTAGAGTCTTCCCATTCATTGTGTATTCCCTTGCCTTGTTAGTCCCTCCAAAGTGCATCACCTCGCACTTTTCCGGGTTAAATTCCATTTGCCACTGTTCCGCCCATCTGACCAACCCATCTATATCGTCCTGCAGACTGAGGCTATCCTCCTCGCTATTTACCACCCTACCAATTTTTGTATCATCAGCGAACTTACTGATCATACCTTTTACATTCATATCCAAGTCATTAATGTAGACCACAAACAGCAAGGGACCCAGCACCGATCCCTGTGGTACCCCACTGGCCACAGGCTTCCAGTCACAAAAACAACCTTCGACCATCACCCTCTGCCTTCTGCCACTAAGCCAGTTTTGTATCCAAAGTGCCAAGGCACCCTGGATTCCATGGGCTCGTACCTTCTTGACCAGTCTCCTGTGGGGGACTTTATCGAAGGCCTTACTAAAATCCATGTATACCACATCCACTGCGTTACCCTCATCCACACGCCTAGTCACCCCCTCAAAAAATTCAATCAAATTAGTCAGACATGATCTTCCCTTGACAAAGCCATGTTGACTATCCCTGATTAATCCTTGCTTCTCCAAGTGGAGACTAATTTTGTCCTTCAGAATTTTTTCCAATAATTTTCCTACCACTGATGTTAGGCTCACTGGCCTGTAGTTCCCCGGTTTTTCCCTACTCCCCTTCTTGAATAATGGTATTACATTAGCGGTTCTCCAGTCCTCTGGCACATCCCCTGTGGCCAGAGAGGTTCTGAATATATGTGTCAGAGCCCCCGCAATCTCCTCCTTTGCCTCACACAGTAGCCTGGGATACATTTCGTCCGGGCCTGGGGATTTATCCAATTTTAGGCCTGCTAAAACCGTCAATACCTCCTCCCGCTCGATGTTAATATGTTCGAGTATATCACAGTCCCCCTGCCGTATTTCTATGTCTACATCGTCCTTCTCCATAGTGAAAACAGATGCAAAAAATTCATTTAGAACCCCTCCTACATCTGCCGGCTCCACACACAGATTGCCATTTTTGTCCCTAATGGGCCCTATTTTTTCCCTAGTTATCCTCTTACCCTTAATATACTTATAAAACATCTTAGGATTTTCCTTTATTTTGCTCGCCAGTGTTATTTCATGGCCCCTCCTTGATCTCCTAATTTCTTTTTTAAGTATCCCCCTGCACTTTTTGTACTCCTCTAGGGCTTCCTCTGTCTTTAGCCTTTTGTATCTGCCAAAAGCCCTCCTTTTTTTCCTAATCCATTCTCGTATATCCCCTGACATCGAAGGTTCCCTGGAGTTCTTGGAACCACCCTTGACCTTTACGGGAACATGTTGCCATTGTATGGTCTCAATCTCCCTTCTGAAAGACTCCCATTGCTCCGATGCGGATTTTCCTACAAGCAGCTGATCCCAGTCCATTTTGGCCAGATCCTGCCTTATCCTATTAAAATCGGCCTTCCCCCAATTTAGAACCTTTATTTCCAGCCCCTCCCTGTCCTTTTCCATGACCACCTTAAATCTCACCGAATTATGGTCACTGTTACCAAAGTGCTCACCTACTAGCACTTCTTCCACTTGGCCGGCCACATTCCCTAGAATTAGGTCCAGTACCGCCCCCTCTCTTGTAGGACTTTCTACATGCTGGCTCAAAAAGCTCTCCTGGATGCACGTTAAGAATTTTGTACCCTCTAAGCCTTTTACACTCTGAGTATCCCAGTTAATATTGGGGAAGTTGAAATCCCCCACTATTATTACCCTATTATTACCCTACATATCTGTTCCTCTATCTCCCCCTGACTGTTTGGGGGCCTATAGTACACTCCCATCAAAGTGCTTGCCCCCTTTTACGCTGCGAGTTGTTATCCGAACCATCTCCTCTTTAAAGGCCGCCCATTGTTCGATTACAGTTTTCCTGCCAATCTTTGATTCCAATTTACCTGGGCCAGATTCGTTCTCAACCCACTGAAATTGGCCCTCCTCCAATTAAGTATTTTTACTCTAGATTTCTCCTTGTCCTTTTCTGTAACTAATCTAAACCTTATGATACTATGTTCACTGTTCCCTAAATGTTCTCCCACTGACATTTATTCCACTTGATCTACCTCATTTCCCAGTATCAGATCCAGCAATGCCTCCTTCCTCGTTGTGCCGGAAATATATCGATCAAGAAAGTTCTCCTGAACACACTTCAGAAATTCCTCCCCCTCTTTGCCCTTTACACTATTACTATCCCAGTCTATGTTAGGATAGCTGAAGTCCCCCATTATCACTACTCTATAGGTCTTGCACCTCTTTGTAATTTCCCTGCAAATTTGCTTCTGTATATCCTTCCCACTACTTTGTGGCCCATAGAATACACCCAGTAGTGTAATGGTACCTCTATTGTTTCATAACTCTGACCAAATAGATTCTGTCTTTGACCTGGGGAAGTGGGACTCACAGGATTCCTCGTGCATAGGGCCGGTGCGGACTCGATGGGCCAAGTGGCCTCCTTCCGTGCTGTAACCTTTCTATGATTCTATGACCCCTTAAGGACATCCTCTCTCTCCAGCACTGTAATATTCTCTTAATCAATACTGCCACCGCACCCCACCTCCTTTTTTTCTTTCCCTATCTGTTCTGAACATCTTGTATCCAGGAATATTTACTACCCAATCCTGCCCTTTTTTCAGCCAGGTCTCCATTATCGCTACTACATCATATTCCCATGTGGCTATTTGCACCTGCAGTTCACCAACCTTATTTACCATGCTTTGTGCGTTTACACACGTGCACTCTAAACGTATCTTAGACCTTCTCGCATTCTCTCTTAGCCTGATCCCACCTAATACTGTACTATTTCTTACTCTACATCCTGGAGCCCACCCCCCAGTCAAATTAGTTTAAACCCTACTCCACAGCACTAGTGAACCTCCCCACGAAGACATTGGTCCCAGCTCTGTTGAGGTGCAACCCATCCGTCTTGAACAGGTCCCTCCTGCCCCAGAACTGCTCCCAGTGCCCTAAGAATCTGAAGCCCTCCCTCTTGCACCATGTCTCTAGCCACGCATTAACCTGCCTTATCTTCTTATTTCTGTACTCATTAGCATGTGGCATTGGGAGTAATCCAGAGATTACTACCTTTGAGGTCCTGCTTTTTAACTTGCCCCCTAGGTCCTGAAACTCTGACCGCAGGACCCCATCTCTTTTCCTTCCTATGTCATTGGTACCTATGTGGATCACGACTTCTGGCTGTTCCCCTTCCCCCTGCAGAATGTTCTGCACCCTCTCCATGATGTCCTTTACCCTGGCACCAGGGAGGCAACACACCATGTGGGACTCACTTTGGCAGTCACAGAAATGCCTTTTTGGCCCCCTGACTATTGCATTTCTTCACTTCTCCGTGCCCCCCTGTGCAGTCCTTTGCCCCACAGTGCTATGCTCTGGACTGCACTCCTTCGAGGTGTCGTCACCCTCACTGGTATTCAATGCTGAATACCGGTTTGAGAGTGCTATACGCCCAGAAGATTCCTGCACTGCCTGCCTCTTCCTACCTTTTCGGATGGCCAACCACTTGCTATCCTGAACCCTTTGTAGATACGGGGTGACCACCTCCTGGAACGTACGATGCGAGAAACCTTCAGCCTCCCTTATGCTCTACAGTGACTCCAGCTGCCCCTCAAGCTCAGAAATCCTCAGCATGAGCTCACGCAACCTGCACATGTGGCCCTGCAGGACTCATGAAGCGTCCTGAAGTTCCCACATGGCGTAGGAATTGCAGGCAATGGGTCTCAGCTGCCTGTCCATTATATTTAGAAACCTTTTTTCTAAACTCCCATTAGACACTCTATTTTTAATTTATTTACTGTTTACTTACCTGATTAACCTACCCTTTTATTTTGGGTCTCTCAGAGCTCCTTTCTGCTCACTGTGACGTCGCTCTCTCTGTTCTTAGTGAATGGGCTCCTCCCCTGGTGCTGTGCCGCTTCTCTCGATTAAATAATTTACTTATTTATAGATATTTACTTTTTAGTCTTTTGGTTGTTTTTGCTTTCTTTTAATTTAGCACCTCCTTCCCCCTCTACACCTAATTCCCACTCTCACCAAATTCTCAACTTCTCACTCGGTTCACGATCCACTCTCTTTGCAATTCGCTCTGTGCTTCAGCAGATAACCTTCCACTTTACACACCTTTTGAGAACAGCAGTTACAACTGCTCAATCAGCTTCCAGCTCTCAGTAATTACCCTCTATTCAGGCAATGACTTACGGCTGATTGACTGTTAACTGCCACCGACTTGCAGTTTCTGTTAATCGTTAACTAACTTGCAGTTTATTTTAAAGTTCTAAGTTAAATTTTAAACTAAATTTTAATGGTACGTACCTGGCAGCAACTTCCCAGAATTGTTGCAAAGCCGGTTATGTGCAATTGCATGCTTACATCTTGACCCTATTTAGTGTCATAACGCAACAATGCAAATGCACGGACCCTATTCATGCATTTCGCAGCCTAGATCAGAGGCACCTAATCTGACAGCAGATCACTAGATCCAGCTCATTGCCGATCTTCCATGTTGTCAGAACTCTGGGAGAAAAACCTGGAAAATGGTGCACAGTACAACTATCCAGAATTTAAATATATACAAATATCACACAGCATATCTAACTTCAAAATATATAGCACTAATGGACATGGTCTGGATTAGTTCCTGAGGCCTGGGAACATAGGACTTTCAAAGGAAGGTAACAGAATTCAAAAGCTGCTTTTGAACTGCAGCTTGGGTCTTGGAAGATCAACCTAACTGCGCCACTCTTCCACGTTTGAGGGGTAGTGCAGCCACTCTTCCGATAAGCTAGCAGCATTATGGGGCTCATTACCTGCAATAGATTGATTTTTGGACTCTAGGGGAACCAAGGGATATGGGGATCGGGCTGGAAAGCGGAGTTGAGGTAGAAGATCAGCCATGATCTTATTGAATGGCGGAGCAGGCTCGAGGGGCCGCATGGCCTACTCCTGCTCCTATTTCTTACGTTCTTATGTACTTCAGGCATGCGCAAACTGGCCATGACATATGAAGTATTGCCGTTATAATATCACATCATGCCATCATATGGAGATATAGCCTTTATGTACATAGTAATGACACTACCAGTAAACAAGCTGCTGCTGTTGCAACAGCACACTTAAAAAAGGGTGCGACACTTAGCAACGGGAGCCACAGACTGAAGAGCACCTCTAGATAAAATGGTGATTGTCAAGATGTGGAATATTACTTTAGAAGGAGTTGTCAAGCAGAGTCTATCAAAAAGTGGAACAGACTGCTGAGTCATGGATTATTATTGGGTTAAAGTCTTGGGATTGCCAAAATGAGGAAGACCAAAGATTCTCAAAGGTACAACATTTGAAAAACATCAGGTGGAAGAAGAATGGAAGAGCCAGATTTTCTGTGTCCAGGGAGAATGGATGGACATCACTGAAAATGGGGTCTGATATGGAAGGCAGTGGAGCCATGTATTCTGGTCCTTAAAAACAAGGAACAATTTGGGGCAGAGACACAGGGTGATAAAGGGAATTGTACCGCAACTATGTAGTTGGGGAGGAGGCACTGTAAACTAAAAAGGGCAGACTCCATCACAAAAATTTGATAACCAGAAAACAAAGACAGTTACTGGGGTTTTTTGGACAATTTTTTCCACTGAAGACATTAACTCTTGCTGGGGATTCTATAATTGCTGTGACCCTCTGGTACCTCACCAGTAAAGTTATTCTTCATATGGGAGCCTGCACTGTGAGTGTGGGTAGGCACATCATTGTAGCCGAGCTGACCCTATCCTCATTCAACCTTCAAACAAGTACACATTCCTGCAGGGGTTGAGAATAGCATTCAGCAGTAGCCACCCTGGCTCATTTTCCCCTCGATAGCCCAAGAGCACACACAATTGTTGTCATAGAATTATAGAATCTTACAGCACAGAAGGAGGCCATTAGGCCCATCGTGCCTGTGCTAGCTCTTTGAGCTATTCAATTTGTCCCACTTCCTTGCTCTTTCCCCATAGCCCTGCAAATTTTTCCTTTTCAAATATATATCCAATTCCCTTTTGAAAGTTACGATTGAATCTGCTTCCACCAGCCTTTCAGGTCGTGACTTCCACCACCCTTTCAGGTAGTGTCCCCTACTACATCCATTGCTGGGATCAGTGCAGACCAGTTCTTTTCAGGTCTGTGTGGCTCAGCTATTTGCTGCCTGTACCAACTGAAGTACCAAGAAAACTCAACTGTGTTGAGAATTGATTTTATTTAACAGGTTGAATTACAAAAGGTTACAGTAAGCATGTTTTGATTCATTATATTTTGTAATACATTTATACGAGAATAAAAACAGCAATTATAAAAATGGCAACAATTTCATTGTAGGGCAGGCAATTATACATGTTCAAATTTGATTGACATTTACTCATTTATTTTGTTCCAGTTATAAGGCAGTAATCCACTGGAGAGGTTCCAATGAAATCAAACCACAAGAGTTTCTATTTGAGCATTCCTCCCTGTGGAGAGATCACTGACCTCCACCTGGAACCTCCCTACAACAGCAAGGCTAAGATCAAGTATTCAGCCTGTCGGAGTTCCTCTAATAGTTGGGTTTGTGAGATTATCTTTTCCAGTCTCTGATGAACTATAGCAGCATCAGCTGCGTCCACCGCCTTACAAATGTTTTTTTTTAAATAAATACATTCACAATAAACTGCTTCATACAATGAATGTGCTCTTCCCAGATCCAAACAGCTGTTCAAGTCTGCTGTCTGATCACTATTTATGTTCCACTATCAACGGGAGGCGGGGAAGCAACAGGGAGTATTGCCAGTGGTGTGCATTCCAATTATTATCTGGGAGTAGCAATCCTCATATTTTGTAATACTTTAACTGAAGCTTGGAGTATCCTCAGTTCTTCCCTTCGCAATGTTGCCACCAACTCCAGCTGTTCTGAAACCTCAGCCCTGTCATGCATTAGTTTGGAAAACTGCTGAATGGAAAAAAAGCCCAGTGAAGTAAAGCAGCTCAACAATCCAGGCAATTCAATCCGATCATCCCATCAACCCAGTTACATCAATCCCAGCAATCGAGTCAGACAATCCCATCGACACAACCCCATCATCCCACCCAACAATCCCAAGATATTAAGAACAGAGAAATGAGGTTCACCATCAATTTAGCCAACAGAAGCATATTCACCATTTAATTGTATACATTTGTAAAAGTGTAGTTCGAGTAACCTCAGTTCTGTTTACTAAGCATAACCTCCCACACATTTTTTGCTTTGTTTTTTCCCCACTTGCATTTCCCAGGCACTCTAAACCATTCTCAAGCTAAGAGTAAGAGCAAGCAATCAGTCTCCAGGTTTTTGCCAATGCTACTCTTCAGTTGGCTGTTGGAACACAGGTTCATTTAAGCTCAAATTTCTCTCCCTTGGTTCATGCCTTTCTCTTCTCTCTCCTCTACCCACTCCCAAAACAGGTTGCCTGAGATCAGGGGCTAAGGTATGGGGAGAACACACATCCTGCTACTCTATGCCAAGGCACGTTAGCCCACCAATATACTGCATCATATTTCCTGCTCAACCCAGAAAGGTAAGTTAGAACTGCAGGTGCCTGAGCTTTGTTAAATGCAGACATGGTAATCTGTTGGTCTCACTAGTATCAACAACAATAACAACAACTTGCATTTATATAGCGCCTTTAACATAGTAAAACATCCTAAGGCGCTTCACAGGAGCGTTATAAAACAACATTTGACAGTGAGCCACATAGGGAAATAATAGGACAGGTGACCAAAAGTTTGGTCAAAGAGGTAGATTTTAAGAAGCATCTTAAAGGAGGAGAGGAAGAGAGGTTTAAGGAGGGAATTCCGGAGCTTAGGGCCTAGGTAGCTGAAGGCCCAGCCACCAATAGTGGAGCGATTCAAAGAGGCAAGAAATGGAGGAGCGCAGAGATCTCGGAGGGTTGTAGGGCTGCAGGAGGTTATAGAGATAGGGAGGCGTGAGACAATGGAGGATTTGAAAACAAGGATGAGAATTTTAAAAGCGAGGCGTTGCCGGACTGGAAGCCAATGTAGGTCACGAGCACAGGGGTGATGGGTGAACGGTATTTGGTGCGAGTTAAGATAGCCTCTTAAAATGAGTTGCCCAATGCAATAAAAAAACAAATAATTTGTTGATTCACAGACATTACTTGTAAAGTCATTCAGCATTTTGTGAGCTTAATTTGGAACACAATCAGGCAAATCATTCAACTTTTGCCAACTTTGGGAGGGGACCAAAGAGAAGAATAGTCAGCACTCTGCGTGATACTAATACACCTCTGGTCACATTCCTGCTGTTGCTTCCTGGATTCGGTGCTGAAACTAGCACGAACAATAAAGTTCATATATAAAGAGATCATTTTTCTGCAGTCACTCTGGCTTTGACCAATATTTGTGGCCATCTTTCTGGCAGACCTACAATTCCCTGCATTTTTTTCCCTCCTCTGTAATTCTGGAAATCTCTGCTCTTCTTGTATTATCTCTATTTCTGGTAGACTACGATTTCGCTACATTTGTCTTTGGGATTCTGGCAGTGTAATCACAGCAGGCGCCCAGGCAGGCACAGAGCATTCATCCTGTTCTCAATCCTCAGTGGGAGGAGCACTTAAAGGAGCTCTGCATCACTTGCACACAAAACAAGTGCTGGAATTCAGCAATGTGGATTCTGGTTTTAATATAAATTGGGGAACACTACTCCTAATCCATTATATTTAGATTGAAAACTGCTTAGACATACAGTAGACAACATTTTAAAAACTACTGACCAAGGCTCCAATCAAGAAGAACTCAATACCAACTTGCTGCATTTAATACAGAGATTCCAGTTTTTTTCCCAGTAAAATCCAACCAACTGAACCTTCTCAAAGCTTTTGTGAGTTTCCAAAACATGAGGAACTGAGAAAATTGAGACAGCTGGATTCTATTGAAAAAGCCCTGGTCTCCATATTAAATATAGCAAAATGGTATCTCTGAAAGCAACTCTTGCCTTTTAACACTTGCAAATTTGGGGGAGGGGTGCACTTCGTAAATTTCTACTTGTTTTACAGTTTGATATCATGCAAAAGTTAGAACCTGGAATTGTAACTTTAGCACTGGATAAAATCATTAAGGTAGCCAAAAGACAAAAAAAAGCCAGAAGTGTGTTTTCTTTTGGAATAGGTCCCCTGGGTGCAATTATCTGGTGCAATACTGAGACCAGGTTTGATTGCTGATCTGTGCAGAGTTAGCTGAGAGTCAGTGCAAGCACCAGACTAGCCAGAATGCCTTGGGTTTGGGAGGGGGAGAGAATGGGGTGGTGAGGGAGTTCTTGCTCTTGATCATTATCCAATGATCTGTGCTGAAAGATTTCAAGTTCACTGCATGTATCGGGACACTGAGGGAGAACAGGATCGGGCTCACTTGTGATGCTCCATTTATGAAGAATGGCTACTTGGGCAAGGTACTGTAGGGCTGCTGGTGTCTGTGGAACCAAACACCAGCAAGAGTCAACACGTTCAGGGAAGCAGGGGGAGAAAAATAGGAACAAAATCTGCCAAGTGTGGCATTCACACTGGGGTAACGAGTACACTGGGCATCACAGTACATGGAGGAATACCTCAGCTGGTTTCAAATCCATTTCTATTTTCAAGAAAACCAATTATCTTCATTGCAACACATTGAACAAATCTCTGGAACATGAATTATCATAGGAAAGAATTAATTAAGAAATTTTTGCCATATTAAAGCAGCTAGATGTCTGCAGAACCAGATCATTTTAATCTATACCAGTAATCAATGAATCTTACAGCACTGAAGGAGGCCATTCGACCCATTGTGCCTGTGCTGGCTCTTTGAGAGAGCAATCCAATTAGTCCCACTCCCCCACTCTTTCCTCATAGCCCTGCAAATTTTTCCTTTTCAAGTATATAACCAATTCCCTTTTGAAAGTTACTATTGAACCTGCTTCCACCACCCTTTCATGCAGTGTATTCCAGATGATAACAACTCGCTTCGTAAAAAAAATTTTCCTCTTCTCCCCTCTGGTTATTTTGCCAATTATCTTAAATCTGTGTATTCCGGTTATCGACCGTTCTGCCAGTGGTAACAGTTTCTATTTGTTGACTCTATCAAAACCCCTCATAATTCTGAACACCTCCATTAAATCTCCCCTGAACCTTCTCTGCTCTAAGGAGAACAAACCCAGCTTTTCAAGTATCTCCACATAACTGAAGTCCCTCATCCCTGGTATCATTCTAGTAAATCTCTTCTGCATCCTCTCCAAGACCTTGACATCCTTTCTAAAATGTGGTGCCCAGAATTGGACACAATACTCCAAGTGAAGCCTACTTGAAGCCCAACCAGTGATTTATAAAGGTTTAGCATAACTTCCTTGCTTTTGTACTCTATGGGGGTGATTTTAAACCCCGAGAACGGGTGGGTTGGGGGCGGATGGGAGTTGAAAATAGTTGTTTTTTTGGGTCGCGACCGTAACATTTTCGGACTTTTCATTCCCTGTGGGAAGCCTGTACTTTTACGCGCCGACATTAAACCTGGAAATAAAGCCGGGTTGCGGTCGCGACCCAAAAAACAACTATTGTTAACTCCCACCCGCCCCCCCAGCCCACCTGTTCTTGGGGTTTAAAATCACCCCCTATGCCTCTATTTATAAAGCCCAGGATCCCATGTACATTTTTTTTTAATGCCAATATGGCAAACTGAAGCACCGCAGGATATAAAAGCACTCACTTGTTGCATCACCTTTTGGTTTTCATTTATGAGATGGAAACAGAGCCTTTCTGCAAGCTCTAAACTGCTTCGCTCGTTATCAGCAGAGACCGACAGACCAAGCAAGACATTCTTCCTCAGTAAACTGCAGGGTACAAATAATCAATAATTCAATTTTCACCATCCTCACAAAGCACAGCAAACATTCATGAAGGAACAGCAAATCAATCAGAAGACCCAAAAATAAAATGTGCAGCAGGACTTTCAGCAGAAAGTTTCTCTCTTGCAACATACCATTAACATGAAGCATTTTGAATTCTCTCCATTACATACCAGATCCTCAATGCAAGATTTTTTTCATATTTGTTCTCGGATAATGAGCAACTCTACCTAGACTATTCGCCCACCCTTAGCTGCCTGAAGTGGTGATGGTGGTGGGCCTTCTCCTTGAACCACTGCAGTCTTTGTGGTGATGGTACTTCCAGAATTGTGTTAGGTAGGGAATTCCAGGATATTGGCTGAGTGATGATGAAGGAATGAAACACAGAAACAGGAGTGGGCCATTCAGCCACTCAAGTCTGTTCCGCCGTTCAGTTAGATCATGGCCGATCTGTCCCTCAGCTTCATTTACCCACCTTTGATCCATATCCTTTGATACCCCTACCCATCAAAAATCAACTAATCTCAGTCTTGAAAATTTCAGCTGACCCAGCCTCCATAGCCTTTTGGGAAGGAGAATTCCAGATTTCCACTGCCCTGTGTGTGAAAAAGTGCTTCCTGATTTCACTCCTAAATGCCTAGCTCTAATTTTAAAATTATGCCCCTCTTATTCTGGATTCCCCCACCAGAGGAAATAGTTTCTTTGTATCTACCCTATCGAATCCCGTAATAATTTTAAATAGCTCAATTAGATCACCCCATAACCTTCTAAACTCAAGAGAATATAAGCCATGTTTATACAGCCTGCTCTCATAATTTAACCCTTTAAGCCCTGGTAACATTCTGGTGAATCTGCGAGGCCTTCAAGGCCGATATATCTTTGCTGAGATTCCGTGCCCAAAACTGAATGCAATACTCCAGATGGGGTCTGACCAAAGCTCTGTACAACTGAAGCATCACATCCTCACTTTTGAATTCCAATTCAACTTGAGATAAAGACCAACATCCCATTAGCCTTTCTGATTACATTTTGTACCTGTGTACGAGCTTTTGGTGATTTGTCTACATGGACACCTACTTATAATAAATCGACTAAGTTCCTCCCGTTGACCTATTTTTAGGTTCCCTTACACCATTGCTATTTTCCCTCTTCCTCCACTGTGATAAACGACTTATTTAACAAGTATATCATTTTCTTATTATCCATTATAGTTCCACCTGCATCCGTCTTTAATGGGCCCACATTCCCCTTTACCATCCTTTCTCAATGATATTTATAAAAACTTTTGCTGTTTGCTTTGATATCCGTTGCAAGTTTTTTTTTCATATTCCCTCTTTGTAGCTCCTATTACTTTTTTTGTAACCCTTTGTTGCTTTTTATAGCTCCCCCAGTCTGCTGGATTTCTACTTTTTCTTGCATTTGTATAAGCTATTTCTTTCAGTTTGATACTCTCTCTTACCTTATTTGTTGGCCATGGTTACTTAAGTACACAAGTGGAGCCTTTGCTTTTTAGTGGTATGTACAGGTTTTGTATCGTACCAAATATTTCTTTGAATGCTTCCCACCTTTTGTCTGTAGGTTTACCCATTAACAGTTCAGCTCACTTTAATGTGGTCAATTTATTTCTCATCTCTTCAAAGTTTTCCTTACTTAAATTTAAACCTTAGTTTATGACTTTCCCTTCTCCCCCCTCAAACCTAATATCAAATTCAATCATATTACGGTCACTATTTGCAAGACTGTCAGATTGTTAACTAATTCTGGTTTGTTATTCATTTCTAACTCTAGCAGGGCCTGTTTCTTTGTCAGTTCTAAAACATATTTTTCTGGAAAGCTGTCCCAAATACATTCCAGAAATTATTGCCTTTATTACCTGAACTGTTATGCTTCTGCCAGTTTTTGTGAAAATTGAAGTTTCCCCATTATACCCACTTTGTCTTTGCTATATGCTTCCCTGATCTCCGTATTTATACATCCCTCCCCTACATAACTACTCTCAGGAGGTCTGTAAACTACTCATACCAGAGGCTTGCATCATTTGCTGTTCCTTAACTCTACCCATACTGTTTCCACTGCCTATCACCCTTTTTCTACTGGGCTAATTGAGACTTTTATCAATATTGCTACTCCCCCTCCTTTCCTAATTTCCCTGTCCTTCCTAAAGATCCTATAGTTTGCAATATTTAGCTCCCAATCATGCTCAGGTTGTAACCAGGTCTCTGTTATGTCTACTACATCATTTCCTTTAAGCTGAATTTCTGCTTCAAACTCACTTTTTTTATTTCTTATATTACGTGCATTTATGTACAGAACTCTCGGCTGAGTAACTATCCCCACCTTGCCCATAATGTCCTGCTGGTGTTTTTTTCACATATAGTGAATTTCAGTGTGAATTTTCCCCTCACAACCCCCTAACTTGTTTCAATCTTTCCCCATCACCCTATTTACCCTTTCTGCAAGGACCTGGGAGCTTCTCCAGGGCAGTGTCCTAGGCCCAACCATCTTCAGCTGCTTCATCAATGACCTTCCCTCCATCATAAGGTCAGAAATGGGGATGTTCGCTGATGATTGCACAGTGTTCAGTTCCATTCGCAACCCCTCAAATAATGAAGCAGTCCGAGCCCGCGTGCAGCAAGACCTGGACAACATCCAGGCTTGGGCTCATAAGTGGCAAGTAACATTCACGCCAGACAAGTGCCAGGCAATGACCATCTCCAACAAGAGAGAGTCGAACCACCTCCCCTTGACATTCAATGGCATTACCATCGCCGAATCCCCCACCATCAACATCCTGGGGGTCACCATTGACCAGAAACTTAACTGGACCAGCCACATAAATACTGTGGCTACAAGAGCAGATCAGAGGCTGGGTATTCTGCGGCGAGTGACACACCTCCTGACTCTCCAAAGCCTTTCCACCATCTACAAGGCACAAGCCAGGAGTGTGATGGAATACTCTCCACTTGCCTGGATGAGTGCAGCTCCAACAACACTCAAGAAGCTCGACACCATCCAGTACAAAGCAGCCCGCTTGACACTCCCTTCACCACCGGCGCACAGTGTGTACCATCCACAGAATGCATTGCAGCAACTCGCCAAGGCTTCTTCGACAGCACCTCCCAAACCCACGACCTCTACCACCTAGAAGGACAAGGGCAGCAGGCACATGGGAACAACACGACCTGCACGTTCCCCTCCAAGTCACACACCATCCTGAGTTGGAAATATATCGCCGTTCTTTCATCATCGCTGGGTCAAAATCCTGGAACTCCCTTCCTAACAGCACTGTGGGAGAACCTTCACCACACGGACTGCAGCGGTTCAAGAAGGCGGCTCACCACCACCTTCTCAAGGGCAATTAGGGATGGGCAATAAGGGATGGGCAATAAATGCCGGCCTTGCCAGCGACACCCACATCCCATGAACGAATAAAAAAAAGGTGAAGGCCTTTACAGCCTTCCCTGGCCCCAGTGTCCCAAGAACCTGAAACCCTCTCATCTACACCATTCTTCCTATCACGCGTTGACAATCCCAGTTTTTCTCTCCCTGTCTGGTCCAGCACATGGCACTGGGAGTAATGCTCCTTAATCTATAACTTAGTTCCTTTAAATTCCCTTGCAGAACCTCAAACCTACTTCTATTTATGTCATTGGTTCCCACATGAACTATGACCTCTGGAGGCTTGCCCTCCCATTCCAGAACCTTTTGTATTCAATCTATCATGTGCCGAACCCTGGCACCCAGAAAGCAACCTACCGTTCAGGACTCTGGCTCACATCTACAAAAGAAACTATCTACTCCTCTGACGATAGAATCCCCCACATGAATTTTCACCTGTAGTTCGTCATGACATGAGTTCCAGATTTAAGTCAAAGTGCCACAAACAACAGTCACCATTAGGCAACTCTCACCAAGTTTCTAGCAGCCAACATGAACTGAGGTCTCAAGTGTTCTCCTACTCACTCTTTTGGTCACAGCAAAAGGTGGAGAAATTACCATAGGATGGCAAATAACTAATAAATGGAGGATACATTTTTTTTAAAATGAAGACTTTAAACACCTACTATTCCTCTGTTCTGAGACAAAACACCTTAAGAACTGTCAGAAGCCTCCAAGATGGTCCATCTAATCCAAACGTCAGGTTTCTATAAAGATACAAGAATGAAATGTTAACTGAAGTGAATGGCAAAATAAGTGAATTGCAAAATAGAAATTCTTGGTAAAATAACATAAATATGTTTGGTTCAGCTACTGTCCCGTTGATAAACTACTCGTTCAGGCCTCAATTAGTTACTGCTGCTTGGATGTCCAATTTTGTTTCTGATCTTCCAATCCTGAAATGTAAGATTGTAGAAACTACTGAAGGAGCCCGTGTTGGATCACCAATGAGCAGAATCATAGAGTAACTAGCTGCAGTTTATTTTGTTCCAACCAATTTCCTCTCCCCTTCCCACCCAAAGGCATTGACTCCTTGCTGGACTACGGTATCATGAACCACGACCGTTGTCCAGTATCTCATCCAGGTGATCAATAATCATATTTAAATCTTGATCGAGTGTCGTCTGATTATTCAACCGTGGGGGCATCACTGCTGAGCCCAAATTTATCTTTATGTAACATCCACTCACGCACATTTCCATCAGAAATGTACGGATAGCTTCCACATG
Organism: Heptranchias perlo; assembly: GCF_035084215.1. Taxonomy (NCBI): domain Eukaryota; kingdom Metazoa; phylum Chordata; class Chondrichthyes; order Hexanchiformes; family Hexanchidae; genus Heptranchias; species Heptranchias perlo. Next base: position 64,226,503 of record NC_090335.1, read on the forward strand.
TAAGAACCCTGACCAATTTCCCCTCCCAAGTTCTGGGGTTGAGGCCAACTGTAGCACTGCTACCACCATTCTGGCTAAGATTAGGTAATGCAACCCGGACAGAGATCAAACTTGGGGCCTTCCTGCTCTGTTATTCACTGGATAAACTTACTGAGCTACTGAAGGAAGTGTGATGCAGGTTTGATCCCAACAACTATCCAATCCAGGCAAGATGTTGTCGGGAAACACCAAGTGCTTCCGACGTAGGTGGAAGGAGGGGAAAAAAAAATCAGAAGGAAACTTGACCGTGGATTAACCTTGCACAGTTTCTGGTGGTTGGCTGTAGAGTGGTCATAGAGGAGACAGGGAGCCTCTCAGCTGCAGGAAGTGCCTGGTCAGACACAGGAAATTATTTAGAGGGCAGCAGATATTCTGGCTGCCCCTGCCTGAACTTTCTTGGCAACTCCAAAAAAAAACTTTTAACAATAATTTCAGTTTATGGACACAACATCAACCCCCTTTTTACATCTCCTTCCATTGACAATTATCAACACGGGTATGCTGGCTCAGGAGAGGAGGTGGTCAGCCTCATGCCAGTAGCTATGTTCCCTCCTTCTAATTTTCTTCCCCCTCGCCTTAAGGCAATGACTTATGCCAGGTAAATTTCCACAATACCAGCAACATCCAGTGCTTCACACGAATGACTGTTCTTCTCGGTGAGCTTAGACAAAACAAGGGGATGAAACTGGTCTTTGAAGCCAATGGAAAAGATGATCAAGCATGGTGTAAAAAATGAGCTGCCAATTCGTGCTTCAGAAGACGACCAATTTCACCCCCACAGGTTGGCAGACTTCCTCAACCATGGAGTCCAAAGTTGAGGTGGATCCCGTTGTCACTCAACATCTACACACATACAATTTCCAGCAGGGGTTAGCGGACAACCATCAGAGATGGAAACTGACTCCAGCCCAGGGGCTCTGAGGTCCAGGTAACGCCGCCATTCTTCTGATTGAGAGAATCACAGGTCAAGTACCAAACCTTTCTGATTTGTATGACTCATTATCACAACATGTGAAGCATTTACCTACTGAGGTATCAGGGGAGCCCCATTCCAATGACTTGACAGTTCATTCATTCATGCTGTGTCATTGACAGTTTTTCAAAGGTCTAACAATGAAGTGCAACGGGGTACAAATTCCTCAGATGTATACCCTGTCGACAGATCATTAAAATTATCCTGGATTCAACCCAATATCATAAACATAACACAAAACTGCTGGATATAACAACAGCATTAGAAATTAGTTTCACTGCACCGAGTGCTGTACAGCATCTTGAATCTGTGTGTTAAAGACATCTAGTGACACTTAATGGGTACTGCAACAAGTGACTTAAAATCAGATTACTGTCGCAACAGAACATGGCAGCAATCACTTTATATTAGAGATTAATTTTCCACAAAAAAGCAAAAGCACTATTCCCAGTGAAAATATATACTATGCATAAAAACCCAGCCTCCCACCCTTGCCAATCAGCATTCTGATGTGTGTGTGTAAGCTGCACGGTTGCATGGCTGATGATTCTGTTCTGCTCTGTGCAGGTAGCTTTGAAGTCAGCAAGTGCAAGGCAAAAGGAGGGTCCCCAAAATTCCATTGGGCACATTGTCTGTAAAATCTCCCATGATGGGTACAAAATGGCCATCCAGATCTCCTGTCATGGAAGAGACACGAGTATATTAACTTTCTTTCCTTTTAAAAAAAACGTCACATTCATGAACTCTGTTGTGCACTTAAAACGCTATAAAGTCAAATCATAGAACGCACCACAGAGGAACACCCTGCCTGACTCATGACCACACCTGTGCACTGTGTAGGCACCACTGCCCAAACAGTCACTGGGAAGCTGAAATTACCATCCTTTGAGCACTGAAGCAACCGCCCCAGAAACTCCAAAAGCACATACATGGCACCCACTGAAAACCCCACCCTCCTGAGTCAACAGTCCATTACTGTTCATTTGATTAGCAGATACAAAATCCCTGCTCACACAGTGATTTCAGTAAGACATAGGAAGCAGGGGGAGGGGAGGGTTCCAAGTGATAGTGAACATTATATTATAATATATAAATAAAATCTAAACTGAATTTAAGATTAATCACTATTAATTATGTTTCAGTGAAATAGTTTTGTATGCAGATCGAATGTAATTGTTTTATTGCCCACAACTTTCCCTTCCCTTCACATGTTGACTTCTTGCTGCAAGCTTCAAAGACGGCATCTGCCCTCAGGTACCACAACTCTTCGTAAGCATTCCATTATGTCGTCCTCATCAGTCATCCACATGCAAAGTCGCTGGATAGAGATCAGTGCAGGATCTCTGGCTGATTTTTCCCTCTCAAACCCAGGGACATTGAGGCTAATTGTGATGTACCCACCACTATCCTGAGACAAGCTAACTCAGCACAGATCAGGAGGTTGAACCTGGGTCTGTATGGCACAGCTATTCATTTGCTGATCCCACAATATAATTTTTAAATGAGCTACACTATAAAACAGATGATCTGGTCATTTATCTCATTGCTGTTTGAAGGAGCTTGCAGAGCATAATTTTGGCTGCCGTATTTCCTACATTACAAGTTGTAAAACGCTTTGGGACATTCTGAGGTCATGAAAGGCACTATATAAATGCAAGATCTTTCTTTACATCAAAACACACTGCACTAAAATTATTGATGGCGGGGTGGGGGGGGGGAAGTTCCCTTTGCCTATTCAAATTATTTTAATTGACCACTTAGACCAGGATGTAAATAAACTTACTCCAGGGAGCCTTCGTCCTGTAGGAATAATAGATTTCTGTTCACCAGTTTGTCCTTTTGAGAAAGGTGGTTACAAAGAACATCTGAAAGCAACCATCAGAAATGTGACTTTAATTTTAAAAAATATTCTAACTTTTTCATTGTTGCAACAAATAATGTCCACAACTGTGAACGAGGAATAAAACTAAAATACAGCAAGGTCACAGTAAGGCCCACATTCCCCCGTGTGCGGAGTTGATAATCTCAGGAGGCTACTGGGAAGAGGCAACAGGAGAATCTAAAAGCTTTCCCACCAGGACAGAGGATGGAAAGAAACAAACATAAAAAGGGGGCAACTTTAACCTAACCCACCCATCGGGAAACTGACAGGATCGAGTGCAACGCTGGGTTTACACCCCGCCTGATTTTACTCTCCTATGAAGTCAATGGAAAGTAATATTAGGCAGCATTCCACCCGATCCCATGGGTTTCCCACCCATCGAGTTAGGTTAAAATTACCCCCATAATCTCTGTTCTCACATATTTGCCAGTGGCTGGTTTCAAAGTACCATTTGCAGATTCTGAAAGTGGTTTTCCTATCCTCTCAGCCTTAGCTACTGATGGGAGACTGGAGAAAAGGTAGAATGTAACTGAGAAAAATAGGGAGCCTTATTGCTATAATTCCCAGAAGTGTTACATATTACAGAAAAACTGGAGGATAAATGTGTGAGAAATGCACCCTCCCCCTCCGCTCGGGGGCAGCACCCTCCCCCTCCGCTCGGGGGCAGCACCCTCCCCCTCCGCTCGGGGGCAGCACCCTCCCCCTCCGCTCGGGGGCAGCACCCTCCCCCTCCGCTCGGGGGCAGCACCCTCCCCCTCCGCTCGGGGGCAGCACCCTCCCCCTCCGCTCGGGGGCAGCACCCTCCCCCTCCGCTCGGGGGCAGCACCCTCCCCCTCCGCTCGGGGGCAGCACCCTCCCCCTCCGCTCGGGGGCAGCACCCTCCCCCTCCGCTCGGGGGCAGCACCCTCCCCCTCCGCTCGGGGACAGCACCCTCCCCCTCCGCTCGGGGGCAGCACCCCCCCCCTCCGCTCGGGGGCAGCACCCTCCCCCTCCGCTCGGGGGCAGCACCCTCCCCCTCCGCTCGGGGGCAGCACCCTTACCTTTGTCGACATATACTACATTGTGTGGATTACTGCTCGCAAGAAATCCATATTCCAGTAGGAGCCGCTGGTTGTCATGTGGTCCGTAACAGATGAAAACCTGCTCATATCTCCTGCATTTTGTTACCGTGCTGATTTCATAATGTTTGCTTTTCTGGTTGAAAGCAGCCGTTACCTAGAAGCATAAAAATACAAGTTAAACCTGATCTGCATCGGCTCCTGGTGCCTTCGAATTAAATTGGTCATCCTCGTGTTTAAATCCCTTCATGGTCTTGCTCCTCCTTATCTCTGTAACCTCCTCCAGCCCTACACGCACTCCCCCCCCGCCCCCCTCCCAGAACTCTCTGTTCCTCCAACTCTGGCCTCTTGTGCAGCCATCACCGCTTCCTTCACCCCACTATTGGCAGCCATGCCTTAAGCCTTCTAAGCTCCACACTTTGAAATTCCCACCCTAAACCCTGTCCACTTCACTCAGCTCCTTTAAGACTCTCTGTAAAACCCATCCCCGTGACCAAGTTTTTAGTCAAACCTCCTAATATCTCTTTCTGTGGCCAGCATGTACTTTTGTCTGATTATGGTAGCATGAGGCATCTTGGGATGTTTTTCTACATGAAAGGCACAATGAAAAAATGCAAATTGTTGCTGTTAAACCTCTGAACTTTGCTGTTGCTAGTGTGTGTGTGTGTGTGTGTGTGTGTGTATGTGTGTGTGTTTCTTTTCTCACCCTTTCCTCACATTCATGTCTCCTGGCGAAGAGCAGAGTTGCAAGCTGAGAGAGGGCACAGTACCTGGCCCCAGGCATCTGCCAACCCTTGCTCTGAAAGCAGTTGCCAGGAGAGGATTGATCAACAGCTCAGGTTGGCTCATCTTCAGCTTTTTCCTTCCTGTGGGGAATGATCTTGACACTTCTCCTGAAAATTTTGGCAGAAGAATCTGCAAAGCATTTGGCAAGGCTGCCAACTGAAGGAACAGGTGGATGGAAGAGCCGCAAGAGGAGTGAGAAAGGACACCACAGGACACGACAAAGTAGAACAGCAGGAAACGTGACTAAATCTTAAATGTACATCGGAATTAAATACATAGGAGAAGGGTATTTGTTAATTTGGTTGCAATATTGGTATAGGATGGGGATGGGCAGCAATACATGATTTGTGAGTGTCATTCACAACAGTGAAATATAAATCAGCATTACATCATACACAAAAATGTAAACAATTAATTTAGGACGGGATAGTGATGGGGAGGTGGGGGAAAAGGAATGATCCTATTCTTTTTTAAAGATCATTTAAATTAATTTAATTTCAGTGTAATCACCGTTCATGGTATTAACCACTATGTGAGGAGTGCTGTAAAACACGTCAGGAATTTTGGTACTGATACAGCACCTCCTGCTTGATGATGTATTTTAATTTAAGCACTGTTTACGTGAACTGTCTTCTTACCTGAGCAGCAGGGCTGTGATTCAGCAGGTCTAAGTACGGTGCCAAGGCATAGACATCAGGCTCTCTAGAAAAGAATTCACTCTGGGCATGCTCCATATAAACCGTCCTGGTATTGATGCTGCACCAAGCCCAGCGCAAGGCACTGTATGTAAAAACATCCTCTACATGCTCAGAAAATAAGGGCTGCAGCGAACTGAAGAAGCATTTCGAAGAAAGGTACAGTTCTTGAACCACACTCTTTTGCTCCTGAATCTGCTTAACCAGAGGGCCAGGAAACAGATCAATTACTTCCTCTGCTAAATAAACTGGGCATGTGTATGCCTTTGGTAAGATATCGATATAGGGCTTCCATGGAGACTGGCTCCCAAAATGTCTCTCAGCAATGAGGAAAGTACACAAGGCTTGGAGGGGAGACAAACAAGGTTTCCACCTGGAAATAATAATCAAAATTTTAAACGTGCAAAATGTAAAAAGAAGACTTTCTTTCACAACTTTTAAGCACTTTCGAAGTGTAGTCACTGTTGTAATGTAGGAAATACGGCAGACAATTTTGCGCACAGCAAGGTCCCACAAACAGCAATATGACACTGATCAGATAATCTGTTTTTTTTTATAATTATGTTGGTTAAGGGATAAATATTGGCCAGGGGAGAACTTCCCTGCTCTCTACGAAATAGTGCCATGGAATTTTTTACGTTCACTAGAGGGGACAGGCAGGGCTTCGGTTTAAGGTTACATTGAAAAACGGCACCTCCGACAATACAGCACTCCCTCAGTGTAACCAAAAACTCCCCTGTACCTGAAGTTTAAATGGCCCCGTGACCCAGTTACTACAAAAAAAATAGTAAGAAGTAGCCAGCACAGAATGCAAAAGGGATGATCATACTTGACGAAACAAATAGAATTCTCTGAGGAGGTTACAGACATAGGAAATGGGTGAAATGCAGTGGATGTAGCGTACATAGACTTTAGGAAAGGCTTTGATAAGGTACCACGTGGGAAACTACTCGAGAAGATTAAGGGGTATGGTATTGAAGGGAGGAGAGCAAACTGGATTAAAAATTGATTAGAAGGGAGAAAACAGAGCGTAGGAGTTAAGGACAATTTTTCAGAGTGGTTGGAAGTGGGTTCAGCATATATATCAATGTTTTGGATCCACGCCTTGAGGGAGTGGTGTTGAAATTTTCAAGACTTTACCAAAATTGGAGCTTTAATTATTTTTTTTAGAAAACCAAAGAATGTTGCAAAGGGCTTTTGTTGAGATGGGGAAAGTGAACTAAAAAGTGACAGATGGAATTCAATGTCAGTAAGTGTAAGGTGATGCATGTTGGCAAAAAAGGCAGCAGTAATTATGCTGAATGTAATTACACTCAGTGCAGTGGAACAGCAGAGGGATTTGGGGGTACAGGCTCACAGTACATTAAAGGCAGCACCTGAGGTTGATAAGGCTGTAAAAACAGCTAATGGTTTTATCACAAGATGTATAGAATATAAAAGCCAACAAGTAAAGATGAGCCTATATAAAACCTTAATAAGATCTCAGTAGTGTATGCAGCACTGGGCTCCACACCACAGGAAGGATATAGAGGCTTTAGAGAGGGTACAACGCAGATTCACTAGGATGCTGCCTGGTATGAGAAAATATAAACAAAAGACTAGGAAAATAGGGTCTTGGTTATGGTAGAAGTCTTTAAGATTATGAAAGGATGGGTCAGGGTGCATAGATACAGTCTGCTCCCAGCAACTGAGGTGTCAAGAACGAGGGGCCATAGCTACAAGATTAAACTAAGGTGATTTCGAACAGAAGGCAGGAGAAATTTCTTTACACAGATAGTTGTGAGGCTGTGGAATTTGTTTTCAGGGTTTGTGGTTGAGGAAGAAACAATGTTAACGTTCAAGATTGGATTGGATTGGTGAATGAAAGAGTTGAAGGGCTATGGGAACAGGGTGTGTAAGTATGATTCAAACTATTTTCTCACGTGGAGGTTAAACATCGACGTGGTCTGGTTGGGCCAAATGGCCTGTTTTCATTTTGCAATTTCTATGTAGTTACTGGATCAATTTTGTCAAATCTACAATAATGTCTGTCACTATCGGTGTTGCCTTGCCATTGGAAATCTCTACCAATCAAATTATTTAGTGTGATGCAGACTGTGCAACACATCAAATTAGCACAAGCTCAACCTGCAAGACAATAGGTAATTAATAGAATCATTTAATTTGGCAGCGCAGAAGACGACCATTTGGCCCATCACACCTGTGCAAGCTCTCTGGAAAAGCTATCCATTTTGTCCCATTTCCCTGCCTTTCGATAAAAAGTTGAGGATTTAATTGAAACTCTTTAGCCCATTGAGTCTCTACATTCTGGAAAAATAAAATTATTTGGGAACATCAGTGGAGAACTGCAGATTTAACTTCATTGGACAAAGACAAACCTTTCACTTTTCAACCAAGGCTTTTTTTTTAATTATAAATTTGAACAACAGCGAGACTTTTATTCGGCAGTGCCAAAAATAAATCAAATGTCTGGCATGGGGATGCAAAGGGAAAGAAAACTCAAGGGCATCTACGCACAAGTAAGTAAAGTATTACATTGCTTTCCCAGGGTTTCATCCCCCAAATATAAGAATTTTGTTCACTTACAGAATGTGCACTTGAAGCCACGTGCAGAAACATGTGGTTCCACAGCTCAGATCTGCTGTCGGCTCCTACTTTCTGATGTATTTGGTCATTCGGATTAACCATTCTGCATTGGGGAACTTTTCTCAACTCTTTATGATACTCATTAAAACACTGCAACCATTCATAAACAACTCATAAAACCGAGCTTCATTCACAGAGTAACCCCACAGAGCCAGAGCAGGAAAAAGACACTTCTCTTTCGCTCCCCCATCCAATCAGGAAAACATATAAAATTTTATACTATTTTACTAGGAAATCCCATGAAAGCATCACAGTGTCCAACACAAGTCCCCCAAATTCCAAGATTCTCCTTTTCCCAGCCCTCCAACCCCTCGTCCAAGTTTTAATACTTGTTGAATTCTCAAATTACTTCCCTTGGGAAGTAGGAAAAAGGATTGAATTGGAGTCAGTAAAAATTTTATTCTTATTTGCATACTTGGCCAGTGCACTGGTCTCTTGAGGTACAAGGATTAAAGTGCTGACATGACTCTTCCCCTCTCCCTCACTGCCAGTTTTATAAGGGAACCTATTCATGAATAAAATATTTGCATTACCTCTGCCCTTATCTGGTGGATTATGCCTGGCTTTCATCAAGAGAAATTATTTACTTTTTGAAGTAAGACTTCCACTAGATTTGTGCAACAGAATCCAACACTACTGGGCACAACTTACCTCTCAATGTATTCACCCAAATAACTCCCGAGGACTGTACTGGTGGTCAGCAGACACTTCTCAGGTAATGCAATAACCAGATCTCCTGGCTAAATGAGAAACAAGAATAAAGTGGGTTTAGATTGTTTATACTTGCTATGATGCTTCTTCAAGAAGTTGGATTAAGCCTGGGATAAAACCAAACAGCAAAGAGCTTCTGGTCTGTAATTTAAAACTGTAAATCTGCCACAGTTTCTTTCCCCAAATCTGAAAATATATATTAGAGAAATCTCATATAAAAGTCTCACCCACACAAAGCAGGATCTCCCACGAAAGGATGAGGCAGGTGACCTTTTCAGAACTCTCAATATACCATTCTTTAGCCACTCCAGTGCAAAACAGCAGCCCGATGGCACATTCATTCACATTCATGGGAACAGGAGTAGGCCTAACAAAAATCTACCAATCTCAGTTTTGACATTTTCAATTGATCTTGCCTCAACAGCTTTTTGGAGGAAGAGAGTTCCAGATTTCCTTTACCCCTCTGTGTGAAGAAGTGCTTCCTGACATCATACCCTGAACAGCCTAGCTCTAATATTAAGGTTATGCCCCCTGAAACTGGTGATATTGAGTAGTATCACGGGAGTTGTTTGGAGAAAAGGAAGAGCAAACTGACCAACAAGTCCACTTATGGTGGCCAATTATAGTGTTTGAAGAACAAAGGTGGAAGAGGAGGAAAATAACCTATTGAAAAAGAATTAATAGAATTAACTAATTGAATCACTGACCTGGAGAGCTTTTGTGGTCATTAGTCCTCTGCCAATATCTGAACAAAAAAAAGGACACAATTATTCTTAGACAACCTGTAATGGTCAGAGAATGGTTTATTAGAAACATATGTATTATTATTTAATGTCCTCGCATACAGATAGATTACAAACTTGCATTTACATGGTGCCTTTAAAAGTAGAAAAACGTCAAAAGAACACCATAATGAATATACAAGTAATTATGGGCAATAAGTTTGCAACCTAGGGTCCTGAGATTTGGGTCTGCAAGATCAACAGATTTCTGTACCTGTTGGCTTAGTACTATGTTAGTTCTCCTGCTGGATACTAATAAAAAAAATGTTTCCTGCAACAATAGCACTATTTTCCTTAGGGTAACTGATGCGGTCTTGCAGAAGCTGGGGGTCCTCAGGAGTGTGCCAATTTTTAACCAGAGTCCAAAACAAAAAAGTTTGAAAGTCATTGCTATAGACTTGGCGGACAAGGTACCTGCAGACACCCTCATCGGTGAAATATTAATAAAGTTACAGAACATAATGGGAAGGAAAGAAAAAAAACTTACATCGATGTAACACCTTATCATATCTCCAATGATATCTCAAAGAGATTCAAATCCAATGAATGACTTTTTGGAGTGGGGCTTGAATCCACAACCTTCTGGTTCAGAGATTCTGGTTCGACGAGTGCTACGACTGAGCCAAGCTGACATTTAAATGTGGCATCGATCAACCCATGTACTGAAATTCTCACCAGCACTGGTGTCTGTCAATTAGCTTTAACAATCTGTGATTCTGTAAGGAGTGTACATTTGAGAGGATATTTTTAAAATATATGAACGTATGTGTCAGATAATGATGATGTGGAGATGCCGGTGATGGACTGGGGTTGACAATTGTAAACAATTTTACAACACCAAGTTATAGTCCAGCAATTTTATTTTAAATTCACAAGCTCTCGGAGATTTTCTCCTTCCTCAGGCAAATGCCTGACGAAGGAGAAAATCTCCGAAAGCTTGTGAATTTAAAATAAAATTGCTGGACTATAACTTGGTGTTGTAAAATTGTTTACAATCAGATAATGATGGGGAGGGAGGGCTATCAACAATTGTCTTGAGAGTGCCACAAGTTCTACAGGCATAGAGGCTCTTTCAGAACAGGCACTGCACCATGCGAGTTTTAGTTTTTCCTGTTCATTTCACCAAGTCTCAAGAAACAGGTCACTAACTTATCAGTATGCTGTAGAGGCAGCATTCAATTGTCCTTTGCTGTCATTCTACAGCCAAAACAGACTGCAGATGAATAATGAAATCAGATTGAATTCCAACACATGAATGCAATCTTTATGGCAGATAATACTAATTTGTTACTGTGCATATATTTTATTGGCCACTGCAAATCTAAGTAGCAGATTACTCTGTTGCACTGCAAAAATATCACATTGTTTACAACATGCAGCTATTGTAGCTTGTCTCCCTCCCTCTGATGCATTCAGTGCCTCTTTAAATGTAACAGGAAGGTAGGCAGGGGGAGACAAAAAAGAGCAGAGCAAATCACATACCTGGAAAGCTTGCTGGCACCAAGTAGAAGTCACTGAAGCCTTTCTTTTTCAGCCATTTCCTCAGCTGCACATACTCCGTTTCATGACTAATGTTGGCTGTGCAAAGTTGACAGATTTAATTACATTTTTATATGTCATTATGTTTATTGGTCTATATCAAACTTTTTGATCTGGCTGCAGTTAAATCAATATTGAATACAAAAATGCATTCCCTCCCAAGTAGCAAAGGGTGTTTCTTCTTCTCCCTTCCTCTCTTGAAGGCAGTAACTCACAATGGGATGTGGTTCCACAGAGCAGGCAAGTGCCCATTCTTCATTCACGAACCTGAACAGTGAGCATCAGTAGGCCATTCAAAATTGGGGTGCCAACCTGATCCCATTCTTGCAAGAATTCTAGATACAGACATTTTTCTAATAGGGGGTCACTAGATCGCAATCAGAAGAGGAAACCCTGGTTGAGATCATCTAACTACCCGCATCAATAGGACAGTCTGGAATCTAACATTCATAGAAACATCAAGGCCAAGGAGCAGCATTAACAGCAAAATTATCTTCGGTGAAAAGGATTCAGGAAACCATATTGTTAACCAATTTAAACCTCGGCATGTGTCTGGCTGCCTCAGTGTGCAATGTCTACTTGTAGGAAGCCTTCTGCAGTTAGCAGGCACTCCATGATGCATCTCTCCTTTACGCTAAGATTTATTTAATGCACCATTTTTAGATTCCCTGACAGATTAGCGGGTAAATGTGGAAGGTCCCAGATTTTTTTTATTCGTTCATGGGATGTGGGCGTCGCTGGCAAGGCCGGCATTTATTGCCCATCCCTAATTGCCGTTTAGAAGGTGGTGGTGAGCCGCCTTCTTGAACCGCTGCAGTCCTTGTGGTGAAGGTTCTCTAAACTATGCTGAGTTAACTGATCTCAGTCAAGGCAATGATAACAGCACTGCAATTTGCTGCAATGCCCCTGAGCTGGGGTGGTTTAAAAAAATCTGGGTCTTAACCAGTGACCCCATGCTAAGGGGGGGGGGTATCACCCTGATATTGGATGTTAAGATTTACTGCAGTAATTTTTACTATTCTAACACCAGCATCCTCAAGGCACAACCCCATCATGGACCCCTTCATTTCTATTTGGTTTTGGACTTGCCAATAGGTGGCGATCCTAATGCAGCCGAAAACTCAGCAAAGGCACGCCACAAACATGGTTGTAATGTTAGTGTTGGTTACCAGCATCTCCCACAGGCCACAGGTTTGCTCAGTCCCACAGCCTCTCGTGGGCCAAGCCAACGAGGAAAGCTGAAACCTCCCGCGTTCCGCCTGGTTGGGCGCGCGACCAATCCTGGGGAAACTTT